>NW_026990187.1:0-302500 GCF_036417665.1 Passer domesticus
GTCAGGGGTCAGAGTTAGGGATCAGGACTCTGGGGTCAGGGGTCAGGGGTCAGGGTCATGGTTAGGGGTCAGGGGTCAGGGTCAGGGTCAGGGGTCATGGTTAGGGGTCAGGGGTCAGGGGTCATGGTTAGGGGTCAGGGGTCTGGGGTCAAGGGTCAGGGGTCAGGGGATCAGGGGTCAGGAGGTCAGGAGTCAGGGGGTCAGGTTCATGGTTAGGGGTCAGGGTCAGGGGTCATGGTTAGGGGTCAGGGGTCAGGGTCATGGTTTGGGGTCAGGGTCAGGGATCAGAGGTCAGCTGTCTCGGGTGAGTGGTCGGGGGTCAGAGTCAGGGCTCAGGCGTCAAGGGTCAGGGGTCAGGGGGTCAGGGGTCAGGGGTCAGGGGTCAAAGGAACAGGGTCATGGTAAGGGGTCATGGGTCAGGCGTCAAGGGTCAGGTGTCAGGGGGTCAGGGGGTCAGAGGGTCAGGGGGTCAGGGGTCAGGGGTCAGGCGTAGGGGTCAGGGGTCAGGGTCATGGTTAGGGGTCAGGGGTCAGGGTCAGGGTCAGGGGTCAGGGTCAGGTGTCATGGTTAGGGGTCAGGGGTCAGGGGTCAGGGGGTCAGGGTCATGGTTAGGGGTCAGGGGTCAGGGTCTGGGGTCATGGTTAGGGGTCAGGGGTCAGGGTCTGGGTCAGGGGTCATGGTTAGGGGTCAGGGGTCAGGGTCATGGTTAGGGGTCAGGGATCAGGGTCAGGGTCAGTGGTCTGGGGTGAGTGGTCAGAGGTCAGGGGTTAGGGGTCAGGGGTCAGAGTCAGGGGTCAGGGGTCAGTGGTCAGGGGTCAGGGTTAGGGATTAGGGGGCAGGGTGTCAGGGGTCAAAGGTCAGGGGTCAAAGGTCAGGGGTCAGGGGTCAGGGGTCATTGTTAGGGGTCAGGGGTCATGGTTAGGGGTCAGGGGTCAAGGGTCGGGGGTCAGGGATAGAGTCAGGGGTCTGGGGTCAGGGGTCAGGGATCAGGGGGTCAGGGGTCAGGGATAGGGATCAGGGGTCAGGGGTCGGGGGTCAGGGTCAGGGGTCAAAGGTCAGGGGTCATGGTTAGGGGTCAGGGGTCAGGGGTCAAGGGTCAGGGGTCAAGGGTCATGGTCTGGGGTGAGTGGTCAGGGGTCAGGGTCATGGTTAGGCGTCAGGGAATGGGGTCATGGTTAGGGGTCAGGGGTCAGGGGTCAGAGTCAGGGGTCGGTGGTCAGGGGTCAGGAGTCAGGGGTCATGGTTAGGCGTCAGGGATCAGAGTCACTGTCAGGGGTCATGGTCAGGGCTCATGGTTAGGGGTCAGGGGTCAGGGGTCAGGGGTCAAGGGTCAGGTGTCAGGGGTCAGGGGTGATGGTTAGGGGTCAGGGGTCAGGGGTCAGGCATCAGGCATCAGGGGTTAGGGGTTAGGGTTAGGGATCAGGAGTCAGGGGTCAGGGGTCAGAGTCAGGGATCAGGGGTCAGGGGTCAGAGTCAGGGATCAGGAGTCTGGGGTCAAGGGTCAGGGGTCAGGGGTCAGGGGTCAGGGGTCAAGGGTCAGGGTGGTGGTTAGGGGTCAGGGGTCGGGGTCAGGGAATGGGGTCATGGTTAGGGGTCAGCGGTCAGGCTCAGGCTCAGGGGTCATGGTTAGGGGTCAGGGGTCAGGGGGTCAGGGGTCAGGGGTTAGGGGTCAGGGGTTAGGGGTTAGGGGTTAGGGGTCAGGGGTCTGGGGTCAAGGGTCAGGGGTCAGGGGATCAGGGGTCAGGAGGTCAGGAGTCAGGGGGTCAGGTTCATGGTTAGGGGTCAAGGTCAGGGGTCATGGTTAGGGGTCAGGGGTCAGGGTCAGGGGTCAGGGGTCCGGGGTCAGGGAATGGTTAGGGGTCAGGGGTCAGGGAATTGGGTCATGGTTAGTGGTCAGGGGTCAGGGTCAGGGGTCAGGGGTCAGGGGTCATGGTTAGGGGTCAGGGGTCAGGGTCATGGTTTGGGGTCAGGGTCAGTGATCAGGGGTCAGGGGTCAGGGGTCAGGGGTCAAAGGTCAGGGGTCATTGTCATGGGTCAGGGGTCATTAATAGGGGTCAGGGGTCAAGGTTCAGGGTCGTGGTTAGGGGTCAGGGGTCAGGGAATGGGGTCATGGTTAGGGGTCAGCGGTCAGGCTCAGGGTCAGGGGTCATGGTTAGGGGTCAGGGGTCAGGGGGTCAGGGGTCAGGGGGTATGGGGTCAGGGTCATGGTTAGGGGTCAGGGGTCAGGGTCTGGGGTCATGGTTAGGGGTCAGGGGTTAGGGGTCATGGTTAGGGGTCAGGGGTCTGGGGTCAAGGGTCAGGGGTCAGGGGATCAGGGGTCAGGAGGTCAGGAGTCAGGGGGTCAGGTTCATGGTTAGGCGTCAGGGTCAGGGGTCATGGTTAGGGGTCAGGGGTCAGGGTCAGGGGTCAGGGGTCAGGGGTCAGGGAATGGTTAGGGGTCAGGGGTCAGGGAATTGGGTCATGGTTAGTGGACAGGTGTCAGGGTCAGGGTCAGGGGTCAGGGGTCAGGGGTCATGGTTAGGGGTCAGGGGTCAGGGTCATGGTTTGGGGTCAGGGTCAGGGATCAGGGGTCAGCTGTCTGGGGTGAGTGGTCGGGGGTCAGAGTCAGGGCTCAGGGGTCGGGGGTCAGGGGTCAGGGTCAGGGGTCAGGGGTCAGGGTCAGGGGTCAGGGGTCAGGGTTTGGGATCAGGACTCAGGGGTCGGGGATCAGGGGTCAGGGGTCAGGGGTCAAAGGTAAGGGGTCATGGTTAGGGGTCAGGGGTCAGGGGTCTAGGGTCAGGGGTCAGGAGGTCAGGGGTCAAGGGTCAGGAGGTCAGGGGTCAGGCGTCAGGGTTCAGGGGTCAGGGGTCGGGGTCAGGGGTCAAAGATCAGGGGTCAGGGTCAGGGGTCAAAGGTCAGGTGTCAGGGGTCAGGTGTCAGGGTCAGGAGTCAGGGGTCAGGGGTCAAGGGAATGGGGCCATGGTTAGGGGTCAGGGGTCAGGGGTCAGAGTCAGGGGTCGGTGGTCAGGGGTCAGGAGTCAGGGTTAGGGATCAGGGGGCAGGGTGAGGGGTCAAAGGTCAGGGGTCAGGGTTAAGGGTCAGGGGTCAGGGGTCAGGGGTCATTGTTAGGGGTCAGGGGTCAGGGGTCATGGTTAGGGGTCAGGGGTCAGGGTCTGGGTCAGGGGTCATGGTTAGGGGTCAGGGGTCAGGGTCATGGTTAGGGGTCAGGGATCAGGGTCAGGGTCAGGGGTCTGGGGTGAGTGGTCAGAGGTCAGGGGTTAGGGGTCAGGGGTCAGAGTCAGGGGTCAAAGGTCAGGGGTCAAAGGTCAGGGGTCAGGGGTCATTGTTAGGGGTCAGGGGTCACGGTTAGGGGTCAGGGGTCAGGGGTCAGGAGGTCAGGGGGTCAGGGGTCATGGCTAGGGGTCAGGGGTCAAGGGTCAGGGGTCAGGGATAGAGTCAGGGGTCTGGGGTCAGGGGTCAGGGATCAGGGGGTCAGGGGTCAGGGTTAGGGATCAGGGGTCAGGAGTCGGGGGTCAGGGTCAGGGTCAGGGGTCAAAGGTCAGGGGTCATGGTTAGGGGTCAGGGGTCAGGGGTCAAGGGTCAGGGGTCAAGGGTTATGGTCTGGGGTCAGTGGTCAGGGGTCAGGGTCATGGTTAGGCGTCAGGGAATGGCGTCATGGTTAGGGGTCAGGGGTCAGGGGTCAGGAGTCAGGGGTCATGGTTAGCGGTCAGGGATCAGAGTCACTGTCAGGGGTCATGGCCAGGGGTCATGGTTAGGGGTCAGGGGTCAGGGGTCAGGGGTCAAGGGTCAGGTGTCAGGGGTCGGGGTGATGGTTAGGGGTCAGGGGTCAGGGGTCAGGCATCAGGCATCAGGGGTTAGGGGTTAGGGTTAGGGATCAGGAGTCAGGGGTCAGGGGTCAGAGTCAGGGATCAGGGGTCAGGGGTCAGAGTCAGGGATCAGGAGTCTGGGGTCAAGGGTCAGGGGTCAGGGGTCAGGGGTCAGGGGTCAAAGGTCAGGGGTCATTGTCATAGGTCAGGGGTCATTAATAGGGGTCAGGGGTCAGGGGTCAAGGGTCAGGGTCGTGGTTAGGGGTCAGGGGTCGGGGTCAGGGAATGGGGTCATGGTTAGGGGTCAGCGGTCAGGCTCAGGCTCAGGGGTCATGGTTAGGGGTCAGGGGGTCAAGGGTCAGGGGGTATGGGGTCAGGGTCATGGTTAGGGGTCAGGGGTCAGGGTCTGGGGTCATGGTTAGGGGTCAGGGTTAGGGGTCATGGTTAGGGGTCAGGGGTCTGGGGTCAAGGGTCAGGGGTCAGGGGATCAGGGGTCAGGAGGTCAGGAGCCAGGGGTTCAGGTTCATGGTCAGGGGTCA
Source organism: Passer domesticus (assembly GCF_036417665.1). NCBI lineage: Eukaryota > Metazoa > Chordata > Aves > Passeriformes > Passeridae > Passer > Passer domesticus. The sequence continues at coordinate 4,346 of NW_026990187.1, forward strand.
GGGTCAGGGGTCATGGTTAGGGGTCAGGGGTCAGGGTCAGGGGTCAGGGGTCAGGAGGTCAGGGGTGAAGGGTCAGGGGGTCAGGGGTCAGGGGTCAGGCGTCAGGGGTCAGGGGTCAGGGGTCAGGGGTCGGGGTCAGGGGTCAGGGTCAGGGGTCAAAGGTCAGGTGTCAGGGGTCAAAGGTCAGGTGTCAGGGTCAGGAGTCAGGGGTCAAGGGAATGGGGCCATGGTTAGGGGTCAGGGGTCAGGGGTCAGAGTCAGGGGTCGGTGGTCAGGGGTCAGGAGTCAGGGTTAGGGATCAGGGGTCAGGGTCAGGGGTCAAAGGTCAGGTGTCAGGGTCAGGAGTCAGGGGTCAGGGGTCAAGGGAATGGGGCCATGGTTAGGGGTCAGGGGTCAGGGGTCAGAGTCAGGGGTCGGTGGTCAGGGGTCAGGAGTCAGGGTTAGGGATCAGGGGGCAGGGTGAGGGGTCAAAGGTCAGGGGTCAGGGTTAGGGGTCAGGGGTCAGGGGTCAGGGGTCATTGTTAGGGGTCAGGGGTCAGGGGTCATGGTTAGGGGTTAGGGGTCAGGGGTCAGGAGTCAGGGGTCATGGTTAGCGGTCAGGGGTCAGGGGTCATGGTTAGGGGTCAGGGGTCTGGGGTCAAGGGTCAGGGGTCAGGGGATCAGGGGTCAGGAGGTCAGGAGTCAGGGGGTCAGGTTCATGGTTAGGGGTCAGGGTCAGGGGTCATGGTTAGGGGTCAGGGGTCAGGGTCAGGGGTCAGGGGTCAGGGGTCAGGGAATGGTTAGGGGTCAGGGGTCAGGGAATTGGGTCATGGTTAGTGGACAGGGGTCAGGGTCAGGGTCAGGGGTCACGGGTCAGGGGTCATGGTTAGGGGTCAGGGGTCAGGGTCATGGTTTGGGGTCAGGGTCAGGGATCAGGGGTCAGCTGTCTGGGGTGAGTGGTCGGGGGTCAGAGTCAGGGCTCAGGGGTCGGGGGTCAGGGGTCAGGGTCAGGGGTCAGGGGTCAGGGGTCAGGGGTCAGGGGTCAGGGGTCAGGGTTTGGGATCAGGACTCAGGGGTCGGGGATCAGGGGTCAGGGGTCAGGGGTCAAAGGTAAGGGGTCATGGTTAGGGGTCAGGGGTCAGGGGTCTAGGGTCAGGGGTCAGGAGGTCAGGGGTCAAGGGTCAGGGGGTCAGGGGTCAGGCGTCAGGGTTCAGGGGTCAGGGGTCGGGGTCAGGGGTCAAAGATCAGGGGTCAGGGTCAGGGGTCAAAGGTCAGGTGTCAGGGGTCAGGTGTCAGGGTCAGGAGTCAGGGGTCAGGGGTCAAGGGAATGGGGCCATGGTTAGGGGTCAGGGGTCAGGGGTCAGAGTCAGGGGTCGGTGGTCAGGGGTCAGGAGTCAGGGTTAGGGATCAGGGGGCAGGGTGAGGGGTCAAAGGTCAGGGGTGAGGGTTAAGGGTCAGGGGTCAGGGGTCATTGTTAGGGGTCAGGGGTCAGGGGTTATGGTTAGGGGTCAGGGGTCAGGGTCTGGGTCAGGGGTCATGGTTAGGGGTCAGGGGTCAGGGTCATGGTTAGGGGTCAGGGATCAGGGTCAGGGTCAGGGGTCTGGGGTGAGTGGTCAGAGGTCAGGGGTTAGGGGTCAGGGGTCAGGGTCAGGGGTCAGGGGTCAGTGGTCAGGGGTCAGGGTTAGGGATTAGGGGCAGAGTCAGGGGTCAAAGGTCAGGGGTCAAAGGTCAGGGGTCAGGGGTCATTGTTAGGGGTCAGGGGTCATGGTTAGGGGTCAGGGGTCAGGGGTCAGGAGGTCAGGGGGTCAGGGGTCATGGCTAGGGGTCAGGGGTCAAGGGTCAGGGGTCAGGGATAGAGTCAGGGGTCTGGGGTCAGGGGTCAGGGATCAGGGGGTCAGGGGTCAGGGTTAGGGATCAGGGGTTAGGGGTCAGGGATCAGGGTCAGGGTCAGGGGTCAAAGGTCAGGGGTCATGGTTAGGGGTCAGGGGTCCGGGGTCAAGGGTCAGGGGTCAAGGGTCATGGTCTGGGGTGAGTGGTCAGGGGTCAGGGTCATGGTTAGGCGTCAGGGAATGGGGTCATGGTTAGGGGTCAGGGGTCAGGGGTCAGGAGTCAGGGGTCATGGTTAGCGGTCAGGGATCAGAGTCACTGTCAGGGGTCATGGCCAGGGGTCATGGTTAGGGGTCAGGGGTCAGGGGTCAGGGGTCAAGGGTCAGGTGTCAGGGGTCGGGGTGATGGTTAGGGGTCAGGGGTCAGGGGTCAGGCATCAGGCATCAGGGGTTAGGGGTTAGGGTTAGGGATCAGGAGTCAGGGGTCAGGGGTCAGAGTCAGGGATCAGGGTCAGGGGTCAGAGTCAGGGATCAGGAGTCTGGGGTCAAGGGTCAGGGGTCGGGGTCAGGGGTCAGGGGTCAAAGGTCAGGGGTCATTGTCATAGGTCAGGGGTCATTAATAGGGGTCAGGGGTCAGGGGTCAAGGGTCAGGGTCGTGGTTAGGGGTCAGGGGTCAGGGTCAGGGAATGGGGTCATGGTTAGGGGTCAGCGGTCAGGCTCAGGCTCAGGGGTCATGGTTAGGGGTCAGGGGTCAGGGGGTCAGGGGTCAGGGGTATGGGGTCAGGGTCATGGTTAGGGGTCAGGGGTCAGGTTCTGGGGTCATGGTTAGGGGTCAGGGGTTAGGGGTCATGGTTAGGGGTCAGGGGTCAGGGGTCAGGGGTCAGGCGTCAGGGGTCAGGGGTCAGGGGTCAGGGGTCGGGGTCAGGGGTCAGGGTCAGGGGTCAAAGGTCAGGTGTCAGGGGTCAGGTGTCAGGGTCAGGAGTCAGGGGTCAGGGGTCAAGGGAATGGGGCCATGGTTAGGGGTCAGGGGTCAGGGGTCAGAGTCAGGGGTCGGTGGTCAGGGGTCAGGAGTCAGGGTTAGGGATCAGCGGGCAGGGTGAGGGGTCAAAGGTCAGGGGTCAGGGTTAGGGGTCAGGGGTCAGGGGTCAGGGGTCATTGTTAGGGGTCAGGGGTCAGGGGTCATGGTTAGGGTTTAGGGGTCAGCGGTCAGGAGTCAGGGGTCATGGTTAGCGGTCAGGGGTCAGAGTCACTGTCAGGGGTCATGGTCAGGGGTCATGGTTAGGGGTCAGGGTTCAGGGGTCAAGGGTCAGGTGTCAGGGGTCAGGGGTGATGGTTAGGGGTCAGGGGTCAGGGGTCAGGGGTCATTGTTAGGGGTCAGGGGTCATGGTTAGGGGTCAGGGGTCAGGGGTCAGAGTCAGGGGTCGGTGGTCAGGGGTCAGGAGTCAGGGTTAGGGATCAGGGGGCAGGGTGAGGGGTCAAAGGTCAGGGGTCAGGGTTAGGGGTCAGGGGTCAGGGGTCAGGGGTCATTGTTAGGGGTCAGGGGTCAGGGGTCATGGTTAGGGGTTAGGGGTCAGGGGTCAGGAGTCAGGGGTCATGGTTAGCGGTCAGGGGTCAGAGTCACTGTCAGGGGTCATGGTCAGGGGTCATGGTTAGGGGTCAGGGTTCAGGGGTCAAGGGTCAGGTGTCAGGGGTCAGGGGTGATGGTTAGGGGTCAGGGGTCAGGGGTCATTGTTAGGGGTCAGGGGTCATGGTTAGGGGTCAGGGGTCAGGGGTCAGGAGTCAGGGGTCATGGTTAGCTGTCAGGGGTCAGAGTCACTGTCAGGGGTCATGGTCAGGGGTCATGGTTAGGGGTCAGGGTTCAGGGGTCAAGGGTCAGGTGTCAGGGGTCAGGGGTGATGGTTAGGGGTCAGGGTCAGGGGTCAGGCATCAGGCATCAGGGGTTAGGGGTCAGGGTTAGGGATCAGGAGTCAGGGGTCAGGGGTCAGAGTCAGGGATCAGGAGTCAGGGGTCAGGGGTCAGGGGTCAGGGGTCAGGGGTCAGGGGTCAGGGGTCAGGGGTCATGGTTAGGGGTCAGGGATCAGGGTCAGGGAATGGGGTCATGGTTAGGGGTCAGCGGTCAGGCTCAGGGTCAGGGGTCATGGGGTTAGGGGTCAGGGGTCAGGGGGTCAAAGGTCAGGGGGTCAGGGGTCAGGGGTCAGGCTTAGGGATCAGGGGTCAGGGTCAGGGGTCAGGGGTCAAAGGTCAGGGGTCATGGTCATGGGTCATGGTCAAGGGTGATTAGCAGGGGTCAGGGGTCAGTGGTCAAGGGTCAGCGTCATGGTCAGGGGTCGGGGTCAGGGTCAGGGGTCAGGGTCAGGTGTCATGGTTAGGGGTCAGGGGTCAGGGGGTCAGGGTCATGGTTAGGGGTCAGGGGTCAGGGTCTGGGGTCATGGTTAGGGGTCAGGGGTCAGGGGTCAGGGGATCAGGCGTCATGATTAGGGGTCAGGGGTCAGGGGTCAGGGTCATGGTTAGGGGTCAGGGATCAGGGTCAGGGTCAGGGGTCTGGGGTGAGTGGTCAGAGGTCAGGGGTTAGGGGTCAGGGGTCAGAGTCAGGGGTCAGGGGTCAGTGGTCAGGGGTCATTGTTAGGGGTCAGGGGTCATGGTTAGGGGTCAGGGGTCAGGGGTCAGGAGGTCAGGGGGTCAGGGGTCATGGCTAGGGGTCAGGGGTCAAGGGTCAGGGGTCAGGGATAGAGTCAGGGGTCTGGGGTCAGGGGTCAGGGATCAGGGGGTCAGGGGTCAGGGTTAGGGATCAGGGGTCAGGGGTCGGGGGTCAGGGTCAGGGTTAGGGGTCAAAGGTCAGGGGTCATGGTTAGGGGTCAGGGGTCAGGGGTCAAGGGTCAGGGGTCAAGGGTCATGGTCTGGGGTGAGTGGTCAGGGGTCAGGGTCATGGTTAGGCGTCAGGGAATGGGGTCATGGTTAGGGGTCAGGGGTCAGGGGTCAGGAGTCAGGGGTCATGGTTAGCGGTCAGGGATCAGAGTCACTGTCAGGGGTCATGGTTAGGGGTCAGGGGTCAGGGGTCAGGGGTCAGGGTCAGGTGTCAGGGGTCAGGGGTGATGGTTAGGGGTCAGGGGTCAGGCATCAGGCATCAGGGGTTAGGGGTTAGGGTTAGGGATCAGGAGTCAGGGGTCAGGGGTCAGAGTCAGGGATCAGGGGTCAGGGGTCAGAGTCAGGGATCAGGAGTCTGGGGTCAAGGGTCAGGGGTCAGGGGTCAGGGGTCAAAGGTCAGGGGTCATTGTCATAGGTCGGGGTCATTAATAGGGGTCAGGGGTCAGGGGTCAAGGGTCAGGGTCGTGGTTAGGGGTCAGGGGTCGGGGTCAGGGAATGGGGTCATGGTTAGGGGTCAGCGGTCAGGCTCAGGCTCAGGGGTCATGGTTAGGGGTCAGGGGTCAGGGGTCAGGGGTCAGGGGGTATGGGGTCAGGGTCATGGTTAGGGGTCAGGGGTCAGGGTCTGGGGTCATGGTTAGGGGTCAGGGGTTAGGGGTCATGGTTAGGGGTCAGGGGTCTGGGGTCAAGGGTCAGGAGTCAGGGGGTCAGGTTCATGGTTAGGGGTCAGGGTCAGGGGTCATGGTTAGGGGTCAGGGGTCAGGGTCAGGGGTCAGGGGTCAGGGGTCAGGGGTCAGGGAATGGTTAGGGGTCAGGGGTCAGGGAATTGGGTCATGGTTAGTGGTCAGGGGTCAGGGTCAGGGGTCAGGGGTCATGGTTAGGGGTCAGGGGTCAGGGTCATGGTTTGGGGTCAGGGTCAGGGATCAGGGGTCAGCTGTCTGGGGTGAGTGGTCTGGGGTCAGAGTTAGGGATCAGGGGTCAGGGGTCAGGGGTCAGGGGTCAGGGGTCAGGGGTCAGGTGTCATGGTTAGGGGTCAAAGGTCAGGGGTCATTGTCATGGGTCAGGGGTCATTAATAGGGGTAAGGGGTCAGGGGTCAAGGGTCAGGGTCGTGGTTAGGGGTCAGGGGTCAGGGAATGGGGTCATGGTTAGGGGTCAGCGGTCAGGCTCAGGGTCAGGGGTCATGGTTAGGGGTCAGGGGTCAGGGGGTTAGGGGTCAGGGGTCAGGGGTCAGGGGTCAGGGGTCAGGGTTAGGGATCAGGGGTCAGGGTCAGGGGTCAGGGGTCAAAGTTCAGGGGTCATGGTCATGGGTCATGGTCAGGGGTCATTAGTAGGGGTGAGGGGTCAGTGGTCAAGGGTCAGCGTCATGGTCAGGGGTCGGAGTCAGGGTCAGGGGTCAGGGTCAGGTGTCATGGTTAGGGGTCAGGGGTCAGGGGTCAGGGGGTCAGGGTCATGGTTAGGGGTCAGGGGTCAGGGTCTGGGGTCATGGTTAGGGGTCAGGGGTCAGGGTCTGGGTCAGGGGTCATGGTTAGGGGTCAGGGGTCAGGGTCATGGTTAGGGGTCAAGGATCAGGGATCAGGGTCAGGGTCAGGGGTCTGGGGTGAGTGGTCAGAGGTCAGGGGTTAGGGGTCAGGGGTCAGAGTCAGGGGTCAGGGGTCAGTGGTCAGGGGTCAGGGTTAGGGATTAGGGGGCAGGGTCAGGGGTCAAAGGTCAGGGGTCAGGGGTCATGGTTAGGGGTCAGGGGTCAGGGGTCAGAAGGTCAGGGGGTCAGGGGTCATGGCTAGGGGTCAGGGGTCAAGGGTCAGGGGTCAGGGATAGAGTCAGGGGTCTGGGGTCAGGGGTCAGGGATCAGGGGGTCAGGAGTCAGGGGTCAGGGGTCAGAGTCAGGGGTCGGTGGTCAGGGGTCAGGAGTCAGGGGTAATGGTTAGCGGTCAGGGGTCGGGGTCAGGGAATGGGGTCATGGTTAGGGGTCAGGGGTCAGGGGTCAGGGGTCAGGGGTCAAGGGTCAGGTGTCAGGGGTCAGGGGTAATGGTTAGGGGTCAGGGGTCAGGGGTCAGGCATCAGGCATCAGGGGTTAGGGGTTAGGGTTAGGGATCAGGAGTCAGGGGTCAGGGGTCAGGGGTCAGAGTCAGGGATCAGGAGTCAGGGGTCAGGGGTCAGGGGTCAGGGGTCAGGGGTCAAAGGTCAGGGGTCATTGTCATGGGTCAGGGGTCATTAATAGGGGTCAGGCGTCAGGGGTCAAGGGTCAGGGTCGTGGTTAGGGGTCAGGGGTCGGGGTCAGGGAATGGGGTCATGGTTAGGGGACAGCGGTCAGGCTCAGGCTCAGGGGTCATGGTTAGGGGTCAGGGGTCAGGGGGTCAAGGGTCAGGGGGTATGTGGTCAGGGTCATGGTTAGGGGTCAGGGGTCAGGGGTCAAGGGTCAGGGGTCAGGGGATCAGGGGTCAGGAGGTCAGGAGTCAGGGGGTCAGGTTCATGGTTAGGGGTCAGGGTCAGGGGTCATGGTTAGGGGTCAGGGGTCAGGGTCAGGGGTCAGGGGTCAGGGGTCAGGGAATGGTTAGGGGTCAGGGGTCAGGGAATTGGGTCATGGTTAGTGGTCAGGGGTCAGGGTCAGGGGTCAGGGGTCAGGGTCATGGTTAGGGGTCAGGGGTCAGTGGTCAAGGGTCAGCGTCATGGTTAGGGGTCAGGTGTCAGGGTCAGGGAATGGGGTCATGGTTAGGGGTCAGCGGTCAGGGAATGGGGTCATGGTTAGGGGTCAGGGGTCAGGGGGTCAGGGGGTCAGGGGTCAGAGTTAGGGATCAGGACTCAGGGGTCAGGGGTCAGGGGTCAGGGTCATGGTTAGGGGTCAGGTATCAGGGTCAGGGTCAGGGGTCATGGTTAGGGGTCAGGGGTCAGGGGTCATGGTTAGGGGTCAGGGGTCTGGGGTCAAGGGTCAGGGGTCAGGGGTCAGGGGATCAGGGGTCAGGAGGTCAGGAGTCAGGGGGTCAGGTTCATGGTTAGGGGTCAGGGTCAGGGATCAGGGTCAGGGGTCAGGGGTCAGGGGTCTGGGGTGAGTGGTCAGAGGTCAGGGCACAGGGGTCAGGGGTCAGGGGTCATTGTCAGGGCTCAGGGGTCATGGTCAGGGGTCAGGGGTCAAAGGTCAGGAGTCATGGTTAGGGGTCAGTGGTCAAGGGTAAGCGTCATGGTTAAGGGTCGGGGTCAGGGTCAGGGAATGGGGTCATGGTTAGGGGTCAGCGGTCAGGGTTAGGAGCCATGGTTAGGGGTGAGGGGTCAGGGGTCAGGGGGTCAGGGGGTTAGGGGTCAGAGTTAGGGATCAGGACTCTGGGGTCAGGGGTCAGGGGTCAGGGTCAGGGATCAGGGGTCAAGGGTCAGGGTCAGGGTCAGGGGTCATGGTTAGGGGTCAGGGGTCAGGGGTCATTGTTAGGGGTCAGGGGTCTGGGGTCAAGGGTCAGGGGTCAGGGGATCAGGGGTCAGGAGGTCAGGAGTCAGGGGGTCAGGTTCATGGTTAGGGGTCAGGGTCAGGGGTCATGGTTAGGGGTCAGGGGTCAGGGTCATGGTTTGGGGTCAGGGTCAGGGATCAGAGGTCAGCTGTCTGGGGTGAGTGGTCGGGGGTCAGAGTCAGGGCTCAGGGGTCGGGGGTCAGGGGTCAGGGTTAGGGATCAGGGATCAGGGGTCAGGGGTCAAAGGAACGGGGTCATGGTAAGGGGTCATGGGTCAGGCGTCAAGGGTCAGGTGTCAGGGGGTCAGGGGGTCAGAGGGTCAGGGGGTCAGGGGTCAGGGGTCAGGCGTAGGGGTCAGGGGTCAGGGTCATGGTTAGGGGTCAGGGGTCAGGGTCAGGGTCAGGGGTCAGGGTCAGGTGTCATGGTTAGGGGTCAGGGGTCAGGGGTCAGGGGGTCAGGGTCATGGTTAGGGGTCAGGGGTCAGGGTCTGGGGTCATGGTTAGGGGTCAGGGGTCAGGGTCTGGGTCAGGGGTCATGGTTAGGGGTCAGGGGTCAGGGTCATGGTTAGGGGTCAGGGATCAGGGTCAGGGTCAGGGGTCTGGGGTGAGTGGTCAGAGGTCAGGGGTTAGGGGTCAGGGGTCAGAGTCAGGGGTGAGGGGTCAGTGGTCAGGGGTCAGGGTTAGGGATTAGGGGGCAGGGTCAGGGGTCAAAGGTCAGGGGTCAAAGGTCAGGGGTCAGGGGTCATTGTTAGGGGTCAGGGGTCATGGTTAGGGATCAGGGGTCAGGGGTCAGGAGGTCAGGGGGTCAGGGGTCATGGCTAGGGGTCAGGGGTCAAGGGTCAGGGGTGAGGGATAGAGTCAGGGGTCTGGGGTCAGGGGTCAGGGATCAGGGGGTCAGGGGTCAGGGTTAGGGATCAGGGGTCAGGGGTCGGGGGTCAGGGTCAGGGTCAGGGGTCAAAGGTCAGGGGTCATGGTTAGGGGTCAGGGGTCAAGGGTCCGGGGTCAAGGGTCATGGTCTGGGGTGAGTGGTCAGGGGTCAGGGGTCATGGTTAGGGGTCAGGGGTCAGGGGTCAGAGTCAGGGATCAGGGGTCAGGGGTCAGAGTCAGGGATCAGGAGTCTGGGGTCAAGGGTCAGGGGTCAGGGGTCAGGGGTCAAAGGTCAGGGGTCAGGGTTAGGGGTCAGGGGTCAGGGGTCAGGGGTCATTGTTAGGGGTCAGGGGTCAGGGGTCATGGTTAGGGGTTAGGGGTCAGGGGTCAGGAGTCAGGGGTCATGGTTAGCGGTCAGGGGTCAGAGTCACTGTCAGGGGTCATGGTCAGGGGTCATGGTTAGGGGTCAGGGTTCAGGGGTCAAGGGTCAGGTGTCAGGGGTCAGGGGTGATGGTTAGGGGTCAGGGGTCAGGGGTCATTGTTAGGGGTCAGGGGTCATGGTTAGGGGTCAGGGGTCAGGGGTCAGGAGTCAGGGGTCATGGTTAGCTGTCAGGGGTCAGAGTCACTGTCAGGGGTCATGGTCAGGGGTCATGGTTAGGGGTCAGGGTTCAGGGGTCAAGGGTCAGGTGTCAGGGGTCAGGGGTGATGGTTAGGGGTCAGGGGTCAGGGGTCAGGCATCAGGCATCAGGGGTTAGGGGTCAGGGTTAGGGATCAGGAGTCAGGGGTCAGGGGTCAGAGTCAGGGATCAGGAGTCAGGGGTCAGGGGTCAGGGGTCAGGGGTCAGGGGTCAGGGGTCAGGGGTCAGGGGTCAGGGGTCATGGTTAGGGGTCAGGGATCAGGGTCAGGGAATGGGGTCATGGTTAGGGGTCAGCGGTCAGGCTCAGGGTCAGGGGTCATGGGGTTAGGGGTCAGGGGTCAGGGGGTCAAAGGTCAGGGGGTCAGGGGTCAGGGGTCAGGCTTAGGGATCAGGGGTCAGGGTCAGGGGTCAGGGGTCAAAGGTCAGGGGTCATGGTCATGGGTCATGGTCAAGGGTGATTAGCAGGGGTCAGGGGTCAGTGGTCAAGGGTCAGCGTCATGGTCAGGGGTCGGGGTCAGGGTCAGGGGTCAGGGTCAGGTGTCATGGTTAGGGGTCAGGGGTCAGGGGGTCAGGGTCATGGTTAGGGGTCAGGGGTCAGGGTCTGGGGTCATGGTTAGGGGTCAGGGGTCAGGGGTCAGGGGATCAGGCGTCATGATTAGGGGTCAGGGGTCAGGGGTCAGGGTCATGGTTAGGGGTCAGGGATCAGGGTCAGGGTCAGGGGTCTGGGGTGAGTGGTCAGAGGTCAGGGGTTAGGGGTCAGGGGTCAGAGTCAGGGGTCAGGGGTCAGTGGTCAGGGGTCATTGTTAGGGGTCAGGGGTCATGGTTAGGGGTCAGGGGTCAGGGGTCAGGAGGTCAGGGGGTCAGGGGTCATGGCTAGGGGTCAGGGGTCAAGGGTCAGGGGTCAGGGATAGAGTCAGGGGTCTGGGGTCAGGGGTCAGGGATCAGGGGGTCAGGGGTCAGGGTTAGGGATCAGGGGTCAGGGGTCGGGGGTCAGGGTCAGGGTTAGGGGTCAAAGGTCAGGGGTCATGGTTAGGGGTCAGGGGTCAGGGGTCAAGGGTCAGGGGTCAAGGGTCATGGTCTGGGGTGAGTGGTCAGGGGTCAGGGTCATGGTTAGGCGTCAGGGAATGGGGTCATGGTTAGGGGTCAGGGGTCAGGGGTCAGGAGTCAGGGGTCATGGTTAGCGGTCAGGGATCAGAGTCACTGTCAGGGGTCATGGTTAGGGGTCAGGGGTCAGGGGTCAGGGGTCAGGGTCAGGTGTCAGGGGTCAGGGGTGATGGTTAGGGGTCAGGGGTCAGGCATCAGGCATCAGGGGTTAGGGGTTAGGGTTAGGGATCAGGAGTCAGGGGTCAGGGGTCAGAGTCAGGGATCAGGGGTCAGGGGTCAGAGTCAGGGATCAGGAGTCTGGGGTCAAGGGTCAGGGGTCAGGGGTCAGGGGTCAAAGGTCAGGGGTCATTGTCATAGGTCGGGGTCATTAATAGGGGTCAGGGGTCAGGGGTCAAGGGTCAGGGTCGTGGTTAGGGGTCAGGGGTCGGGGTCAGGGAATGGGGTCATGGTTAGGGGTCAGCGGTCAGGCTCAGGCTCAGGGGTCATGGTTAGGGGTCAGGGGTCAGGGGTCAGGGGTCAGGGGGTATGGGGTCAGGGTCATGGTTAGGGGTCAGGGGTCAGGGTCTGGGGTCATGGTTAGGGGTCAGGGGTTAGGGGTCATGGTTAGGGGTCAGGGGTCTGGGGTCAAGGGTCAGGAGTCAGGGGGTCAGGTTCATGGTTAGGGGTCAGGGTCAGGGGTCATGGTTAGGGGTCAGGGGTCAGGGTCAGGGGTCAGGGGTCAGGGGTCAGGGGTCAGGGAATGGTTAGGGGTCAGGGGTCAGGGAATTGGGTCATGGTTAGTGGTCAGGGGTCAGGGTCAGGGGTCAGGGGTCATGGTTAGGGGTCAGGGGTCAGGGTCATGGTTTGGGGTCAGGGTCAGGGATCAGGGGTCAGCTGTCTGGGGTGAGTGGTCTGGGGTCAGAGTTAGGGATCAGGGGTCAGGGGTCAGGGGTCAGGGGTCAGGGGTCAGGGGTCAGGTGTCATGGTTAGGGGTCAAAGGTCAGGGGTCATTGTCATGGGTCAGGGGTCATTAATAGGGGTAAGGGGTCAGGGGTCAAGGGTCAGGGTCGTGGTTAGGGGTCAGGGGTCAGGGAATGGGGTCATGGTTAGGGGTCAGCGGTCAGGCTCAGGGTCAGGGGTCATGGTTAGGGGTCAGGGGTCAGGGGGTTAGGGGTCAGGGGTCAGGGGTCAGGGGTCAGGGGTCAGGGTTAGGGATCAGGGGTCAGGGTCAGGGGTCAGGGGTCAAAGTTCAGGGGTCATGGTCATGGGTCATGGTCAGGGGTCATTAGTAGGGGTGAGGGGTCAGTGGTCAAGGGTCAGCGTCATGGTCAGGGGTCGGAGTCAGGGTCAGGGGTCAGGGTCAGGTGTCATGGTTAGGGGTCAGGGGTCAGGGGTCAGGGGGTCAGGGTCATGGTTAGGGGTCAGGGGTCAGGGTCTGGGGTCATGGTTAGGGGTCAGGGGTCAGGGTCTGGGTCAGGGGTCATGGTTAGGGGTCAGGGGTCAGGGTCATGGTTAGGGGTCAAGGATCAGGGATCAGGGTCAGGGTCAGGGGTCTGGGGTGAGTGGTCAGAGGTCAGGGGTTAGGGGTCAGGGGTCAGAGTCAGGGGTCAGGGGTCAGTGGTCAGGGGTCAGGGTTAGGGATTAGGGGGCAGGGTCAGGGGTCAAAGGTCAGGGGTCAGGGGTCATGGTTAGGGGTCAGGGGTCAGGGGTCAGAAGGTCAGGGGGTCAGGGGTCATGGCTAGGGGTCAGGGGTCAAGGGTCAGGGGTCAGGGATAGAGTCAGGGGTCTGGGGTCAGGGGTCAGGGATCAGGGGGTCAGGAGTCAGGGGTCAGGGGTCAGAGTCAGGGGTCGGTGGTCAGGGGTCAGGAGTCAGGGGTAATGGTTAGCGGTCAGGGGTCGGGGTCAGGGAATGGGGTCATGGTTAGGGGTCAGGGGTCAGGGGTCAGGGGTCAGGGGTCAAGGGTCAGGTGTCAGGGGTCAGGGGTAATGGTTAGGGGTCAGGGGTCAGGGGTCAGGCATCAGGCATCAGGGGTTAGGGGTTAGGGTTAGGGATCAGGAGTCAGGGGTCAGGGGTCAGGGGTCAGAGTCAGGGATCAGGAGTCAGGGGTCAGGGGTCAGGGGTCAGGGGTCAGGGGTCAAAGGTCAGGGGTCATTGTCATGGGTCAGGGGTCATTAATAGGGGTCAGGCGTCAGGGGTCAAGGGTCAGGGTCGTGGTTAGGGGTCAGGGGTCGGGGTCAGGGAATGGGGTCATGGTTAGGGGACAGCGGTCAGGCTCAGGCTCAGGGGTCATGGTTAGGGGTCAGGGGTCAGGGGGTCAGGGGTCAGGGGGTATGTGGTCAGGGTCATGGTTAGGGGTCAGGGGTCAGGGGTCAAGGGTCAGGGGTCAGGGGATCAGGGGTCAGGAGGTCAGGAGTCAGGGGGTCAGGTTCATGGTTAGGGGTCAGGGTCAGGGGTCATGGTTAGGGGTCAGGGGTCAGGGTCAGGGGTCAGGGGTCAGGGGTCAGGGAATGGTTAGGGGTCAGGGGTCAGGGAATTGGGTCATGGTTAGTGGTCAGGGGTCAGGGTCAGGGGTCAGGGGTCAGGGTCATGGTTAGGGGTCAGGGGTCAGTGGTCAAGGGTCAGCGTCATGGTTAGGGGTCAGGTGTCAGGGTCAGGGAATGGGGTCATGGTTAGGGGTCAGCGGTCAGGGAATGGGGTCATGGTTAGGGGTCAGGGGTCAGGGGGTCAGGGGGTCAGGGGTCAGAGTTAGGGATCAGGACTCAGGGGTCAGGGGTCAGGGGTCAGGGTCATGGTTAGGGGTCAGGTATCAGGGTCAGGGTCAGGGGTCATGGTTAGGGGTCAGGGGTCAGGGGTCATGGTTAGGGGTCAGGGGTCTGGGGTCAAGGGTCAGGGGTCAGGGGTCAGGGGATCAGGGGTGAGGAGGTCAGGAGTCAGGGGGTCAGGTTCATGGTTAGGGGTCAGGGTCAGGGATCAGGGTCAGGGGTCAGGGGTCAGGGGTCTGGGGTGAGTGGTCAGAGGTCAGGGCACAGGGGTCAGGGGTCAGGGGTCATTGTCAGGGCTCAGGGGTCATGGTCAGGGGTCAGGGGTCAAAGGTCAGGAGTCATGGTTAGGGGTCAGTGGTCAAGGGTAAGCGTCATGGTTAAGGGTCGGGGTCAGGGTCAGGGAATGGGGTCATGGTTAGGGGTCAGCGGTCAGGGTTAGGAGCCATGGTTAGGGGTGAGGGGTCAGGGGTCAGGGGGTCAGGGGGTTAGGGGTCAGAGTTAGGGATCAGGACTCTGGGGTCAGGGGTCAGGGGTCAGGGTCAGGGATCAGGGGTCAAGGGTCAGGGTCAGGGTCAGGGGTCATGGTTAGGGGTCAGGGGTCAGGGGTCATTGTTAGGGGTCAGGGGTCTGGGGTCAAGGGTCAGGGGTCAGGGGATCAGGGGTCAGGAGGTCAGGAGTCAGGGGGTCAGGTTCATGGTTAGGGGTCAGGGTCAGGGGTCATGGTTAGGGGTCAGGGGTCAGGGTCATGGTTTGGGGTCAGGGTCAGGGATCAGAGGTCAGCTGTCTGGGGTGAGTGGTCGGGGGTCAGAGTCAGGGCTCAGGGGTCGGGGGTCAGGGGTCAGGGTTAGGGATCAGGGATCAGGGGTCAGGGGTCAAAGGAACGGGGTCATGGTAAGGGGTCATGGGTCAGGCGTCAAGGGTCAGGTGTCAGGGGGTCAGGGGGTCAGAGGGTCAGGGGGTCAGGGGTCAGGGGTCAGGCGTAGGGGTCAGGGGTCAGGGTCATGGTTAGGGGTCAGGGGTCAGGGTCAGGGTCAGGGGTCAGGGTCAGGTGTCATGGTTAGGGGTCAGGGGTCAGGGGTCAGGGGGTCAGGGTCATGGTTAGGGGTCAGGGGTCAGGGTCTGGGGTCATGGTTAGGGGTCAGGGGTCAGGGTCTGGGTCAGGGGTCATGGTTAGGGGTCAGGGGTCAGGGTCATGGTTAGGGGTCAGGGATCAGGGTCAGGGTCAGGGGTCTGGGGTGAGTGGTCAGAGGTCAGGGGTTAGGGGTCAGGGGTCAGAGTCAGGGGTGAGGGGTCAGTGGTCAGGGGTCAGGGTTAGGGATTAGGGGGCAGGGTCAGGGGTCAAAGGTCAGGGGTCAAAGGTCAGGGGTCAGGGGTCATTGTTAGGGGTCAGGGGTCATGGTTAGGGATCAGGGGTCAGGGGTCAGGAGGTCAGGGGGTCAGGGGTCATGGCTAGGGGTCAGGGGTCAAGGGTCAGGGGTGAGGGATAGAGTCAGGGGTCTGGGGTCAGGGGTCAGGGATCAGGGGTCAGGGGTCGGGGGTCAGGGTCAGGGTCAGGGGTCAAAGGTCAGGGGTCATGGTTAGGGGTCAGGGGTCAAGGGTCCGGGGTCAAGGGTCATGGTCTGGGGTGAGTGGTCAGGGGTCAGGGGTCATGGTTAGGGGTCAGGGGTCAGGGGTCAGAGTCAGGGATCAGGGGTCAGGGGTCAGAGTCAGGGATCAGGAGTCTGGGGTCAAGGGTCAGGGGTCAGGGGTCAGGGGTCAAAGGTCAGGGGTCATTGTCATAGGTCGGGGTCATTAATAGGGGTCAGGGGTCAGGGGTCAAGGGTCAGGTTCGTGGTTAGGGGTCAGGGGTCGGGGTCAGGGAATGGGGTCATGGTTAGGGGTCAGCGGTCAGGCTCAGGCTCAGGGGTCATGGTTAGGGGTCAGGGGTCAGGGGGTCAGGGGTCAGGGGGTATGGGGTCAGGGTCATGGTTAGGGGTCAGGGGTCAGGGTCTGGGGTCATGGTTAGGGGTCAGGGGTTAGGGGTCATGGTTAGGGGTCAGGGGTCTGGGGTCAAGGGTCAGGGGTCAGGGGATCAGGGGTCAGGAGGTCAGGAGTCAGGGGGTCAGGTTCATGGTTAGGGGTCAGGGTCAGGGGTCATGGTTAGGGGTCAGGGGTCAGGGTCAGGGGTCAGGGGTCAGGGGTCAGGGAATGGTTAGGGGTCAGGGGTCAGGGAATTGGGTCATGGTTAGTGGTCAGGGGTCAGGGGTCAGGGGTCAGGGGTCATGGTTAGGGGTCAGGGGTCAGGGTCATGGTTTGGGGTCAGGGTCAGGGATCAGGGGTCAGCTGTCTGGGGTGAGTGGTCGGGGGTCAGAGTCAGGGGTCAGGGGTCAGGGGTCAGGGGTCAGGGGTCAGGGGTCAGGGGTCAGGGGTCAGGGGGTCAAAGGTCAGGGGTCATTGTCATGGGTCAGGGGTCATTAATAGGGGTCAGGGGTCAGGGGTCAAGGGTCAGGGTCGTGGTTAGGGGTCAGGGGTCAGGGAATGGGGTCATGGTTAGGGGTCAGAGGTCAGGCTCAGGGTCTGGGGTCATGGTTATGGGTCAGGGGTCAGGGGTCAGGGGGTCAGGGGTCAGGGGTCAGGGTTAGGGATCAGGGGTCAGGGTCAGGGTCAGGGGTCAGGGGTCAAAGTTCAGGGGTCATGGTCATGGGTCATGGTCAGGGGTCATTAGTAGGGGTCAGGGGTCAGTGGTCAAGGGTCAGCGTCATGGTCAGGGGTCGGGGTCAGGGTCAGGGGTCAGGGTCAGGTGTCATGGTTAGGGGTCAGGGGTCAGGGGTCAGGGGGTCAGGGTCATGGTTAGGGGTCAGGGGTCAGGGTCTGGGGTCATGGTTAGGGGTCAGGGGTCAGGGGTCAGGGGATCAGGGGTCATGGTTAGGGGTCAGGGGTCAGGGTCATGGTTAGGGGTCAGGGATCAGGGTCAGGGTCAGGGGTCTGGGGTGAGTGGTCAGAGGTCAGGGGTTAGGGGTCAGGGGTCAGAGTCAGGGCTGAGGGGTCAGTGGTCAGGGGTCAGGGTTAGGGATTAGGGGGCAGGGTCAGGGGTCAAAGGTCAGGGGTCAGGAGGTCAGGGGTCCGGGGTCAGTGTTAGGGGTCAGGGGTCATGGTTAGGGGTCAGGGGTCAGGGGTCAGGAGGTCAGGGGGTCAGGGGTCATGGCTAGGGGTCAGGGGTCAAGGGTCAGGGGTCAGGGATAGAGTCAGGGGTCTGGGGTCAGGGGTCAGGGATCAGGGGGTCAGGGGTCAGGGTTAGGGATCAGGGGTCAGGGGTCAGGGGTCTGAGTCAGGGGTCGGTGGTCAGGGGTCAGGAGTCAGGGGTCATGGTTAGCGGTCAGGGGTCAGGGTCATGGTTAGGGGTCAGGGATCAGGGTCAGGGTCAGGGGTCTGGGGTGAGTGGTCAGAGGTCAGGGGTTAGGGGTCAGGGGTCAGAGTCAGGGGTCAGGGGTCAGTGGTCAGGGGTCAGGGTTAGGGATTAGGGGGCAGGGTCAGGGGTCAAAGGTCAGGGGTCAAAGGTCAGGGGTCAGGGGTCATTGTTAGGGGTCAGGGGTCATGGTTAGGGATCAGGGGTCAGGGGTCAGGAGGTCAGGGGGTCAGGGGTCATGGCTAGGGGTCAGGGGTCAAGGGTCAGGGGTGAGGGATAGAGTCAGGGGTCTGGGGTCAGGGGTCAGGGATCAGGGGGTCAGGGGTCAGGGTTAGGGATCAGGGGTCAGGGGTCGGGGGTCAGGGTCAGGGTCAGGGGTCAAAGGTCAGGGGTCATGGTTAGGGGTCAGGGGTCAAGGGTCCGGGGTCAAGGGTCATGGTCTGGGGTGAGTGGTCAGGGGTCAGGGTCATGGTTAGGCGTCAGGGTATGGGGTCATGGTTAGGGGTCAGGGGTCAGGGGTCAGAGTCAGGGATCAGGGGTCAGGGGTCAGAGTCAGGGATCAGGAGTCTGGGGTCAAGGGTCAGGGGTCAGGGGTCAGGGGTCAAAGGTCAGGGGTCATTGTCATAGGTCGGGGTCATTAATAGGGGTCAGGGGTCAGGGGTCAAGGGTCAGGTTCGTGGTTAGGGGTCAGGGGTCGGGGTCAGGGAATGGGGTCATGGTTAGGGGTCAGCGGTCAGGCTCAGGCTCAGGGGTCATGGTTAGGGGTCAGGGGTCAGGGGGTCAGGGGTCAGGGGGTATGGGGTCAGGGTCATGGTTAGGGGTCAGGGGTCAGGGTCTGGGGTCATGGTTAGGGGTCAGGGGTTAGGGGTCATGGTTAGGGGTCAGGGGTCTGGGGTCAAGGGTCAGGGGTCAGGGGATCAGGGGTCAGGAGGTCAGGAGTCAGGGGGTCAGGTTCATGGTTAGGGGTCAGGGTCAGGGGTCATGGTTAGGGGTCAGGGGTCAGGGTCAGGGGTCAGGGGTCAGGGGTCAGGGAATGGTTAGGGGTCAGGGGTCAGGGAATTGGGTCATGGTTAGTGGTCAGGGGTCAGGGTCAGGGGTCAGGGGTCAGGGGTCATGGTTAGGGGTCAGGGGTCAGGGTCATGGTTTGGGGTCAGGGTCAGGGATCAGGGGTCAGCTGTCTGGGGTGAGTGGTCGGGGGTCAGAGTCAGGGATCAGGGGTCAGGGGTCAGGGGTCAGGGGTCAGGGGTCAGGGGTCAGGGGGTCAAAGGTCAGGGGTCATTGTCATGGGTCAGGGGTCATTAATAGGGGTCAGGGGTCAGGGGTCAAGGGTCAGGGTCGTGGTTAGGGGTCAGGGGTCAGGGAATGGGGTCATGGTTAGGGGTCAGAGGTCAGGCTCAGGGTCAGGGGTCATTGTTAGGGGTCAGGGGTCAGGGGTCAGGGGGTCAGGGGTCAGGGGTCAGGGTTAGGGATCAGGGGTCAGGGTCAGGGGTCAGGGGTCAAAGTTCAGGGGTCATGGTCATGGGTCATGGTCAGGGGTCATTAGTAGGGGTCAGGGGTCAGTGGTCAAGGGTCAGCGTCATGGTCAGGGGTCGGGGTCAGGGTCAGGGGTCAGGGTCAGGTGTCATGGTTAGGGGTCAGGGGTCAGGGGTCAGGGGGTCAGGGTCATGGTTAGGGGTCAGGGGTCAGGGTCTGGGGTCATGGTTAGGGGTCAGGGGTCATGGTCAGGGTCAGGGGTCATGGTTAGGGGTCAGGGGTCAGGGTCATGGTTAGGGGTCAGGGATCAGGGTCAGGGTCAGGGGTCTGGGGTGAGTGGTCAGCGGTCAGGGGTTAGGGGTCAGGGGTCAGAGTCAGGGGTGAGGGGTCAGTGGTCAGGGGTCAGGGTTAGGGATTAGGGGGCAGGGTCAGGGGTCAAAGGTCAGGGGTCAGGGGGTCAGGGGTCCGGGGTCAGTGTTAGGGGTCAGGGGTCATGGTTAGGGGTCAGGGGTCAGGGGTCAGGAGGTCAGGGGGTCAGGGGTCATGGCTAGGGGTCAGGGGTCAAGGGTCAGGGGTCAGGGATAGAGTCAGGGGTCTGGGGTCAGGGGTCAGGGATCAGGGGGTCAGGGGTCAGGGTTAGGGATCAGGGGTCAGGGGTCAGGGGTCAGGGGTCTGAGTCAGGGGTCGGTGGTCAGGGGTCAGGAGTCAGGGGTCATGGTTAGCGGTCAGGGGTCAGGGTCATGGTTAGGGGTCAGGGATCAGGGTCAGGGTCAGGGGTCTGGGGTGAGTGGTCAGAGGTCAGGGGTTAGGGGTCAGGGGTCAGAGTCAGGGGTCAGGGGTCAGTGGTCAGGGGTCAGGGTTAGGGATTAGGGGGCAGGGTCAGAGGTCAAAGGTCAGGGGTCAAAGGTCAGGGGTCAGGGGTCATTGTTAGGGGTCAGGGGTCATGGTTAGGGATCAGGGGTCAGGGGTCAGGAGGTCAGGGGGTCAGGGGTCATGGCTAGGGGTCAGGGGTCAAGGGTCAGGGGTGAGGGATAGAGTCAGGGGTCTGGGGTCAGGGGTCAGGGATCAGGGGGTCAGGGGTCAGGGTTAGGGATCAGGGGTCAGGGGTCGGGGGTCAGGGTCAGGGTCAGGGGTCAAAGGTCAGGGGTCATGGTTAGGGGTCAGGGGTCAAGGGTCAGGGGTCAAGGGTCATGGTCTGGGGTGAGTGGTCAGGGGTCAGGGTCATGGTTAGGCGTCAGGGAATGGGGTCATGGTTAGGGGTCAGGGGTCAGGGGTCAGAGTCAGGGATCAGGGGTCAGGGGTCAGAGTCAGGGATCAGGAGTCTGGGGTCAAGGGTCAGGGGTCAGGGGTCAGGGGTCAAAGGTCAGGGGTCATTGTCATAGGTCGGGGTCATTAATAGGGGTCAGGGGTCAGGGGTCAAGGGTCAGGTTCGTGGTTAGGGGTCAGGGGTCGGGGTCAGGGAATGGGGTCATGGTTAGGGGTCAGCGGTCAGGCTCAGGCTCAGGGGTCATGGTTAGGGGTCAGGGGTCAGGGGGTCAGGGGTCAGGGGGTATGGGGTCAGGGTCATGGTTAGGGGTCAGGGGTCAGGGTCTGGGGTCATGGTTAGGGGTCAGGGGTTAGGGGTCATGGTTAGGGGTCAGGGGTCTGGGGTCAAGGGTCAGGGGTCAGGGGATCAGGGGTCAGGAGGTCAGGAGTCAGGGGGTCAGGTTCATGGTTAGGGGTCAGGGTCAGGGGTCATGGTTAGGGGTCAGGGGTCAGGGTCAGGGGTCAGGGGTCAGGGGTCAGGGAATGGTTAGGGGTCAGGGGTCAGGGAATTGGGTCATGGTTAGTGGTCAGGGGTCAGGGTCAGGGGTCAGGGGTCAGGGGTCATGGTTAGGGGTCAGGGGTCAGGGTCATGGTTTGGGGTCAGGGTCAGGGATCAGGGGTCAGCTGTCTGGGGTGAGTGGTCGGGGGTCAGAGTCAGGGATCAGGGGTCAGGGGTCAGGGGTCAGGGGTCAGGGGTCAGGGGTCAGGGGTCAGGGGTCAGGGGGTCAAAGGTCAGGGGTCATTGTCATGGGTCAGGGGTCATTAATAGGGGTCAGGGGTCAGGGGTCAAGGGTCAGGGTCGTGGTTAGGGGTCAGGGGTCAGGGAATGGGGTCATGGTTAGGGGTCAGAGGTCAGGCTCAGGGTCAGGGGTCATGGTTAGGGGTCAGGGGTCAGGGGTCAGGGGGTCAGGGGTCAGGGGTCAGGGTTAGGGATCAGGGGTCAGGGTCAGGGTCAGGGGTCAGGGGTCAAAGTTCAGGGGTCATGGTCATGGGTCATGGTCAGGGGTCATTAGTAGGGGTCAGGGGTCAGTGGTCAAGGGTCAGCGTCATGGTCAGGGGTCGGGGTCAGGGTCAGGGGTCAGGGTCAGGTGTCATGGTTAGGGGTCAGGGGTCAGGGGTCGGGGGTCAGGGTCATGGTTAGGGGTCAGGGGTCAGGGTCTGGGGTCATGGTTAGGGGTCAGGGGTCATGGTCAGGGTCAGGGGTCATGGTTAGGGGTCAGGGGTCAGGGTCATGGTTAGGGGTCAGGGATCAGGGTCAGGGTCAGGGGTCTGGGGTGAGTGGTCAGCGGTCAGGGGTTAGGGGTCAGGGGTCAGAGTCAGGGGTGAGGGGTCAGTGGTCAGGGGTCAGGGTTAGGGATTAGGGGGCAGGGTCAGGGGTCAAAGGTCAGGGGTCAGGAGGTCAGGGGTCCGGGGTCAGTGTTAGGGGTCAGGGGTCATGGTTAGGGGTCAGGGGTCAGGGGTCAGGAGGTCAGGGGGTCAGGGGTCATGGCTAGGGGTCAGGGGTCAAGGGTCAGGGGTCAGGGATAGAGTCAGGGGTCTGGGGTCAGGGGTCAGGGATCAGGGGGTCAGGGGTCAGGGTTAGGGATCAGGGGTCAGGGGTCAGGGGTCAGGGGTCTGAGTCAGGGGTCGGTGGTCAGGGGTCAGGAGTCAGGGGTCATGGTTAGCGGTCAGGGGTCAGAGTCACTGTCAGGGGTCATGGTCAGGGGTCATGGTTAGGGGTCAGGGGTCAGGGGTCAGGGGTCAGGGGTGATGGTTAGGGGTCAGGGGTCAGGGGTCAGGCATCAGGCATCAGGGGTTAGGGGTTAGGGTTAGGGATCAGGAGTCAGGGGTCAGGGGTCAGGGTCAGGGATCAGGGGTCGGGGGTCAGAGTCAGGGATCAGGAGTCAGGGGTCAGGGGTCAGGGGTCAAAGGTCAGGGGTCATTGTCATGGGTCAGGGGTCATTAATAGGGGTCAGGCGTCAGGGGTCAAGGGTCAGGGTCGTGGTTAGGGGTCAGGGGTCGGGGAATGGGGTCATGGTTAGGGGTCAGCGGTCAGGCTCAGGCTCAGGGGTCATGGTTAGGGGTCAGGGATTAGGGGTCATGGTTAGGGGTCAGGGGTCAGGGGTCAAGGGTCAGGGGTCAGGGGATCAGGGGTCAGGAGGTCAGGAGTCAGGGGGTCAGGTTCATGGTTAGGGGTCAGGGTCAGGGTTCATGGTTAGGGGTCAGGGGTCAGGGTCAGGGGTCAGGGGTCAGGGGTCAGGGGTCAGGGAATGGTTAGGGGTCAGGGGTCAGGGAATTGGGTCATGGTTAGTGGTCAGGGGTCAGGGTCAGGGGTCAGGGGTCAGGGGTCATGGTTAGGGGTCAGGGGTCGGGGTCATGGTTTGGGGTCAGGGTCAGGGATCAGGGGTCAGCTGTCTGGGGTGAGTGGTCGGCGGTCAGAATCAGGGGTCAGGGGTCAGGGGTCAGGGGTCAGGGGTCAGGGGGTCAAAGGTCAGGGGTCATTGTCATGGGTCAGGGGTCATTAATAGGGGTCAGGGGTCAGGGGTCAAGGGTCAGGGTCGTGGTTAGGGGTCAGGGGTCAGGGAATGGGGTCATGGTTAGGGGTCAGCGGTCAGGCTCAGGGTCAGGGGTCATGGTTAGGGGTCAGGGGTCAGGGGGTCAGGGGTCAGGGGGTATGGGGTCAGGGTCATGGTTAGGGGTCAGGGTTCAGGGGTCATGGTTAGGGGTCAGGGGTCTGGGGTCAAGGGTCAGGGGATCAGGGGTCAGGAGGTCAGGAGTCAGGGGGTCAGGTTCGTGGTTAGGGGTCAGGGTCAGGGGTCATGGTTAGGGGTCAGGGGTCAGGGTCAGGGTCAGGGGTCAGGGGTCAGGGGTCATGGTTAGGGGTCAGGGGTCAGGGTCATGGTTTGGGGTCAGGGTCAGGGATCAGGGGTCAGCTGTCTGGGGTGAGTGGTCGGGGGTCAGAGTCAGGGCTCAGGGGTCGGGGGTCAGGGGTCAGGGTCAGGGGTCAGGGGTCAGGGTCAGGGGTCAGGGTTTGGGATCAGGACTCAGGGGTCGGGGATCAGGGGTCAGGGGTCAGGGGTCAAAGGTAAGGGGTCATGGCTAGGGGTCAGGGGTCTAGGGTCAGGGGTCACGGGGTCAGGGGTCAAGGGTTAGGGGGTCAGGGGTCAGGGGTCAAGGGTCAGTGGTCGGGGTCAGGGGTCAAAGATGAGGGGTCAGGGTCAGGGGTCAAAGGTCAGGTGTCAGGGTCAGGAGTCAGGGGTCAGGGGTCAAGGGAATGGGGCCATGGTTAGGGGTCAGGGGTCAGGGGTCAGAGTCAGGGGTCGGTGGTCAGGGGTCAGGAGTCAGGGTTAGGGATCAGGGGGCAGGGTCAGGGGTCAAAGGTCAGGGGTCAGGGGTCAGGGTTAGGGGTCAGGGGTCAGGGGTCAGGAGTCAGGGGTCATGGTTAGCGGTCAGGGGTCAGAGTCACTGTCAGGGGTCATGGTCAGGGGTCATGGTTAGGGGTCAGGGTTCAGGGGTCAAGGTTCAGGTGTCAGGGGTCAGGGGTGATGGTTAGGGGTCAGGGGTCAGGCATCAGGCATCAGGGGTTAGGGGTCAGGGTTAGGGATCAGGAGTCAGGGGTCAGGGGTCAGAGTCAGGGATCAGGAGTCATGGTTAGGGGTCAGGGGTCAGGGGTCATGGTTAGGGGTCAGGGGTCTGGGGTCAAGGGTCAGGGGTCAGGGGATCAGGGGTCAGGAGGTCAGGAGTCAGGGGGTCAGGTTCATGGTTAGGGGTCAGGGTCAGGGGTCATGGTTAGGGGTCAGGGGTCAGGGTCATGGTTTGGGGTCAGGGTCAGGGATCAGAGGTCAGCTGTCTGGGGTGAGTGTTCGGGGGTCAGAGTCAGGGCTCAGGGGTCGGGGGTCAGGGGTCAGGGTTAGGGATCAGGGGTCAGGGGTCAAAGGTAAGGGGTCATGGTAAGGGGTCATGGGTCAGGCGTCAAGGGTCAGGTGTCAGGGGGTCAGGGGGTCAGAGGGTCAGGGGGTCAGGGGTCAGGGGTCAGGCGTAGGGGTCAGGGGTCAGGGTCATGGTTAGGGGTCAGGGGTCAGGGTCAGGGTCAGGGGTCAGGGTCAGGTGTCATGGTTAGGGGTCAGGGTTGGGGGTCAGGGGGTCAGGGTCATGGTTAGGGGTCAGGGGTCAGGGTCTGGGGTCATGGTTAGGGGTCAGGGGTCAGGGTCTGGGTCAGGGGTCATGGTTAGGGGTCAGGGGTCAGGGTCATGGTTAGGGGTCAGGGATCAGGGTCAGGGTCAGGGGTCTGGGGTGAGTGGTCAGAGGTCAGGGGTTAGGGGTCAGGGGTCAGAGTCAGGGGTCAGGGGTCAGTGGTCAGGGGTCAGGGTAAGGGATTAGGGGGCAGGGTCAGGGGTCAAAGGTCAGGGGTCAAAGGTCAGGGGTCAGGGGTCCGGGGTCATTGTTAGGGGTCAGGGGTCATGGTTAGGGGTCAGGGGTCAGGGGTCAGGAGGTCAGGGGGTCAGGGGTCATGGCTAGGGGTCAGGGGTCAAGGGTCAGGGGTCAGGGATAGAGTCAGGGGTCTGGGGTCAGGGGTCAGGGATCAGGGGGTCAGGGGTCAGGGTTAGGGATCAGGGGTCAGGGGTCGGGGGTCAGGGTCAGGGTCAGGGGTCAAAGGTCAGGGGTCATGGTTAGGGGTCAGGGGTCAAGGGTCAGGGGTCAAGGGTCATGGTCTGGGGTGAGTGGTCAGGGGTCAGGGTCATGGTCAGGGGTCAGGGGTCAGGGGTCAGAGTCAGGGGTCGGTGGTCAGGGGTCAGGAGTCAGGGGTCATGGTTAGCGGTCAGGGATCAGAGTCACTGTCAGGGGTCATGGTCAGGGGTCATGGTTAGGGGTCAGGGGTCAGGGGTCAAGGGTCAGGTGTCAGGGGTCAGGGGTGATGGTTAGGGGTCAGGGGTCAGGCATCAGGCATCAGGCATCAGGGGTTAGGGGTTAGGGTTAGGGATCAGGAGTCAGGGGTCAGGGGTCAGAGTCAGGGATCAGGGGTCAAAGGTCAGGGGTCATTGTCATGGGTCAGGGGTCATGAATAGGGGTCAGGGGTCAGGGGTCAAGGGTCAGGGTCGTGCTTAGGGGTCAGGGGTCGGGGTCAGGGAATGGGGTCATGGTTAGGGGTCAGCGGTCAGGCTCAGGCTCAGGGGTCATGGTTAGGGGTCAGGGGTCAGGGGGTCAGGGGTCAGGGGGTATGGGGTCAGGGTCATGGTTAGGGGTCAGGGGTCAGGGTCTGGGGTCATGGTTAGGGGTCAGGGGTTAGGGGTCATGGTTAGGGGTCAGGGGTCTGGGGTCAAGGGTCAGGGGTCAGGGGATCAGGGGTCAGGAGGTCAGGAGTCAGGGGGTCAGGTTCATGGTCAGGGGTCAGGGTCAGGGGTCATGGTTAGGGGTCAGGGGTCAGGGTCAGGGGTCAGGGGTCAGGGGTCAGGGAATGGTTAGGGGTCAGGGGTCAGGGAACTGGGTCATGGTTAGTGGTCAGGGGTCAGGGTCAGGGGTCAGGGGTCAGGGGTCATGGTTAGGGGTCAGGGGTCAGGGTCATGGTTTGGGGTCAGGGTCAGGGATCAGGGTCAGGGTCAGGGGTCAGGGGTCTGGGGTGAGTGGTCAGAGGTCAGGGCACAGGGCTCAGGGGTCAGGGGTCATTGTCAGGGATCAGGGGTCATGGTCAGGGGTCAGGGGTCAAAGGTCTGGAGTCATGGTTAGGGGTCAGTGGTCAAGGGTCAGCGTCATGGTTAGGGGTCGGGGTCAGGGTCAGGGAATGGGGTCATGGTTAGGGGTCAGCGGTCAGGGTCAGGGGCCATGGTTAGGGGTCAGGGGTCAGGGGTCAGAGGGTCAGGGGGTCAGGGGTCAGAGTTAGGGATCAGGACTCTGGGGTCAGGGGTCAGGGGTCAGGGTCATGGTTAGGGGTCAGGGGTCAGGGTCAGGGTCAGGGGTCATGGTTAGGGGTCAGGGGTCAGGGGTCATGGTTAGGGGTCAGGGGTCTGGGGTCAAGGGTCAGGGGTCAGGGGATCAGGGGTCAGGAGGTCAGGAGTCAGGGGGTCAGGTTCATGGTTAGGGGTCAGGGTCAGGGGTCATGGTTAGGGGTCATGGTTAGGGGTCAGGGGTCAGGGTCATGGTTTGGGGTCAGGGTCAGGGATCAGAGGTCAGCTGTCTGGGGTGAGTGGTCGGGGGTCAGAGTCAGGGCTCAGGGGTCGGGGGTCAGGGGTCAGGGTTAGGGATCAGGGGTCAGGGGTCAAAGGTAAGGGGTCATGGTAAGGGGTCATGGGTCAGGCGTCAAGGGTCAGGTGTCAGGGGGTCAGGGGGTCAGAGGGTCAGGGGGTCAGGGGTCAGGGGTCAGGCGTAGGGGTCAGGGGTCAGGGTCATGGTTAGGGGTCAGGGGTCAGGGTCAGGGTCAGGGGTCAGGGTCAGGTGTCATGGTTAGGGGTCAGGGGTCAGGGGTCAGGGGGTCAGGGTCATGGTTAGGGGTCAGGGGTCAGGGTCTGGGGTCATGGTTAGGGGTCAGGGGTCAGGGTCTGGGTCAGGGGTCATGGTTAGGGGTCAGGGGTCACGGTCATGGTTAGGGGTCAGGGATCAGGGTCAGGGTCAGGGGTCTGGGGTGAGTGGTCAGAGGTCAGGGGTTAGGGGTCAGGGGTCAGAGTCAGGGGTCAGGGGTCAGTGGTCAGGGGTCAGGGTTAGGGATTAGGGGGCAGGGTCAGGGGTCAAAGGTCAGGGGTCAAAGGTCAGGGGTCAGGGGTCAGGGGTCATTGTTAGGGGTCAGGGGTCATGGTTAGGGGTCAGGGGTCAGGGGTCAGGAGGTCAGGGGGTCAGGGGTCATGGCTAGGGGTCAGGGGTCAAGGGTCAGGGGTGAGGGATAGAGTAAGGGGTCGGTGGTCAGGGGTCAGGGATCAGGGGGTCAGGGGTCAGGGTTAGGGATCAGCGGTCAGGGGTCGGGGGTCAGGGTCAGGGTCAGGGCTCAAAGGTCAGGGGTCATGGTTAGGGGCCAGGGGTCAGAGTCACTGTCAGGGGTCATGGTCAGGGGTCATGGTTAGGGGTCAGGGGTCAGGGGTCAGGGGTCAAGGGTCAGGTGTCAGGGGTCAGGGGTGATGGTTAGGGGTCAGGGGTCAGGCATCAGGCATCAGGGGTTAGGGGTTAGGGTTAGGGATCAGGAGTCAGGGGTCAGGGGTCAGAGTCAGGGATCAGGGGTCAGGGGTGAGAGTCAGGGATCAGGAGTCTGGGGTCAAGGGTCAGGGGTCAGGGGTCAGGGGTCAAAGGTCAGGGGTCATTGTCATGGGTCAGGGGTCATTAATAGGGGTCAGGGGTCAGGGGTCAAGGGTCAGGGTCGTGGTTAGGGGTCAGGGGTCGGGGTCAGGGAATGGGGTCATGGTTAGGGGTCAGCAGTCAGGCTCAGGCTCAGGGGTCATGGTTAGGGGTCAGGGGTCAGGGGGTCAGGGGTCAGGGGGTATGGGGTCAGGGTCATGGTTAGGGGTCAGGGGTCAGGGTCTGGGGTCATGGTTAGGGGTCAGGGGTTAGGGGTCATGGTTAGGGGTCAGGGGTCTGGGGTCAAGGGTCAGGGGTCAGAGGATCAGGGGTCAGGAGGTCAGGAGTCAGGGGGTCAGGTTCATGGTTAGGGGTCAGGGTCAGGGGTCATGGTTAGGGGTCAGGGGTCAGGGTCAGGGGTCAGGGGTCAGGGGTCAGGGAATGGTTAGGGGTCAGGGGTCAGGGAATTGGGTCATGGTTAGTGGTCAGGGGTCAGGGTCAGGGGTCAGGGGTCAGGGGTCATGGTGAGGGGTCAGGGGTCAGGGTCATGGTTTGGGGTCAGGGTCAGGGATCAGGGGTCAGCTGTCTGGGGTGAGTGGTCGGGGTCAGAGTCAGGGATCAGGGGTCAGGGGTCAGGGGTCAGGGGTCAGGGGTCAGGGGTCAGGGGTCAGGGGTCAGGGGGTCAAAGGTCAGGGGTCATTGTCATGGGTCAGGGGTCATTAATAGGGGTCAGGGGTCAGGGGTCAAGGGTCAGGGTCGTGGTTAGGGGTCAGGGGTCAGGGAATGGGGTCATGGTTAGGGGTCAGCGGTCAGGCTCAGGGTCAGGGGTCATGGTTAGGGGTCAGGGGGTCAGGGGTCAGGGGGTATGGGGTCAGGGTCATGGTTAGGGGTCAGGGGTCAGGGTCTGGGGTCATGGTTAGGGGTCAGGGGTCAGGGGTCATGGTTAGGGGTCAGGGGTCTGGGGTCAAGGGTCAGGGGTCAGGGGATCAGGGGTCAGGAGGTCAGGAGTCAGGGGGTCAGGTTCATGGTTAGGGGTCAGGGTCAGGGGTCATGGTTAGGGGTCAGGGGTCAGGGTCAGGGGTCAGGGGTCAGGGGTCAGGGAATGGTTAGGGGTCAGGGGTCAGGGAATTGGGTCATGGTTAGTGGACAGGGGTCAGGGTCAGGGGTCAGGGGTCAGGGGTCATGGTTAGGGGTCAGGGGTCATGGTTAGGGGTCAGGGGTCAGGGTCATGGTTTGGGGTCAGGGTCAGAGATCAGGGGTCAGCTGTCTGGGGTGAGTGGTCGGGGGTCAGAGTCAGGGCTCAGGGGTCGGGGGTCAGGGGTCAGGGGTCAGGGTCAGGGGTCAGGGGTCAGGGTCAGGGGTCAGGGGTCAGGGTTTGGGATCAGGACTCAGGGGTCGGGGATCAGGGGTCAGGGGTCAGGGGTCATGGTTAGGGGTCAGGGGTCAGGGTCAGGGGTCAGGGGTCAGGGGTCAGGGAATGGTTAGGGGTCAGGGGTCAGGGAATTGGGTCATGGTTTGTGGTCAGGGGTCAGGGTCAGGGGTCAGGGGTCATGGTTAGGGGTCAGGGGTCAGGGTCATGGTTTGGGGTCAGGGTCAGGGATCAGGGGTCAGCTGTCTGGGGTGAGTGGTCGGGGTCAGAGTCAGGGATCAGGGGTCAGGGGTCAGGGGTCAGGGGTCAGGGGTCAGGGGTCAGGGGTCAGGGGTCAGGGGTCAGGGGTCAGGGGGTCAAAGGTCAGGGGTCATTGTCATGGGTCAGGGGTCATTAATAGGGGTCAGGGGTCAGGGGTCAAGGGTCAGGGTCGTGGTTAGGGGTCAGGGGTCAGGGAATGGGGTCATGGTTAGGGGTCAGCGGTCAGGCTCAGGGTCAGGGGTCATGGTTAGGGG
Organism: Passer domesticus; assembly: GCF_036417665.1. Classification (NCBI taxonomy): domain Eukaryota; kingdom Metazoa; phylum Chordata; class Aves; order Passeriformes; family Passeridae; genus Passer; species Passer domesticus. Next base: position 33,080 of record NW_026990187.1, read on the forward strand.
TCAGGGGTCAGGGGGTCAGGGGTCAGGGGGTATGGGGTCAGGGTCATGGTTAGGGGTCAGGGGTCAGGGTCTGGGGTCATGGTTAGGGGTCAGGGGTCAGGGGTCATGGTTAGGGGTCAGGGGTCTGGGGTCAAGGGTCAGGGGTCCGGGGATCAGGGGTCAGGAGGTCAGGAGTCAGGGGGTCAGGTTCATGGTTAGGGGTCAGGGTCAGGGGTCATGGTTAGGGGTCAGGGGTCAGGGTCAGGGGTCAGGGGTCAGGGGTCAGGGAATGGTTAGGGGTCAGGGGTCAGGGAATTGGGTCATGGTTAGTGGACAGGGGTCATGGTTAGTGGACAGGGGTCAGGGTCAGGGTCAGGGGTCAGGGGTCAGGGGTCATGGTTAGGGGTCAGGGGTCAGGGTCATGGTTTGGGGTCAGGGTCAGGGATCAGGGGTCAGCTGTCTGGGGTGAGTGGTCGGGGGTCAGAGTCAGGGCTCAGGGGTCGGGGGTCAGGGGTCAGGGGTCAGGGTCAGGGGTCAGGGGTCAGGGTCAGGGGTCAGGGGTCAGGGTTTGGGATCAGGACTCAGGGGTCGGTGATCAGGGCTCAGGGGTCAGGGGTCAAAGGTAAGGGGTCATGGTTAGGGGTCAGGGGTCAGGGGTCTAGGGTCAGGGGTCAGGAGGTCAGGGGTCAAGGGTCAGGGGGTCAGGGGTCAGGGGTCAGGCGTCAGGGGTCAGGGGTCAGGGGTCGGGGTCAGGGGTCAACGATCAGGGGTCAAGGTCAGGGGTCAAAGGTCAGGTGTCAGGGGTCAGGTGTCAGGGTCAGGAGTCAGGGGTCAGGGGTCAAGGGAATGGGGCCATGGTTAGGGGTCAGGGGTCAGGGTCAGGGGTCGGTGGTCAGGGGTCAGGAGTCAGGGTTAGGGATCAGGGGGCAGGGTGAGGGGTCAAAGGTCAGGGGTCATGGTTAGGGGTCAGGGGTCAGGGGTCATGGTTAGGGGTTAGGGGTCAGGGGTCAGGAGTCAGGGGTCATGGTTAGCGGTCAGGGGTCAGAGTCACTGTCAGGGGTCATGGTTAGGGGTCATGGTTAGGGGTCAGGGTTCAGGGGTCAAGGGTCAGGTGTCAGGGGTCAGGGGTGATGGTTAGGGGTCAGGGGTCAGGGGTCAGGCATCAGGCATCAGGGGTTAGGGGTTAGGGTTAGGGATCAGGAGTCAGGGGTCAGGGGTCAGAGTCAGGGATCAGGAGTCAGGGGTCAGGGGTCAGGGGTCAGGGGTCAGGGGTCAGGGGTCAGGGGTCAGGGGTCAGGCTTAGGGATCAGGGGTCAGGGTCAGGGGTCATGGGTCAAAGGTCAGGGATCATGGTCATGGGTCATGGTCAGGGGTCATTAGTAGGGGTCAGGGGTCAGTGGTCAAGGGTCAGCGTCATGGTCAGGGGTCGGGGTCAGGGTCAGGGGTCAGGGTCAGGTGTCATGGTTAGGGGTCAGGGGTCAGGGTCTGGGGTCATGGTTAGGGGTCAGGGGTCAGGGGTCAGGGGATCAGGGGTCATGGTTAGGGGTCAGGGGTCAGGGTCATGGTTATGGGTCAGGGATCAGGGTCAGGGTCAGGGGTCTGGGGTGAGTGGTCAGAGGTCAGGGGTTAGGGGTCAGGGGTCATGGTTAGGGGTCAGGGGTCAGTGGTCAGGGGTCAGGGTTAGGGATTAGGGGGCAGGGTCAGGGGTCAAAGGTCAGGGGTCAAAGGTCAGGGGTCATGGGTCAGGGGTCATGGTTAGGGGTCAGGGGTCAGGGGTCAGGAGGTCAGGGGGTCAGGGGTCATGGCTAGGTGCCAGGGGTCAAGGGTCAGGGGTCAGGGAATGGTTAGGGGTCAGGGGTCAGGGAATTGGGTCATGGTTAGTGGTCAGGGGTCAGGGTCAGGGGTCAGGGGTCAGGGGTCAGGGGTCATGGTTAGGGGTCAGGGGTCGGGGTCATGGTTTGGGGTCAGGGTCAGGGATCAGGGGTCAGCTGTCTGGGGTGAGTGGTCGGGGGTCAGAGTCAGGGGTCAGGGGTCAGGGGTCAGGGGTCAGGGGTCAGGGGTCAAAGGTCAGGGGTCATTGACATGGGTCAGGGGTCATTAATAGGGGTCAGGGGTCAGGGGTCAAGGGTCAGGGTCGTGGTTAGGGGTCAGGGGTCAGGGAATGGGGTCATGGTTAGGGGTCAGCGGTCAGGCTCAGGGTCAGGGGTCATGGTTAGGGGTCAGGGGTCAGGGGGTCAGGGGTCAGGGGGTATGGGGTCAGGGTCATGGTTAGGGGTCAGGGGTCAGGGTCTGGGGTCATGGTTAGGGGTCAGGGGTCAGGGGTCATGGTTAGGGGTCAGGGGTCTGGGGTCAAGGGTCAGGGGATCAGGGGTCAGGAGGTCAGGAGTCAGGGGGTCAGGTTCGTGGGTCATTAATAGGGGTCAGGGTCAGGGGTCATGGTTAGGGGTCAGGGGTCAGGGTCAGTGGTCAGGGGTCAGGGGTCAGGGAATGGTTAGGGGTCAGGGGTCAGGGAAGTGGGTCATGGTTAGTGGACAGGGGTCAGGGTCAGGGTCAGGGGTCAGGGGTCAGGGGTCGGGGTCAGGGAATGGGGTCATGGTTAGGGGTCAGCGGTCAGGCTCAGGCTCAGGGGTCATGGTTAGGGGTCAGGGGTCAGGGGGTCAGGGGTCAGGGGGTATGGGGTCAGGGTCATGGTTAGGGGTCAGGGGTCAGGGTCTGGGGTCATGGTTAGGGGTCAGGGGTTAGGGGTCATGGTTAGGGGTCAGGGGTCTGGGGTCAAGGGTCAGGGGTCAGAGGATCAGGGGTCAGGAGGTCAGGAGTCAGGGGGTCAGGTTCATGGTTAGGGGTCAGGGTCAGGGGTCATGGTTAGGGGTCAGGGGTCAGGGTCAGGGGTCAGGGGTCAGGGGTCAGGGAATGGTTAGGGGTCAGGGGTCAGGGAATTGGGTCATGGTTAGTGGTCAGGGGTCAGGGTCAGGGGTCAGGGGTCAGGGGTCATGGTTAGGGGTCAGGGGTCAGGGTCATGGTTTGGGGTCAGGGTCAGGGATCAGGGGTCAGCTGTCTGGGGTGAGTGGTCGGGGTCAGAGTCAGGGATCAGGGGTCAGGGATCAGGGGTCAGGGGTCAGGGGTCAGGGGTCAGGGGTCAGGGGGTCAAAGGTCAGGGGTCATTGTCATGGGTCAGGGGTCATTAATAGGGGTCAGGGGTCAGGGTTCAAGGGTCAGGGTCGTGGTTAGGGGTCAGGGGTCAGGGAATGGGGTCATGGTTAGGGGTCAGCGGTCAGGCTCAGGGTCAGGGGTCATGGTTAGGGGTCAGGGGTCAGGGGGTCAGGGGTCAGGGGGTATGGGGTCAGGGTCATGGTTAGGGGTCAGGGGTCAGGGTCTGGGGTCATGGTTAGGGGTCAGGGGTCAGGGGTCATGGTTAGGGGTCAGGGGTCTGGGGTCAAGGGTCAGGGGTCAGGGGATCAGGGGTCAGGAGGTCAGGAGTCAGGGGGTCAGGTTCATGGTTAGGGGTCAGGGTCAGGGGTCATGGTTAGGGGTCAGGGGTCAGGGTCAGGGGTCAGGGGTCAGGGGTCAGGGAATGGTTAGGGGTCAGGGGTCAGGGAATTGGGTCATGGTTAGTGGACAGGGGTCAGGGTCAGGGTCAGGGTCAGGGGTCATGGTTAGGGGTCAGGGGTCATGGTTAGGGGTCAGGGGTCAGGGTCATGGTTTGGGGTCAGGGTCAGGGATCAGGGGTCAGCTCTCTGGGGTGAGTGGTCGGGGGTCAGAGTCAGGGCTCAGGGGTCGGGGGTCAGGGGTCAGGGGTCAGGGTCAGGGGTCAGGGGTCAGGGTCAGGGGTCAGGGGTCAGGGTTTGGGATCAGGACTCAGGGGTCGGGGATCAGGGGTCAGGGGTCAGGGGTCATGGTTAGGGGTCAGGGGTCAGGGTCAGGGGTCAGGGGTCAGGGGTCAGGGAATGGTTAGGGGTCAGGGGTCAGGGAATTGGGTCATGGTTTGTGGTCAGGGGTCAGGGTCAGGGGTCAGGGGTCAGGGGTCATGGTTAGGGGTCAGGGGTCAGGGTCATGGTTTGGGGTCAGGGTCAGGGATCAGGGGTCAGCTGTCTGGGGTGAGTGGTCGGGGTCAGAGTCAGGGATCAGAGGTCAGGGGTCAGGGGTCAGGGGTCAGGGGTCAGGGGTCAGGGGTCAGGGGGTCAAAGGTCAGGGGTCATTGTCATGGGTCAGGGGTCATTAATAGGGGTCAGGGGTCAGGGGTCAAGGGTCAGGGTCGTGGTTAGGGGTCAGGGGTCAGGGAATGGGGTCATGGTTAGGGGTCAGCGGTCAGGCTCAGGGTCAGGGGTCATGGTTAGGGGTCAGGGGTCAGGGGGTCAGGGGTCAGGGGGTATGGGGTCAGGGTCATGGTTAGGGGTCAGGGGTCAGGGTCTGGGGTCATGGTTAGGGGTCAGGGGTCAGGGGTCATGGTTAGGGGTCAGGGGTCTGGGGTCAAGGGTCAGGGGTCCGGGGATCAGGGTTCAGGAGGTCAGGAGTCAGGGGGTCAGGTTCATGGTTAGGGGTCAGGGTCAGGGGTCATGGTTAGGGGTCAGGGGTCAGGGTCAGGGGTCAGGGGTCAGGGGTCAGGGAATGGTTAGGGGTCAGGGGTCAGGGAATTGGGTCATGGTTAGTGGACAGGGGTCATGGTTAGTGGACAGGGGTCAGGGTCAGGGTTAGGGGTCAGGGGTCAGGGGTCATGGTTAGGGGTCAGGGGTCAGGGTCATGGTTTGGGGTCAGGGTCAGGGATCAGGGGTCAGCTGTCTGGGGTGAGTGGTCGGGGGTCAGAGTCAGGGCTCAGGGGTCGGGGGTCAGGGGTCAGGGGTCAGGGTCAGGGGTCAGGGGTCAGGGTCAGGGGTCAGGGGTCAGGGTTTGGGATCAGGACTCAGGGGTCGGGGATCAGGGCTCAGGGGTCAGGGGTCAAAGGTAAGGGGTCATGGTTAGGGGTCAGGGGTCAGGGTCATGGTTTGGGGTCAGGGTCAGGGATCAGGGGTCAGCTGTCTGGGGTGAGTGGTCGGGGTCAGAGTCAGGGATCAGGGGTCAGGGATCAGGGGTCAGGGGTCAGGGGTCAGGGGTCAGGGGTCAGGGGGTCAAAGGTCAGGGGTCATTGTCATGGGTCAGGGGTCATTAATAGGGGTCAGGGGTCAGGGTTCAAGGGTCAGGGTCGTGGTTAGGGGTCAGGGGTCAGGGAATGGGGTCATGGTTAGGGGTCAGCGGTCAGGCTCAGGGTCAGGGGTCATGGTTAGGGGTCAGGGGTCAGGGGGTCAGGGGTCAGGGGGTATGGGGTCAGGGTCATGGTTAGGGGTCAGGGGTCAGGGTCTGGGGTCATGGTTAGGGGTCAGGGGTCAGGGGTCATGGTTAGGGGTCAGGGGTCTGGGGTCAAGGGTCAGGGGTCAGGGGATCAGGGGTCAGGAGGTCAGGAGTCAGGGGGTCAGGTTCATGGTTAGGGGTCAGGGTCAGGGGTCATGGTTAGGGGTCAGGGGTCAGGGTCAGGGGTCAGGGGTCAGGGGTCAGGGAATGGTTAGGGGTCAGGGGTCAGGGAATTGGGTCATGGTTAGTGGACAGGGGTCAGGGTCAGGGTCAGGGTCAGGGGTCATGGTTAGGGGTCAGGGGTCATGGTTAGGGGTCAGGGGTCAGGGTCATGGTTTGGGGTCAGGGTCAGGGATCAGGGGTCAGCTCTCTGGGGTGAGTGGTCGGGGGTCAGAGTCAGGGCTCAGGGGTCGGGGGTCAGGGGTCAGGGGTCAGGGTCAGGGGTCAGGGGTCAGGGTCAGGGGTCAGGGGTCAGGGTTTGGGATCAGGACTCAGGGGTCGGGGATCAGGGGTCAGGGGTCAGGGGTCATGGTTAGGGGTCAGGGGTCAGGGTCAGGGGTCAGGGGTCAGGGGTCAGGGAATGGTTAGGGGTCAGGGGTCAGGGAATTGGGTCATGGTTTGTGGTCAGGGGTCAGGGTCAGGGGTCAGGGGTCAGGGGTCATGGTTAGGGGTCAGGGGTCAGGGTCATGGTTTGGGGTCAGGGTCAGGGATCAGGGGTCAGCTGTCTGGGGTGAGTGGTCGGGGTCAGAGTCAGGGATCAGAGGTCAGGGGTCAGGGGTCAGGGGTCAGGGGTCAGGGGTCAGGGGTCAGGGGGTCAAAGGTCAGGGGTCATTGTCATGGGTCAGGGGTCATTAATAGGGGTCAGGGGTCAGGGGTCAAGGGTCAGGGTCGTGGTTAGGGGTCAGGGGTCAGGGAATGGGGTCATGGTTAGGGGTCAGCGGTCAGGCTCAGGGTCAGGGGTCATGGTTAGGGGTCAGGGGTCAGGGGGTCAGGGGTCAGGGGGTATGGGGTCAGGGTCATGGTTAGGGGTCAGGGGTCAGGGTCTGGGGTCATGGTTAGGGGTCAGGGGTCAGGGGTCATGGTTAGGGGTCAGGGGTCTGGGGTCAAGGGTCAGGGGTCCGGGGATCAGGGTTCAGGAGGTCAGGAGTCAGGGGGTCAGGTTCATGGTTAGGGGTCAGGGTCAGGGGTCATGGTTAGGGGTCAGGGGTCAGGGTCAGGGGTCAGGGGTCAGGGGTCAGGGAATGGTTAGGGGTCAGGGGTCAGGGAATTGGGTCATGGTTAGTGGACAGGGGTCATGGTTAGTGGACAGGGGTCAGGGTCAGGGTTAGGGGTCAGGGGTCAGGGGTCATGGTTAGGGGTCAGGGGTCAGGGTCATGGTTTGGGGTCAGGGTCAGGGATCAGGGGTCAGCTGTCTGGGGTGAGTGGTCGGGGGTCAGAGTCAGGGCTCAGGGGTCGGGGGTCAGGGGTCAGGGGTCAGGGTCAGGGGTCAGGGGTCAGGGTCAGGGGTCAGGGGTCAGGGTTTGGGATCAGGACTCAGGGGTCGGGGATCAGGGCTCAGGGGTCAGGGGTCAAAGGTAAGGGGTCATGGTTAGGGGTCAGGGGTCAGGGGTCTAGGGTCAGGGGTCAGGAGGTCAGGGGTCAAGGGTCAGGGGGTCAGGGGTCAGGGGTCAGGAGGTCAGGGGGTCAGGGGTCATGGCTAGGTGCCAGGGGTCAAGGGTCAGGGGTCAGGGAATGGTTAGGGGTCAGGGAATTGGGTCATGGTTAGTGGTCAGGGGTCAGGGTCAGGGGTCAGGGGTCAGGGGTCAGGGGTCATGGTTAGGGGTCAGGGGTCGGGGTCATGGTTTGGGGTCAGGGTCAGGGATCAGGGGTCAGCTGTCTGGGGTGAGTGGTCGGCGGTCAGAGTCAGGGGTCAGGGGTCAGGGGTCAGGGGTCAGGGGTCAGGGGGTCAAAGGTCAGGGGTCATTGACATGGGTCAGGGGTCATTAATAGGGGTCAGGGGTCAGGGGTCAAGGGTCAGGGTCGTGGTTAGGGGTCAGGGGTCAGGGAATGGGGTCATGGTTAGGGGTCAGCGGTCAGGCTCAGGGTCAGGGGTCATGGTTAGGGGTCAGGGGTCAGGGGGTCAGGGGTCAGGGGGTATGGGGTCAGGGTCATGGTTAGGGGTCAGGGGTCAGGGTCTGGGGTCATGGTTAGGGGTCAGGGGTCAGGGGTCATGGTTAGGGGTCAGGGGTCTGGGGTCAGGGGTCAGGGGATCAGGGGTCAGGAGGTCAGGAGTCAGGGGGTCAGGTTCGTGGGTCATTAATAGGGGTCAGGGTCAGGGGTCATGGTTAGGGGTCAGGGGTCAGGGTCAGGGGTCAGGGGTCAGGGGTCAGGGAATGGTTAGGGGTCAGGGGTCAGGGAAGTGGGTCATGGTTAGTGGACAGGGGTCAGGGTCAGGGTCAGGGGTCAGGGGTCAGGGGTCATGGTTAGGGGTCAGGGGTCAGGGTCATGGTTTGGGGTCAGGGTCAGGGATCAGGGGTCAGCTGTCTGGGGGGAGTGGTCGGGGGTCAGAGTCAGGGCTCAGGGGTCGGGGGTCAGGGGTCAGGGTCAGGGGTCAGGGGTCAAAGGTCAGGGATCATGGTCATGGGTCATGGTCAGGGGTCATTAGTAGGGGTCAGGGGTCAGTGGTCAAGGGTCAGCGTCATGGTCAGGGGTCGGGGTCAGGGTCAGGGGTCAGGGTTAGGTGTCATGGTTAGGGGTCAGGGGTCAGGGGTCAGGGGGTCAGGGTCATGGTTAGGGGTCAGGGGTCAGGGTCTGGGGTCATGGTTAGGGGTCAGGGGTCAGGGGTCAGGGGATCAGGGGTCATGGTTAGGGGTCAGGGGTCAGGGTCATGGTTATGGGTCAGGGATCAGGGTCAGGGTCAGGGGTCTGGGGTGAGTGGTCAGAGGTCAGGGGTTAGGGGTCAGGGGTCATGGTTAGGGGTCAGGGGTCAGTGGTCAGGGGTCAGGGTTAGGGATTAGGGGGCAGGGTCAGGGGTCAAAGGTCAGGGGTCAAAAGTCAGGGGTCATGGGTCAGGGGTCATGGTTAGGGGTCAGGGGTCAGGGGTCAGGAGGTCAGGGGGTCAGGGGTCATGGCTAGGTGCCAGGGGTCAAGGGTCAGGGGTCAGGGAATGGTTAGGGGTCAGGGGTCAGGGAATTGGGTCATGGTTAGTGGTCAGGGGTCAGGGTCAGGGGTCAGGGGTCAGGGGTCAGGGGTCATGGTTAGGGGTCAGGGGTCGGGGTCATGGTTTGGGGTCAGGGTCAGGGATCAGGGGTCAGCTGTCTGGGGTGAGTGGTCGGCGGTCAGAGTCAGGGGTCAGGGGTCAGGGGTCAGGGGTCAGGGGTCAGGGGGTCAAAGGTCAGGGGTCATTGACATGGGTCAGGGGTCATTAATAGGGGTCAGGGGTCAGGGGTCAAGGGTCAGGGTCGTGGTTAGGGGTCAGGGGTCAGGGAATGGGGTCATGGTTAGGGGTCAGCGGTCAGGCTCAGGGTCAGGGGTCATGGTTAGGGGTCAGGGGTCAGGGGGTCAGGGGTCAGGGGGTATGGGGTCAGGGTCATGGTTAGGGGTCAGGGGTCAGGGTCTGGGGTCATGGTTAGGGGTCAGGGGTCAGGGGTCATTGTTAGGGGTCAGGGGTCTGGGGTCAAGGGTCAGGGGATCAGGGGTCAGGAGGTCAGGAGTCAGGGGGTCAGGTTCGTGGGTCATTAATAGGGGTCAGGGTCAGGGGTCATGGTTAGGGGTCAGGGGTCAGGGTCAGGGGTCAGGGGTCAGGGGTCAGGGAATGGTTAGGGGTCAGGGGTCAGGGAAGTGGGTCATGGTTAGTGGACAGGGGTCAGGGTCAGGGTCAGGGGTCAGGGGTCAGGGGTCATGGTTAGGGGTCAGGGGTCAGGGTCATGGTTTGGGGTCAGGGTCAGGGATCAGGGGTCAGCTGTCTGGGGTGAGTGGTCGGGGGTCAGAGTCAGGGCTCAGGGGTCGGGGGTCAGGGGTCAGGGTCAGGGGTCAGGGGTCAAAGGTCAGGGGTCATGGTCATGGGTCATGGTCAGGGGTCATTAGTAGGGGTCAGGGGTCAGTGGTCAAGGGTCAGCGTCATGGTCAGGGGTCGGGGTCAGGGTCAGGGGTCAGGGTCAGGTGTCATGGTTAGGGGTCAGGGGTCAGGGGTCAGGGGGTCAGGGTCATGGTTAGGGGTCAGGGGTCAGGGTCTGGGGTCATGGTTAGGGGTCAGGGGTCAGGGGTCAGGGGATCAGGGGTCATGGTTAGGGGTCAGGGGTCAGGGTCATGGTTATGGGTCAGGGATCAGGGTCAGGGTCAGGGGTCTGGGGTGAGTGGTCAGAGGTCAGGGGTTAGGGGTCAGGGGTCATGGTTAGGGGTCAGGGGTCAGTGGTCAGGGGTCAGGGTTAGGGATTAGGGGGCAGGGTCAGGGGTCAAAGGTCAGGGGTCAAAGGTCAGGGGTCATGGGTCAGGGGTCATGGTTAGGGGTCAGGGGTCAGGGGTCAGGAGGTCAGGGGGTCAGGGGTCATGGCTAGGTGCCAGGGGTCAAGGGTCAGGGGTCAGGGAATGGTTAGGGGTCAGGGGTCAGGGAATTGGGTCATGGTTAGTGGTCAGGGGTCAGGGTCAGGGGTCAGGGGTCAGGGGTCAGGGGTCATGGTTAGGGGTCAGGGGTCGGGGTCATGGTTTGGGGTCAGGGTCAGGGATCAGGGGTCAGCTGTCTGGGGTGAGTGGTCGGCGGTCAGAGTCAGGGGTCAGGGGTCAGGGGTCAGGGGTCAGGGGGTCAAAGGTCAGGGGGTCAAAGGTCAGGGGTCATTGACATGGGTCAGGGGTCATTAATAGGGGTCAGGGGTCAGGGGTCAAGGGTCAGGGTCGTGGTTAGGGGTCAGGGGTCAGGGAATGGGGTCATGGTTAGGGGTCAGCGGTCAGGCTCAGGGTCAGGGGTCATGGTTAGGGGTCAGGGGTCAGGGGGTCAGGGGTCAGGGGGTATGGGGTCAGGGTCATGGTTAGGGGTCAGGGGTCAGGGTCTGGGGTCATGGTTAGGGGTCAGGGGTCAGGGGTCATGGTTAGGGGTCAGGGGTCTGGGGTCAAGGGTCAGGGGATCAGGGGTCAGGAGGTCAGGAGTCAGGGGGTCAGGTTCGTGGGTCATTAATAGGGGTCAGGGTCAGGGGTCATGGTTAGGGGTCAGGGGTCAGGGTCAGGGGTCAGGGGTCAGGGGTCAGGGAATGGTTAGGGGTCAGGGGTCAGGGAAGTGGGTCATGGTTAGTGGACAGGGGTCAGGGTCAGGGTCAGGGGTCAGGGGTCAGGGGTCATGGTTAGGGGTCAGGGGTCAGGGTCATGGTTTGGGGTCAGGGTCAGGGATCAGGGGTCAGCTGTCTGGGGTGAGTGGTCGGGGGTCAGAGTCAGGGCTCAGGGGTCGGGGGTCAGGGGTCAGGGTCAGGGGTCAGGGGTCAAAGGTCAGGGATCATGGTCATGGGTCATGGTCAGGGGTCATTAGTAGGGGTCAGGGGTCAGTGGTCAAGGGTCAGCGTCATGGTCAGGGGTCGGGGTCAGGGTCAGGGGTCAGGGTCAGGTGTCATGGTTAGGGGTCAGGGGTCAGGGGTCAGGGGGTCAGGGTCATGGTTAGGGGTCAGGGGTCAGGGTCTGGGGTCATGGTTAGGGGTCAGGGGTCAGGGGTCAGGGGATCAGGGGTCATGGTTAGGGGTCAGGGGTCAGGGTCATGGTTATGGGTCAGGGATCAGGGTCAGGGTCAGGGGTCTGGGGTGAGTGGTCAGAGGTCAGGGGTTAGGGGTCAGGGGTCATGGTTAGGGGTCAGGGGTCAGTGGTCAGGGGTCAGGGTTAGGGATTAGGGGGCAGGGTCAGGGGTCAAAGGTCAGGGGTCAAAGGTCAGGGGTCATGGGTCAGGGGTCATGGTTAGGGGTCAGGGGTCAGGGGTCAGGAGGTCAGGGGGTCAGGGGTCATGGCTAGGTGCCAGGGGTCAAGGGTCAGGGGTCAGGGAATGGTTAGGGGTCAGGGGTCAGGGAATTGGGTCATGGTTAGTGGTCAGGGGTCAGGGTCAGGGGTCAGGGGTCAGGGGTCAGGGGTCATGGTTAGGGGTCAGGGGTCGGGGTCATGGTTTGGGGTCAGGGTCAGGGATCAGGGGTCAGCTGTCTGGGGTGAGTGGTCGGCGGTCAGAGTCAGGGGTCAGGGGTCAGGGGTCAGGGGTCAGGGGTCAGGGGGTCAAAGGTCAGGGGTCATTGACATGGGTCAGGGGTCATTAATAGGGGTCAGGGGTCAGGGGTCAAGGGTCAGGGTCGTGGTTAGGGGTCAGGGGTCAGGGAATGGGGTCATGGTTAGGGGTCAGCGGTCAGGCTCAGGGTCAGGGGTCATGGTTAGGGGTCAGGGGTCAGGGGGTCAGGGGTCAGGGGGTATGGGGTCAGGGTCATGGTTAGGGGTCAGGGGTCAGGGTCTGGGGTCATGGTTAGGGGTCAGGGGTCAGGGGTCATTGTTAGGGGTCAGGGGTCTGGGGTCAAGGGTCAGGGGATCAGGGGTCAGGAGGTCAGGAGTCAGGGGGTCAGGTTCGTGGGTCATTAATAGGGGTCAGGGTCAGGGGTCATGGTTAGGGGTCAGGGGTCAGGGTCAGGGGTCAGGGGTCAGGGGTCAGGGAATGGTTAGGGGTCAGGGGTCAGGGAAGTGGGTCATGGTTAGTGGACAGGGGTCAGGGTCAGGGTCAGGGGTCAGGGGTCAGGGGTCATGGTTAGGGGTCAGGGGTCAGGGTCATGGTTTGGGGTCAGGGTCAGGGATCAGGGGTCAGCTGTCTGGGGTGAGTGGTCGGGGGTCAGAGTCAGGGCTCAGGGGTCGGGGGTCAGGGGTCAGGGTCAGGGGTCAGGGGTCAAGGGTCAGGGATCATGGTCATGGGTCATGGTCAGGGGTCATTAGTAGGGGTCAGGGGTCAGTGGTCAAGGGTCAGCGTCATGGTCAGGGGTCGGGGTCAGGGTCAGGGGTCAGGGTCAGGTGTCATGGTTAGGGGTCAGGGGTCAGGGGTCAGGGGGTCAGGGTCATGGTTAGGGGTCAGGGGTCAGGGTCTGGGGTCATGGTTAGGGGTCAGGGGTCAGGGGTCAGGGGATCAGGGGTCATGGTTAGGGGTCAGGGGTCAGGGTCATGGTTATGGGTCAGGGATCAGGGTCAGGGTCAGGGGTCTGGGGTGAGTGGTCAGAGGTCAGGGGTTAGGGGTCAGGGGTCATGGTTAGGGGTCAGGGGTCAGTGGTCAGGGGTCAGGGTTAGGGATTAGGGGGCAGGGTCAGGGGTCAAAGGTCAGGGGTCAAAGGTCAGGGGTCATGGGTCAGGGGTCATGGTTAGGGGTCAGGGGTCAGGGGTCAGGAGGTCAGGGGGTCAGGGGTCATGGCTAGGTGCCAGGGGTCAAGGGTCAGGGGTCAGGGAATGGTTAGGGGTCAGGGGTCAGGGAATTGGGTCATGGTTAGTGGTCAGGGGTCAGGGTCAGGGGTCAGGGGTCAGGGGTCAGGGGTCATGGTTAGGGGTCAGGGGTCGGGGTCATGGTTTGGGGTCAGGGTCAGGGATCAGGGGTCAGCTGTCTGGGGTGAGTGGTCGGCGGTCAGAGTCAGGGGTCAGGGGTCAGGGGGTCAAAGGTCAGGGGGTCAAAGGTCAGGGGTCATTGACATGGGTCAGGGGTCATTAATAGGGGTCAGGGGTCAGGGGTCAAGGGTCAGGGTCGTGGTTAGGGGTCAGGGGTCAGGGAATGGGGTCATGGTTAGGGGTCAGCGGTCAGGCTCAGGGTCAGGGGTCATGGTTAGGGGTCAGGGGTCAGGGGGTCAGGGGTCAGGGGGTATGGGGTCAGGGTCATGGTTAGGGGTCAGGGGTCAGGGTCTGGGGTCATGGTTAGGGGTCAGGGGTCAGGGGTCATGGTTAGGGGTCAGGGGTCTGGGGTCAAGGATCAGGGGATCAGGGGTCAGGAGGTCAGGAGTCAGGGGGTCAGGTTCGTGGGTCATTAATAGGGGTCAGGGTCAGGGGTCATGGTTAGGGGTCAGGGGTCAGGGTCAGGGGTCAGGGGTCAGGGGTCAGGGAATGGTTAGGGGTCAGGGGTCAGGGAAGTGGGTCATGGTTAGTGGACAGGGGTCAGGGTCAGGGTCAGGGGTCAGGGGTCAGGGGTCATGGTTAGGGGTCAGGGGTCAGGGTCATGGTTTGGGGTCAGGGTCAGGGATCAGGGGTCAGCTGTCTGGGGTGAGTGGTCGGGGGTCAGAGTCAGGGCTCAGGGGTCGGGGGTCAGGGGTCAGGGTGAGGGGTCAGGGGTCAGGGTCAGGGTTTGGGATCAGGACTCAGGGGTCGGGGATCAGGGGTCAGGGGTCAGGGGTCAAAGGTAAGGGGTCATGGTTAGGGGTCAGGGGTCTAGGGTCAGGGGTCTCTAGGTCAGGGGTCAAGGGTCAGGGGGTCAGGGGTCAGGGGTCAGGGGTCAGGGGTCAGGGGTCAGTGGTCGGGGTCAGGGGTCAAAGATCAGGGGTCAGGGTCAGGGGTCAAAAGTCAGGTGTCAGGGTCAGGAGTCAGGGGTCAGGGGTCAAGGGAATGGGGCCATGGTTAGGGGTCAGGGTCAGGGGTCAGGGGGTCAAAGGTCAGGGGTCATTGACATGGGTCAGGGGTCATTAATAGGGGTCAGGGGTCAGGGGTCAAGGGTCAGGGTCGTGGTTAGGGGTCAGGGGTCAGGGAATGGGGTCATGGTTAGGGGTCAGCGGTCAGGCTCAGGGTCAGGGGTCATGGTTAGGGGTCAGGGGTCAGGGGGTCAGGGGTCAGGGGGTATGGGGTCAGGGTCATGGTTAGGGGTCAGGGGTCAGGGTCTGGGGTCATGGTTAGGGGTCAGGGGTCAGGGGTCATGGTTAGGGGTCAGGGGTCTGGGGTCAAGGGTCAGGGGATCAGGGGTCAGGAGGTCAGGAGTCAGGGGGTCAGGTTCGTGGGTCATTAATAGGGGTCAGGGTCAGGGGTCATGGTTAGGGGTCAGGGGTCAGGGTCAGGGGTCAGGGGTCAGGGGTCAGGGAATGGTTAGGGGTCAGGGGTCAGGGAAGTGGGTCATGGTTAGTGGACAGGGGTCAGGGTCAGGGTCAGGGGTCAGGGGTCAGGGGTCATGGTTAGGGGTCAGGGGTCAGGGTCATGGTTTGGGGTCAGGGTCAGGGATCAGGGGTCAGCTGTCTGGGGGGAGTGGTCGGGGGTCAGAGTCAGGGCTCAGTGGTCGGGGGTCAGGGGTCAGGGTCAGGGGTCAGGGGTCAAAGGTCAGGGATCATGGTCATGGGTCATGGTCAGGGGTCATTAGTAGGGGTCAGGGGTCAGTGGTCAAGGGTCAGCGTCATGGTCAGGGGTCGGGGTCCGGGTCAGGGGTCAGGGTCAGGTGTCATGGTTAGGGGTCAGGGGCCAGGGGTCAGGGGGTCAGGGTCATGGTTAGGGGTCAGGGGTCAGGGTCTGGGGTCATGGTTAGGGGTCAGGGGTCAGGGGTCAGGGGATCAGGGGTCATGGTTAGGGGTCAGGGGTCAGGGTCATGGTTATGGGTCAGGGATCAGGGTCAGGGTCAGGGGTCTGGGGTGAGTGGTCAGAGGTCAGGGGTTAGGGGTCAGGGGTCATGGTTAGGGGTCAGGGGTCAGTGGTCAGGGGTCAGGGTTAGGGATTAGGGGGCAGGGTCAAGGGTCAAAGGTCAGGGGTCAAAGGTCAGGGGTCATGGGTCAGGGGTCATGGTTAGGGGTCAGGGGTCAGGGGTCAGGAGGTCAGGGGTTCAGGGGTCATGGCTAGGTGCCAGGGGTCAAGGGTCAGGGGTCAGGGAATGGTTAGGGGTCAGGGGTCAGGGAATTGGGTCATGGTTAGTGGTCAGGGGTCAGGGTCAGGGGTCAGGGGTCAGGGGTCAGGGGTCATGGTTAGGGGTCAGGGGTCGGGGTCATGGTTTGGGGTCAGGGTCAGGGATCAGGGGTCAGCTGTCTGGGGTGAGTGGTCGGGGGTCAGAGTCAGGGGTCAGGGGTCAGGGGTCAGGGGTCAGGGGTCAGGGGTCAAAGGTCAGGGGTCATTGACATGGGTCAGGGGTCATTAATAGGGGTCAGGGGTCAGGGGTCAAGGGTCAGGGTCGTGGTTAGGGGTCAGGGGTCAGGGAATGGGGTCATGGTTAGGGGTCAGCGGTCAGGCTCAGGGTCAGGGGTCATGGTTAGGGGTCAGGGGTCAGGGGGTCAGGGGTCAGGGGGTATGGGGTCAGGGTCATGGTTAGGGGTCAGGGGTCAGGGTCTGGGGTCATGGTTAGGGGTCAGGGGTCAGGGGTCATTGTTAGGGGTCAGGGGTCTGGGGTCAAGGGTCAGGGGATCAGGGGTCAGGAGGTCAGGAGTCAGGGGGTCAGGTTCGTGGGTCATTAATAGGGGTCAGGGTCAGGGGTCATGGTTAGGGGTCAGGGGTCAGGGTCAGGGGTCAGGGGTCAGGGGTCAGGGAATGGTTAGGGGTCAGGGGTCAGGGAAGTGGGTCATGGTTAGTGGACAGGGGTCAGGGTCAGGGTCAGGGGTCAGGGGTCAGGGGTCATGGTTAGGGGTCAGGGGTCAGGGTCATGGTTTGGGGTCAGGGTCAGGGATCAGGGGTCAGCTGTCTGGGGTGAGTGGTCGGGGGTCAGAGTCAGGGCTCAGGGGTCGGGGGTCAGGGGTCAGGTTCAGGGGTCAGGGGTCAAAGGTCAGGGATCATGGTCATGGGTCATGGTCAGGGGTCATTAGTAGGGGTCAGGGGTCAGTGGTCAAGGGTCAGCGTCATGGTCAGGGGTCGGGGTCAGGGTCAGGGGTCAGGGTCAGGTGTCATGGTTAGGGGTCAGGGGTCAGGGGTCAGGGGGTCAGGGTCATGGTTAGGGGTCAGGGGTCAGGGTCTGGGGTCATGGTTAGGGGTCAGGGGTCAGGGGTCAGGGGATCAGGGGTCATGGTTAGGGGTCAGGGGTCAGGGTCATGGTTATGGGTCAGGGATCAGGGATCAGGGTCAGGGGTCTGGGGTGAGTGGTCAGAGGTCAGGGGTTAGGGGTCAGGGGTCATGGTTAGGGGTCAGGGGTCAGTGGTCAGGGGTCAGGGTTAGGGATTAGGGGGCAGGGTCAGGGGTCAAAGGTCAGGGGTCAAAGGTCAGGGGTCATTGTTAGGGGTCATGGTTAGGGGTCAGGGGTCAGGGGTCAGGAGGTCAGGGGGTCAGGGGTCATGGCTAGGTGCCAGGGGTCAAGGGTCAGGGGTCAGGGAATGGTTAGGGGTCAGGGAATTGGGTCATGGTTAGTGGTCAGGGGTCAGGGTCAGGGGTCAGGGGTCAGGGGTCAGGGGTCATGGTTAGGGGTCAGGGGTCGGGGTCATGGTTTGGGGTCAGGGTCAGGGATCAGGGGTCAGCTGTCTGGGGTGAGTGGTCGGCGGTCAGAGTCAGGGGTCAGGGGTCAGGGGTCAGGGGTCAGGGGTCAGGGGGTCAAAGGTCAGGGGTCATTGACATGGGTCAGGGGTCATTAATAGGGGTCAGGGGTCAGGGGTCAAGGGTCAGGGTCGTGGTTAGGGGTCAGGGGTCAGGGAATGGGGTCATGGTTAGGGGTCAGCGGTCAGGCTCAGGGTCAGGGGTCATGGTTAGGGGTCAGGGGTCAGGGGGTCAGGGGTCAGGGGGTATGGGGTCAGGGTCATGGTTAGGGGTCAGGGGTCAGGGTCTGGGGTCATGGTTAGGGGTCAGGGGTCAGGGGTCATTGTTAGGGGTCAGGGGTCTGGGGTCAAGGGTCAGGGGATCAGGGGTCAGGAGGTCAGGAGTCAAGGGGTCAGGTTCGTGGGTCATTAATAGGGGTCAGGGTCAGGGGTCATGGTTAGGGGTCAGGGGTCAGGGTCAGGGGTCAGGGGTCAGGGGTCAGGGAATGGTTAGGGGTCAGGGGTCAGGGAAGTGGGTCATGGTTAGTGGACAGGGGTCAGGGTCAGGGTCAGGGGTCAGGGGTCAGGGGTCATGGTTAGGGGTCAGGGGTCAGGGTCATGGTTTGGGGTCAGGGTCAGGGATCAGGGGTCAGCTGTCTGGGGTGAGTGGTCGGGGGTCAGAGTCAGGGCTCAGGGGTCGGGGGTCAGGGGTCAGGGTCAGGGGTCAGGGGTCAAAGGTCAGGGATCATGGTCATGGGTCATGGTCAGGGGTCATTAGTAGGGGTCAGGGGTCAGTGGTCAAGGGTCAGCGTCATGGTCAGGGGTCGGGGTCAGGGTCAGGGGTCAGGGTCAGGTGTCATGGTTAGGGGTCAGGGGTCAGGGGTCAGGGGGTCAGGGTCATGGTTAGGGGTCAGGGGTCAGGGTCTGGGGTCATGGTTAGGGGTCAGGGGTCAGGGGTCAGGGGATCAGGGGTCATGGTTAGGGGTCAGGGGTCAGGGTCATGGTTATGGGTCAGGGATCAGGGTCAGGGTCAGGGGTCTGGGGTGAGTGGTCAGAGGTCAGGGGTTAGGGGTCAGGGGTCATGGTTAGGGGTCAGGGGGTCAGTGGTCAGGGGTCAGGGTTAGGGATTAGGGGGCAGGGTCAGGGGTCAAAGGTCAGGGGTCAAAGGTCAGGGGTCATTGTTAGGGGTCATGGTTAGGGGTCAGGGGTCAGGGGTCAGGAGGTCAGGGGGTCAGGGGTCATGGCTAGGTGCCAGGGGTCAAGGGTCAGGGGTCAGGGAATGGTTAGGGGTCAGGGGTCAGGGAATTGGGTCATGGTTAGTGGTCAGGGGTCAGGGGTCAGGGGTCAGGGGTCAGGGGTCAGGGGTCAGGGGTCATGGTTAGGGGTCAGGGGTCGGGGTCATGGTTTGGGGTCAGGGTCAGGGATCAGGGGTCAGCTGTCTGGGGTGAGTGGTCGGCGGTCAGAGTCAGGGGTCAGGGGTCAGGGGGTCAAAGGTCAGGGGGTCAAAGGTCAGGGGTCATTGACATGGGTCAGGGGTCATTAATAGGGGTCAGGCGTCAGGGGTCAAGGGTCAGGGTCGTGGTTAGGGGTCAGGGGTCAGGGAATGGGGTCATGGTTAGGGGTCAGCGGTCAGGCTCAGGGTCAGGGGTCATGGTTAGGGGTCAGGGGTCAGGGGGTCAGGGGTCAGGGGGTATGGGGTCAGGGTCATGGTTAGGGGTCAGCGGTCAGGGTCTGGGGTCATGGTTAGGGGTCAGGGGTCAGGGGTCATGGTTAGGGGTCAGGGGTCTGGGGTCAAGGATCAGGGGATCAGGGGTCAGGAGGTCAGGAGTCAGGGGGTCAGGTTCGTGGGTCATTAATAGGGGTCAGGGTCAGGGGTCATGGTTAGGGGTCAGGGGTCAGGGTCAGGGGTCAGGGGTCAGGGGTCAGGGAATGGTTAGGGGTCAGGGGTCAGGGAAGTGGGTCATGGTTAGTGGACAGGGGTCAGGGTCAGGGTCAGGGGTCAGGGGTCAGGGGTCATGGTTAGGGGTCAGGGGTCAGGGTCATGGTTTGGGGTCAGGGTCAGGGATCAGGGGTCAGCTGTCTGGGGTGAGTGGTCGGGGGTCAGAGTCAGGGCTCAGGGGTCGGGGGTCAGGGGTCAGGGTGAGGGGTCAGGGGTCAGGGTCAGGGTTTGGGATCAGGACTCAGGGGTCGGGGATCAGGGGTCAGGGGTCAGGGGTCAAAGGTAAGGGGTCATGGTTAGGGGTCAGGGGTCTAGGGTCAGGGGTCTCTAGGTCAGGGGTCAAGGGTCAGGGGGTCAGGGGTCAGGGGTCAGGGGTCAGGGGTCAGGGGTCAGGGGTCAGTGGTCGGGGTCAGGGGTCAAAGATCAGGGGTCAGGGTCAGGGGTCAAAAGTCAGGTGTCAGGGTCAGGAGTCAGGGGTCAGGGGTCAAGGGAATGGGGCCATGGTTAGGGGTCAGGGGTCAGGGGTCAGAGTCAGGGGTCGGTGGTCAGGGGTCAGGAGTCAGGGTTAGGGATCAGGGGGCAGGGTGAGGGGTCAAAGGTCAGGGGTCAGGGTTAGGGGTCAGGGGTCAGGGTCAGGGGTCATTGTTAGGGGTCAGGGGTCATGGTTAGGGGTCAGGGGTCAGGGCGTCAGGGGTCAGGGGGTCAGGGGTCAGGGGTCAGGGTTAGGGATCAGGGGTCAGGGTCAGGGGTCAGGCGTGAGGGGTCAGGGGTCATTAGTAGGGGTCAGGGGTCAAGGGTCAGGGTCATGGTTAGGGGTCAGTGTCAGGGTCAGGGAATGGGGTCATGGTTAGGGGTCAGCGGTCAGGGAATGGGGTCATGGTTAGGGGTCAGGGGTCAGGGGGTCAGGGGGTCAGGGGTCAGAGTTAGGGATCAGGACTCAGGGGTCAGGGGTCAGGGGTCAGGGTCATGGTTAGGGGTCAGGTATCAGGGTCAGGGTCAGGGGTCATGGTTAGGGGTCAGGGGTCAGGGGTCATGGTTAGGGGTCAGGGGTCTGGGGTCAAGGGTCAGGGGTCAGGGGATCAGGGGTCAGGAGGTCAGGAGTCAGGGGGTCAGGTTCATGGTTAGGGGTCAGGGTCAGGGATCAGGGTCAGGGTCAGGGGTCAGGGGTCTGGGGTGAGTGGTCAGAGGTCAGGGCACAGGGGTCAGGGGTCAGGGGTCATTTTCAGGGCTCAGGGGTCATGGTCAGGGGTCAGGGGTCAAAGGTCAGGAGTCATGGTTAGGCGTCAGTGGTCAAGGGTCAGCGTCATGGTTAGGGGTCGGGGTCAGGGTCAGGGAATGGGGTCATGGTTAGGGGTCAGCGGTCAGGGTCAGGGGCCATGGTTAGTGGTCAGGGGTCAGGGGTCATGGTTAGGGGTCAGGGGTCTGGGTTCAAGGGTCAGGGGTCAGGGGATCAGGGGTCAGGAGGTCAGGAGTCAGGGGGTCAGGTTCATGGTTAGGGGTCAGGGTCAGGGTCAGGGGTCATTGTTAGGGGTCAGGGGTCAGGGTCATGGTTTGGGGTCAGAGTCAGGGCTCAGGGGTCGGGGGTCAGGGGTCAGGGTTAGGGATCAGGGGTCAGGGGTCAAAGGTAAGAGGTCATGGTAAGGGGTCATAGGTCAGGCGTCAAGGGTCAGGTGTCAGGGGGTCAGGGGGTCAGAGGGTCAGGGGGTCAGGGGTCAGGGGTCAGGCGTAGGGGTCAGGGGTCAGGGTCATGGTTAGGGGTCAGGGGTCAGGGTCAGGGTCAGGGGTCAGGGTCAGGTGTCATGGTTAGGGGTCAGGGGTCAGGGGTCAGGGGGTCAGGGTCATGGTTAGGGGTCAGGGGTCAGGGTCTGGGGTCATGGTTAGGGGTCAGGGGTCAGGGTCTGGGTCAGGGGTCATGGTTAGGGGTCAGGGGTCAGGGTCATGGTTAGGGGTCAGGGATCAGGGTCAGGGTCAGGGGTCTGGGGTGAGTGGTCAGAGGTCAGGGGTTAGGGGTCAGGGGTCAGAGTCAGGGGTCAGGGGTCAGTGGTCAGGGGTCAGGGTTAGGGATTAGGGGGCAGGGTCAGGGGTCAAAGGTCAGGGGTCAAAGGTCAGAGGTCAGGGGTCAGGGGTCATTGTTAAGGGTCAGGGGTCATGGTTAGCGGTCAGGGGTCAGGGGTCAGGAGGTCAGGGGGTCAGGGGTCATGGTTAGGGGTCAGGGGTCAAGGGTCAGGGGTCAAGGGTCATGGTCTGGGGTGAGTGGTCAGGGGTCAGGGTCATGGTTAGGCGTCAGGGAATGGGGTCATGGTTAGGGGTCAGGGGTCAGGGGTCAGAGTCAGGGGTCGGTGGTCAGGGGTCAGGAGTCAGGGGTCATGGTTAGGCGTCAGGGATCAGAGTCACTGTCAGGGGTCATGGTCAGGGGTCATGGTTAGGGGTCAGGGGTCAGGGGTCAGGGGTCAAGGGTCAGGTGTCAGGGGTCAGGGGTGATGGTTAGGGGTCAGGGGTCAGGGGTCAGGCATCAGGCATCAGGGGTTAGGGGTTAGGGTTAGGGATCAGGAGTCAGGGGTCAGGGGTAAGAGTCAGGGATCAGGAGTCTGGGTTCAAGGGTCAGGGGTCAGGGGTCAGGGGTCAAAGGTCAGGGGTCATTGTCATGGGTCAGGGGTCATTAATAGGGGTCAGGGGTCAGGGGTCAAGGGTCAGGGTCGTGGTTAGGGGTCAGGGGTCGGGGTCAGGGAATGGGGTCATGGTTAGGGGTCAGCGGTCAGGCTCAGGCTCAGGGGTCATGGTTAGGGGTCAGGGGTCAGGGGGTCAGGGGTCAGGGGGTATGGGGTCAGGGTCATGGTTAGGGGTCAGGGGTCAGGGTCTGGGGTCATGGTTAGGGGTCAGGGGTTAGGGGTCATGGTTAGGGGTCAGAGGTCTGGGGTCAAGGGTCAGGGGTCAGGGGATCAGGGGTCAGGAGGTCAGGAGTCAGGGGCTCAGGTTCATGGTCAGGGGTCAGGGTCAGGGGTCATGGTTAGGGGTCAGGGTCAGGGGTCAGGGGTCAGGGGTCAGGAGGTCAGGGGTCAAGGGTCAGGGGGTCAGGGGTCAGGGGTCAGGGGTCAGGGGTCAGGGGTCAGGGGTCAGGGGTCGGGGTCAGGGGTCAGGGTCAGGGGTCAAAGGTCAGGTGTCAGGGTCAGGAGTCAGGGGTCAGGGGTCGAGGGAATGGGGCCATGGTTAGGGGGTCAGGGGTCAGGGGTCAGAGTCAGGGGTCGGTGGTCAGGGGTCAGGAGTCAGGGTTAGGGATCAGGGGTCAGGGTCAGGGGTCAAAGGTCAGGTGTCAGGGTCAGGAGTCAGGGGTCAGGGGTCAAGGGAATGGGGCCATGGTTAGGGGTCAGGGGTCAGGGGTCAGAGTCAGGGGTCGGTGATCTGGGGTCAGGAGTCAGGGTTAGGGATCAGGGGGCAGGGTGAGGGGTCAAAGGTCAGGGGTCAGGGTTAGGGGTCAGGGGTCAGGGGTCAGGGGTCATTGTTAGGGGTTAGGGGTCAGGGGTCAGGAGTCAGGGGTCATGGTTAGCGGTCAGGGGTCAGAGTCACTGTCAGGGGTCATGGTCAGGGGTCATGGTTAGGGGTCAGGGTTCAGGGGTCAAGGGTCAGGTGTCAGGGGTCAGGGGTGATGGTTAGGGGTCAGGGGTCAGGGGTCAGGGGTCATTGTTAGGGGTCAGGGTCATGGTTAGGGGTCAGGGGTCAGGGGTCAGGAGTCAGGGGTCATGGTTAGCGGTCAGGGGTCAGAGTCACTGTCAGGGGTTATGGTCAGGGGTCATGGTTAGGGGTCAGGGTTCAGGGGTCAAGGGTCAGGTGTCAGGGGTCAGGGGTGATGGTTAGGGGTCAGGGGTCAGGGGTCAGGCATCAGGCATCAGGGGTTAGGGGTTAGGGTTAGGGATCAGGAGTCAGGGGTCAGGGGTCAGGGGTCAGGGGTCAGGGGTCAGGGGTCAGGGGTCCGGGGTCAGGGGTCAGGGTCATGGTTAGGGGTCAGGGGTCAGGGTCAGGGAATGGGGTCATGGTTAGGGGTCAGCGGTCAGGCTCAGGGTCAGGGGTCATGGGGTTAGGGGTCAGGGGTCAGGGGGTCAAAGGTCAGGGGGTCAGGGGTCAGGGGTCAGGCTTAGGGATCAGGGGTCAGGGTCAGGGGTCAGGGGTCAAAGGTCAGGGGTCATGGTCATGGGTCATGATCAGGGGTGATTAGTAGGGGTCAGGGGTCAGTGGTCAAGGGTCAGCGTCATGGTCAGGGGTCGGGGTCAGGGTCAGGGGTCAGGGTCAGGTGTCATGGTTAGGGGTCAGGGGTCAGGGGTCAGGGGGTCAGGGTCATGGTTAGGGGTCAGGGGTCAGGGTCTGGGGTCATGGTTAGGGGTCAGGGGTCAGGGGTCAGGG
This sequence comes from Passer domesticus, assembly GCF_036417665.1. Taxonomy (NCBI): domain Eukaryota; kingdom Metazoa; phylum Chordata; class Aves; order Passeriformes; family Passeridae; genus Passer; species Passer domesticus. The sequence continues at coordinate 56,063 of NW_026990187.1, forward strand.
GATCAGGGGTCATGGTTAGGGGTCAGGGGTCAGGGGTCAGGGTCATGGTTAGGGGTCAGGGGTCAGGGTCAGGGTCAGGGGTCTGGGGTGAGTGGTCAGAGGTCAGGGGTTAGGGGTCAGGGGTCAGAGTCAGGGGTCAGGGGTCAGTGGTCAGGGGTCATTGTTAGGGGTCAGGGGTCATGGTTAGTGGTCAGGGGTCAGGGGTCAGGAGGTCAGGGGGTCAGGGGTCATGGCTAGGGGTCAGGGGTCAAGGGTCAGGGGTCAGGGATAGAGTCAGGGGTCTGGGGTCAGGGGTCAGGGATCAGGGGGTGAGGGGTCAGGGTTAGGGATCAGGGGTCAGGGGTCGGGGGTCAGGGTCAGGGTTAGGGGTCAAAGGTCAGGGGTAATGGTTAGCGGTCAGGGGTCTAGGGTCAGGGGTCTCTAGGTCAGGGGTCAGGGGTCAGTGGTCGGGGTCAGGGGTCAAAGATCAGGGGTCAGGGTCAGGGGTCAAAAGTCAGGTGTCAGGGTCAGGAGTCAGGGGTCAGGGGACAAGGGAATGGGGCCATGGTTAGGGGTCAGGGGTCAGGGGTCAGAGTCAGGGGTCGGTGGTCAGGGGTCAGGAGTCAGTGTTAGGGATCAGGGGGCAGGGTGAGGGGTCAAAGGTCAGGGGTCAGGGTTAGGGGTCAGGGGTCAGGGTCAGGGGTCATTGTTAGGGGTCAGGGGTCATGGTTAGGGGTCAGGGGTCAGGGGTCAGGAGTCAGGGGTCATGGTTAGCGGTCAGGGGTCAGAGTCACTGTCAGGGGTCATGGTCAGGGGTCATGGTTAGGGGTCAGGGTTCAGGGGTCAAGGGTCAGGTGTCAGGGGTCAGGGGCGATGGTTAGGGGTCAGGGGTCAGGGGTCAGGCATCAGGCATCAGGGGTTAGGGGTCAGGGTTAGGGATCAGGAGTCAGGGGTCAGGGGTCAGAGTCAGGGATCAGGAGTCAGGGGTCAGGGGTCAGGGGTCAAAGGTCAAAGGTCAGGGGTCATTGTCATGGGTCAGGGGTCATTATTAGGGGTCAGGGGTCAGGGGTCAAGGGTCAGGGTCATGGTTAGGGGTCAGCGGTCAGGCTCAGGGTCAGGGGTCATGGTTAGGGGTCAGGGGTCAGGGCGTCAGGGGTCAGGGGGTCAGGGGTCAGGGGTCAGGGTTAGGGATCAGGGGTCAGGGTCAGGGGTCAGGTGTCATGGTTAGGGGTCAGGGGTCAGGGGTCAAGGGTCAGGGTCATGGTTAGGGGTCAGGGTCAGGGTCAGGGAATGGGGTCATGGTTAGGGGTCAGCCGTCAGGGAATTGGGTCATGGTTAGGGGTCAGGGGTCAGGGGGTCAGGGGGTCAGGGGTCAGGGGGTCAGGGGGTCAGAGGGTCAGGGGGTCAGGGGTCAGGGGTCAGGCGTAGGGGTCAGGGGTCAGGGTCATTGTTAGGGGTCAGGGGTCAGGGTCAGGGTCAGGGGTCAGGGGTCAGGGGGTCAGGGTCATGGTTAGGGGTCAGGGGTCAGGGTCTGGGGTCATGGTTAGGGGTCAGGGGTCAGGGTCTGGGTCAGGGGTCATGGTTAGGGGTCAGGGGTCAGGGTCATGGTTAGGGGTCAGGGATCAGGGTCAGGGTCAGGGGTCTGGGGTGAGTGGTCAGAGGTCAGGGGTTAGGGGTCAGGGGTCAGAGTCAGGGGTCAGGGGTCAGTGGTCATGGGTCAGGGTTAGGGATTAGGGGGCAGGGTCAGGGGTCAAAGGTCAGGGGTCAAAGGTCAGAGGTCAGGGGTCAGGGGTCATTGTTAGGGGTCAGGGGTCATGGTTAGCGGTCAGGGGTCAGGGGTCAGGAGGTCAGGGGGTCAGGGGTCATGGCTAGGGGTCAGGGGTCAAGGGTCAGGGGTCAGGGATAGAGTCAGGGGTCTGGGGTCAGGGGTCAGGGATCGGGGGGTCAGGGGTCAGGGTTAGGGGTCAGGGGTCAGGGGTCATGGTTAGCGGTCAGGGGTCAGAGTCACTGTCAGGGGTCATGGTCAGGGGTCATGGTTAGGGGTCAGGGTTCAGGGGTCAAGGGTCAGGTGTCAGGGGTCAGGGGTGATGGTTAGGGGTCAGGGGTCAGGGGTCAGGGGTCATTGTTAGGGGTCAGGGTCATGGTTAGGGGTCAGGGGTCAGGGGTCAGGAGTCAGGGGTCATGGTTAGCGGTCAGGGGTCAGAGTCACTGTCAGGGGTCATGGTCAGGGGTCATGGTTAGGGGTCAGGGTTCAGGGGTCAAGGGTCAGGTGTCAGGGGTCAGGGGTGATGGTTAGGGGTCAGGGGTCAGGGGTCAGGCATCAGGCATCAGGGGTTAGGGGTCAGGGTTAGGGATCAGGAGTCAGGGGTCAGGGGTCAGAGTCAGGGATCAGGAGTCAGGGGTCAGGGGTCAGGGGTGAGGGGTCAGGGGTCAGGGGTCAGGGGTCAGGGGTCAGGGTCATGGTTAGGGGTCAGGGGTCAGGGTCAGGGAATGGGGTCATGGTTAGGGGTCAGCGGTCAGGCTCAGGGTCAGGGGTCATGGGGTTAGGGGTCAGGGGTCAGGGGGTCAAAGGTCAGGGGGTCAGGGGTCAGGGGTCAGGCTTAGGGATCAGGGGTCAGGGTCAGGGGTCAGGGGTCAAAGGTCAGGGGTCATGGTCATGGGTCATGGTCAGGGGTGATTAGTAGGGGTCAGGGGTCAGTGGTCAAGGGTCAGCGTCATGGTCAGGGGTCGGGGTCAGGGTCAGGGGTCAGGGTCAGGTGTCATGGTTAGGGGTCAGGGGTCAGGGGTCAGGGGGTCAGGGTCATGGTTAGGGGTCAGGGGTCATGGTCTGGGGTCATGGTTAGGGGTCAGGGGTCAGGGGTCAGGGGATCAGGGGTCATTGTTAGGGGTCAGGGGTCAGGGTCAGGGTCAGGGGTCTGGGGTGAGTGGTCAGAGGTCAGGGGTTAGGGGTCAGGGGTCATGGTTAGGGGTCAGGGGTCAGTGGTCAGGGGTCAGGGTTAGGGATTAGGGGGCAGGGTCAGGGGTCAAAGGTCAGGGGTCAAAGGTCAGGGGTCATGGGTCAGGGGTCATGGTTAGGGGTCAGGGGTCAGGAGGTCAGGGGGTCAGGGGTCATGGCTAGGTGCCAGGGGTCAAGGGTCAGGGGTCAGGGAATGGTTAGGGGTCAGGGGTCAGGGAATTGGGTCATGGTTAGTGGTCAGGGGTCAGGGTCAGGGGTCAGGGGTCAGGGGTCAGGGGTCATGGTTAGGGGTCAGGGGTCGGGGTCATGGTTTGGGGTCAGGGTCAGGGATCAGGGGTCAGCTGTCTGGGGTGAGTGGTCGGCGGTCAGAGTCAGGGGTCAGGGGTCAGGGGGTCAAAGGTCAGGGGGTCAAAGGTCAGGGGTCATTGACATGGGTCAGGGGTCATTAATAGGGGTCAGGGGTCAATGGTCAAGGGTCAGGGTCGTGGTTAGGGGTCAGGGGTCAGGGAATGGGGTCATGGTTAGGGGTCAGCGGTCAGGCTCAGGGTCAGGGGTCATGGTTAGGGGTCAGGGGTCAGGGGGTCAGGGGTCAGGGGGTATGGGGTCAGGGTCATGGTTAGGGGTCAGGGGTCAGGGTCTGGGGTCATGGTTAGGGGTCAGGGGTCAGGGGTCATGGTTAGGGGTCAGGGGTCTGGGGTCAAGGGTCAGGGGATCAGGGGTCAGGAGGTCAGGAGTCAGGGGGTCAGGTTCGTGGGTCATTAATAGGGGTCAGGGTCAGGGGTCATGGTTAGGGGTCAGGGGTCAGGGTCAGGGGTCAGGGGTCAGGGGTCAGGGAATGGTTAGGGGTCAGGGGTCAGGGAAGTGGGTCATGGTTAGTGGACAGGGGTCAGGGTCAGGGTCAGGGGTCAGGGGTCAGGGGTCATGGTTAGGGGTCAGGGGTCAGGGTCATGGTTTGGGGTCAGGGTCAGGGATCAGGGGTCAGCTGTCTGGGGTGAGTGGTCGGGGGTCAGAGTCAGGGCTCAGGGGTCGGGGGTCAGGGGTCAGGGTGAGGGGTCAGGGGTCAGGGTCAGGGTTTGGGATCAGGACTCAGGGGTCGGGGATCAGGGGTCAGGGGTCAGGGGTCAAAGGTAAGGGGTCATGGTTAGGGGTCAGGGGTCTAGGGTCAGGGGTCTCTAGGTCAGGGGTCAAGGGTCAGGGGGTCAGGGGTCAGGGGTCAGGGGTCAGGGGTCAGGGGTCAGTGGTCGGGGTCAGGGGTCAAAGATCAGGGGTCAGGGTCAGGGGTCAAAAGTCAGGTGTCAGGGTCAGGAGTCAGGGGTCAGGGGTCAAGGGAATGGGGCCATGGTTAGGGGTCAGGGGTCAGGGGTCAGAGTCAGGGGTCGGTGGTCAGGGGTCAGGAGTCAGGGTTAGGGATCAGGGGGCAGGGTGAGGGGTCAAAGGTCAGGGGTCAGGGTTAGGGGTCAGGGGTCAGGGTCAGGGGTCATTGTTAGGGGTCAGGGGTCATGGTTAGGGGTCAGGGGTCAGGGCGTCAGGGGTCAGGGGGTCAGGGGTCAGGGGTCAGGGTTAGGGATCAGGGGTCAGGGTCAGGGGTCAGGCGTGAGGGGTCAGGGGTCATTAGTAGGGGTCAGGGGTCAAGGGTCAGGGTCATGGTTAGGGGTCAGGGTCAGGGTCAGGGAATGGGGTCATGGTTAGGGGTCAGCGGTCAGGGAATGGGGTCATGGTTAGGGGTCAGGGGTCAGGGGGTCAGGGGGTCAGGGGTCAGAGTTAGGGATCAGGACTCAGGGGTCAGGGGTCAGGGGTCAGGGTCATGGTTAGGGGTCAGGTATCAGGGTCAGGTTCAGGGGTCATGGTTAGGGGTCAGGGGTCAGGGGTCATGGTTAGGGGTCAGGGGTCTGGGGTCAAGGGTCAGGGGTCAGGGGATCAGGGGTCAGGAGGTCAGGAGTCAGGGGGTCAGGTTCATGGTTAGGGGTCAGGGTCAGGGATCAGGGTCAGGGTCAGGGGTCAGGGGTCTGGGGTGAGTGGTCAGAGGTCAGGGCACAGGGGTCAGGGGTCAGGGGTCATTTTCAGGGCTCAGGGGTCATGGTCAGGGGTCAGGGGTCAAAGGTCAGGAGTCATGGTTAGGCGTCAGTGGTCAAGGGTCAGCGTCATGGTTAGGGGTCGGGGTCAGGGTCAGGGAATGGGGTCATGGTTAGGGGTCAGCGGTCAGGGTCAGGGGCCATGGTTAGTGGTCAGGGGTCAGGGGTCATGGTTAGGGGTCAGGGGTCTGGGTTCAAGGGTCAGGGGTCAGGGGATCAGGGGTCAGGAGGTCAGGAGTCAGGGGGTCAGGTTCATGGTTAGGGGTCAGGGTCAGGGTCAGGGGTCATGGTTAGGGGTCAGGGGTCAGGGTCATGGTTTGGGGTCAGAGTCAGGGCTCAGGGGTCGGGGGTCAGGGGTCAGGGTTAGGGATCAGGGGTCAGGGGTCAAAGGTAAGAGGTCATGGTAAGGGGTCATAGGTCAGGCGTCAAGAGTCAGGTGTCAGGGGGTCAGGGGGTCAGAGGGTCAGGGGGTCAGGGGTCAGGGGTCAGGCGTAGGGGTCAGGGGTCAGGGTCATGGTTAGGGGTCAGGGGTCAGGGTCAGGGTCAGGGGTCAGGGTCAGGTGTCATGGTTAGGGGTCAGGGGTCAGGGGTCAGGGGGTCAGGGTCATGGTTAGGGGTCAGGGGTCAGGGTCTGGGGTCATGGTTAGGGGTCAGGGGTCAGGGTCTGGGTCAGGGGTCATGGTTAGGGGTCAGGGGTCAGGGTCATGGTTAGGGGTCAGGGATCAGGGTCAGGGTCAGGGGTCTGGGGTGAGTGGTCAGAGGTCAGGGGTTAGGGGTCAGGGGTCAGAGTCAGGGGTCAGGGGTCAGTGGTCATGGGTCAGGGTTAGGGATTAGGGGGCAGGGTCAGGGGTCAAAGGTCAGGGGTCAAAGGTCAGAGGTCAGGGGTCAGGGGTCATTGTTAGGGGTCAGGGGTCATGGTTAGCGGTCAGGGGTCAGGGGTCAGGAGGTCAGGGGGTCAGGGGTCATGGCTAGGGGTCAGGGGTCAAGGGTCAGGGGTCAGGGATAGAGTCAGGGGTCTGGGGTCAGGGGTCAGGGATCGGGGGGTCAGGGGTCAGGGTTAGGGGTCAGGGGTCAGGGGTCGGGGGTCAGGGTCAGGGGTCAAAGGTCAGGGGTCATGGTTAGGGGTCAGGGGTCAAGGGTCAGGGGTCAAGGGTCATGGTCTGGGGTGAGTGGTCAGGGGTCAGGGTCATGGTTAGGCATCAGGGAATGGGGTCATGGTTAGGGGTCAGGGGTCAGGGGTCAGAGTCAGGGGTCGGTGGTCAGGGGTCAGGAGACAGGGGTCATGGTTAGGCGTCAGGGATCAGAGTCACTGTCAGGGGTCATGGTCAGGGGTCATGGTTAGGGGTCAGGGGTCAGGGGTCAGGGGTCAAGGGTCAGGTGTCAGGGGTCAGGGGTGATGGTTAGGGGTCAGGGGTCAGGGGTCAGGCATCAGGCATCAGGGGTTAGGGGTTAGGGTTAGGGATCAGGAGTCAGGGGTCAGGGGTAAGAGTCAGGGATCAGGAGTCTGGGTTCAAGGGTCAGGGGTCAGGGGTCAAAGGTCAGGGGTCATTGTCATGGGTCAGGGGTCATTAATAGAGGTCAGGGGTCAGGGGTCAGGCGTCAGGGGTTAGGGGTCAGGGGTCGGGGTCAGGGGTCAGGGTCAGGGGTCAAAGGTCAGGTGTCAGGGGTCAGGTGTCAGGGTCAGGAGTCAGGGGTCAGGGGTCAAGGGAATGGGGCCATGGTTAGGGGTCAGGGGTCAGGGGTCAGAGTCAGGGGTCGGTGGTCAGGGGTCAGGAGTCAGGGTTAGGGATCAGGGGTCAGGGTCAGGGGTCAAAGGTCAGGTGTCAGGGTCAGGAGTCAGGGGTCAAGGGAATGGGGCCATGGTTAGGGGTCAGGGGTCAGGGGTCAGAGTCAGGGGTCGGTGATCTGGGGTCAGGAGTCAGGGTTAGGGATCAGGGGGCAGGGTGAGGGGTCAAAGGTCAGGGGTCAGGGTTAGGGGTCAGGGGTCAGGGGTCAGGGGTCATTGTTAGGGGTCAGGGGTCAGGGGTCATGGTTAGGGGTTAGGGGTCAGGGGTCAGGAGTCAGGGGTCATGGTTAGCGGTCAGGGGTCAGAGTCACTGTCAGGGGTCATGGTCAGGGGTCATGGTTAGGGGTCAGGGTTCAGGGGTCAAGGGTCAGGTGTCAGGGGTCAGGGGTGATGGTTAGGGGTCAGGGGTCAGGGGTCAGTGGTCATTGTTAGTGGTCAGGGTCATGGTTAGGGGTCAGGGGTCAGGGGTCAGGAGTCAGGGGTCATGGTTAGCGGTCAGGGGTCAGAGTCACAGTCAGGGGTCATGGTCAGGGGTCATGGTTAGGGGTCAGGGTTCAGGGGTCAAGGGTCAGGTGTCAGGGGTCAGGGGTGATGGTTAGGGGTCAGGGGTCAGGGGTCAGGGGTCTGGGGTGAGTGGTCAGAGGTCAGGGGTTAGGGGTCAGGGGTCAGAGTCAGGGGTCAGGGGTCAGTGGTCAGGGGTCTTTGTTAGGGGTCAGGGGTCATGGTTAGGAGTCAGGGGTCAGGAGGTCAGGGGGTCAGGGGTCATGGCTAGGGGTCAGGGGTCAAGGGTCAGGGGTCAGGGATAGAGTCAGGGCTCTGGGGTCAGGGGTCAGAGATCAGGGGGTCAGGGGTCGGGGGTCAGGGTCAGGGTTAGGGGTCAAAGGTCAGGGGTCATGGTTAGGGGTCAGGGGTCAGGGGTCAAGGGTCAGGGGTCAAGGGTCATGGTCTGGGGTGAGTGGTCAGGGGTCAGGGTCATGGTTAGGCGTCAGGGAATGGGGTCATGGTTAGGGGTCAGGGGTCAGGGGTCAGGAGTCAGGGGTCATGGTTAGCGGTCAGGGATCAGAGTCACTGTCAGGGGTCATGGTCAGGGGTCATGGTTAGGGGTCAGGGGTCAGGGGTCAGGCATCAGGCATCAGGGGTTAGGGGTTAGGGTTAGGGATCAGGAGTCAGGGGTCAGGGGTCAGAGTCAGGGATCAGGGGTCAGGGGTCAGAGTCAGGGATCAGGAGTCTGGGGTCAAGGGTCAGGGGTCAGGGGTCAGGGGTCAAAGGTCAGGGGTCATTGTCATAGGTCGGGGTCATTAATAGGGGTCAGGGGTCAGGGGTCAAGGGTCAGGGTCGTGGTTAGGGGTCAGGGGTCGGGGTCAGGGAATGGGGTCATGGTTAGGGGTCAGCGGTCAGGCTCAGGCTCAGGGGTCATGGTTAGGGGTCAGGGGTCAGGGGGTCAGGGGTCAGGGGGTATGGGGTCAGGGTCATGGTTAGGGGTCAGGGGTCAGGGTCTGGGGTCATGGTTAGGGGTCAGGGGTTAGGGGTCATGGTTAGGGGTCAGGGGTCTGGGGTCAAGGGTCAGGGGTCAGGGGATCAGGGGTCAGGAGGTCAGGAGTCAGGGGGTCAGGTTCATGGTTAGGGGTCAGGGTCAGGGGTCATGGTTAGGGGTCAGGGGTCAGGGTCAGGGGTCAGGGGTCAGGGAATGGTTAGGGGTCAGGGGTCAGGGAATTGGGTCATGGTTAGTGGTCAGGGGTCAGGGTCAGGGGTCAGGGGTCAGGGGTCAGGGGTCATGGTTAGGGGTCAGGGGTCAGGGTCATGGTTTGGGGTCAGGGTCAGGGATCAGGGGTCAGCTGTCTGGGGTGAGTGGTCGGGGGTCAGAGTCAGGGCTCAGGGGTCGGGGGTCAGGGGTCAGGGTCAGGGGTCAGGGGTCAGGGGTCAGGGGTCAGGGGTCAGGGTTTGGGATCAGGACTCAGGGGTCGGGGATCAGGGGTCAGGGGTCAGGGGTCAAAGGTAAGGGGTCATGGTTAGGGGTCAGGGGTCAGGGGTCTAGGGTCAGGGGTCAGGAGGTCAGTGGTCAAGGGTCAGGGGGTCAGGGGTCAGGCGTCAGGGGTCAGGGGTCAGGGGTCAGGGGTCGGGGTCAGGGGTCAAAGATCAGGGGTCAGGGTCAGGGGTCAAAGGTCAGGTGTCAGGGGTCAGGTGTCAGGGTCAGGATTAGGGGTCAGGGGTCAGGGGTCAGGGGTCATTGTTAGGGGTCAGGGGTCAGAGTCAGGGAATGGGGTCATGGTTAGGGGTCAGCGGTCAGGGTCAGGGGCCATGGTTGGGGTCAGGGGTCAGGGGTCAGGGGGTCAGGGGGTCAGGGGTCAGAGTTAGGGATCAGGACTCTGGGGTCAGGGGTCAGGGGTCAGGGTCATGGTTAGGGGTCAGGGGTCAGGGTCAGGGTCAGGGGTCATGGTTAGGGGTCAGGGGTCAGGGGTCATGGTTAGGGGTCAGGGGTCTGGGGTCAAGGGTCAGGGGTCAGGGGATCAGGGGTCAGGAGGTCAGGAGTCAGGGGGTCAGGTTCATGGTTAGGGGTCAGGGTCAGGGGTCATGGTTAGGGGTCAGGGGTCAGGGTCATGGTTTGGGGTCAGGGTCAGGGATCAGAGGTCAGCTGTCTGGGGTGAGTGGTCGGGGGTCAGAGTCAGGGCTCAGGGGTCGGGGGTCAGGGGTCAGGGTTAGGGATCAGGGGTCAGGGGTCAAAGGTAAGGGGTCATGGTAAGGGGTCATGGGTCAGGCGTCAAGGGTCAGGTGTCAGGGGGTCAGGGGGTCAGAGGGTCAGGTGGTCAGGGGTCAGGTGTAAGGCGTAGGGGTCAGGGGTCAGGGTCATGGTTAGGGGTCAGGGGTCAGGGTCATGGTTAGGGGTCAGGAGTCAGGGTCAGAGTCAGGGCTCAGGCGTCAAGGGTCAGGGGTCAGGGGGTCAGGGGGTCAGAGGGTCAGGGGGTCAGGGGTCAGGGGTCAGGCGTAGGGGTCAGGGGTCAGGGTCATGGTTAGGGGTCAGGGGTCAGGGGTCAGGGGTCTGGGGTGAGTGGTCAGAGGTCAGGGGTTAGGGGTCAGGGGTCAGAGTCAGGGGTCAGGGGTCAGTGGTCAGGGGTCTTTGTTAGGGGTCAGGGGTCATGGTTAGGAGTCAGGGGTCAGGAGGTCAGGGGGTCAGGGGTCATGGCTAGGGGTCAGGGGTCAAGGGTCAGGGGTCAGGGATAGAGTCAGGGCTCTGGGGTCAGGGGTCAGAGATCAGGGGGTCAGGGGTCGGGGGTCAGGGTCAGGGTTAGGGGTCAAAGGTCAGGGGTCATGGTTAGGGGTCAGGGGTCAGGGGTCAAGGGTCAGGGGTCAAGGGTCATGGTCTGGGGTGAGTGGTCAGGGGTCAGGGTCATGGTTAGGCGTCAGGGAATGGGGTCATGGTTAGGGGTCAGGGGTCAGGGGTCAGGAGTCAGGGGTCATGGTTAGCGGTCAGGGATCAGAGTCACTGTCAGGGGTCATGGTCAGGGGTCATGGTTAGGGGTCAGGGGTCAGGGGTCAGGCATCAGGCATCAGGGGTTAGGGGTTAGGGTTAGGGATCAGGAGTCAGGGGTCAGGGGTCAGAGTCAGGGATCAGGGGTCAGGGGTCAGAGTCAGGGATCAGGAGTCTGGGGTCAAGGGTCAGGGGTCAGGGGTCAGGGGTCAAAGGTCAGGGGTCATTGTCATAGGTCGGGGTCATTAATAGGGGTCAGGGGTCAGGGGTCAAGGGTCAGGGTCGTGGTTAGGGGTCAGGGGTCGGGGTCAGGGAATGGGGTCATGGTTAGGGGTCAGCGGTCAGGCTCAGGCTCAGGGGTCATGGTTAGGGGTCAGGGGTCAGGGGGTCAGGGGTCAGGGGGTATGGGGTCAGGGTCATGGTTAGGGGTCAGGGGTCAGGGTCTGGGGTCATGGTTAGGGGTCAGGGGTTAGGGGTCATGGTTAGGGGTCAGGGGTCTGGGGTCAAGGGTCAGGGGTCAGGGGATCAGGGGTCAGGAGGTCAGGAGTCAGGGGGTCAGGTTCATGGTTAGGGGTCAGGGTCAGGGGTCATGGTTAGGGGTCAGGGGTCAGGGTCAGGGGTCAGGGGTCAGGGAATGGTTAGGGGTCAGGGGTCAGGGAATTGGGTCATGGTTAGTGGTCAGGGGTCAGGGTCAGGGGTCAGGGGTCAGGGGTCATGGTTAGGGGTCAGGGGTCAGGGTCATGGTTTGGGGTCAGGGTCAGGGATCAGGGGTCAGCTGTCTGGGGTGAGTGGTCGGGGGTCAGAGTCAGGGCTCAGGGGTCGGGGGTCAGGGGTCAGGGTCAGGGGTCAGGGGTCAGGGGTCAGGGGTCAGGGGTCAGGGTTTGGGATCAGGACTCAGGGGTCGGGGATCAGGGGTCAGGGGTCAGGGGTCAAAGGTAAGGGGTCATGGTTAGGGGTCAGGGGTCAGGGGTCTAGGGTCAGGGGTCAGGAGGTCAGTGGTCAAGGGTCAGGGGGTCAGGGGTCAGGCGTCAGGGGTCAGGGGTCAGGGGTCAGGGGTCGGGGTCAGGGGTCAAAGATCAGGGGTCAGGGTCAGGGGTCAAAGGTCAGGTGTCAGGGGTCAGGTGTCAGGGTCAGGGTTAGGGGTCAGGGGTCAGGGGTCAGGGGTCATTGTTAGGGGTCAGGGGTCAGAGTCAGGGAATGGGGTCATGGTTAGGGGTCAGCGGTCAGGGTCAGGGGCCATGGTTGGGGTCAGGGGTCAGGGGTCAGGGGGTCAGGGGGTCAGGGGTCAGAGTTAGGGATCAGGACTCTGGGGTCAGGGGTCAGGGGTCAGGGTCATGGTTAGGGGTCAGGGGTGAGGGTCAGGGTCAGGGGTCATGGTTAGGGGTCAGGGGTCAGGGGTCATGGTTAGGGGTCAGGGGTCTGGGGTCAAGGGTCAGGGGTCAGGGGATCAGGGGTCAGGAGGTCAGGAGTCAGGGGGTCAGGTTCATGGTTAGGGGTCAGGGTCAGGGGTCATGGTTAGGGGTCAGGGGTCAGGGTCATGGTTTGGGGTCAGGGTCAGGGATCAGAGGTCAGCTGTCTGGGGTGAGTGGTCGGGGGTCAGAGTCAGGGCTCAGGGGTCGGGGGTCAGGGGTCAGGGTTAGGGATCAGGGGTCAGGGGTCAAAGGTAAGGGGTCATGGTAAGGGGTCATGGGTCAGGCGTCAAGGGTCAGGTGTCAGGGGGTCAGGGGGTCAGAGGGTCAGGTGGTCAGGGGTCAGGTGTAAGGCGTAGGGGTCAGGGGTCAGGGTCATGGTTAGGGGTCAGGGGTCAGGGTCATGGTTAGGGGTCAGGAGTCAGGGTCAGAGTCAGGGCTCAGGCGTCAAGGGTCAGGGGTCAGGGGGTCAGGGGGTCAGAGGGTCAGGGGGTCAGGGGTCAGGGGTCAGGCGTAGGGGTCAGGGGTCAGGGTCATGGTTAGGGGTCAGGGGTCAGGGTCAGGGTCAGGGTCAGGGGTCAGGGTCAGATGTCATGGTTGGGGTCAGGGGTCAGGGGTCAGGGGGTCAGGGTCATGGTTAGGGGTCAGGGGTCAGGGTCTGGGGTCATGGTTAGGGGTCAGGGGTCAGGGTCATGGTTAGGGGTCAGGGATCAGGGTCAGGGTCAGGGGTCTGGGGTGAGTGGTCAGAGGTCAGGGGTTAGGGGTCAGAGTCAGGGGTCAGGGGTCAGTGGTCAGGGTTAGGGATTAGGGGGCAGGGTCAGGGGTCAAAGGTCAGGGGTCAAAGGTCAGGGGTCAGGGGTCAGGGGTCATTGTTAGGGGTCAGGGGTCATGGTTAGGGGTCAGGGGTCAGGGGTCAGGAGGTCAGGGGGTCAGGGGTCATGGCTAGGGGTCAGGGGTCAAGGGTCAGGGGTCAGGGATAGAGTCAGGGGTCTGGGGTCAGGGGTCAGGGATCAGGGGGTCAGGGGTCAGGGATAGGGATCAGGGGTCAGGGGTCAAAGGTCAGGGGTCATGGTTAGGGGTCAGGGGTCAAGGGTCAGGGGTCAAGGGTCATGGTCTGGGGTGAGTGGTCAGGGGTCAGGGTCATGGTTAGGGGTCAGGGAATGGGGTCATGGTTAGGGGTCAGGGGTCAGGGGTCAGAGTCAGGGGTCAGGAGTCAGGGGTCATGGTTAGGCGTCAGGGATCAGAGTCACTGTCAGGGGTCATGGTCAGGGGTCATGGTTAGGGGTCAGGGGTCAGGGGTCAGGGGTCAAGGGTCAGGTGTCAGGGGTCAGGGGTGATGGTTAGGGGTCAGGGGTCAGGGGTCAGGCATCAGGCATCAGGGGTTAGGGGTTAGGGTTAGGGATCAGGAGTCAGGGGTCAGGGGTCAGAGTCAGGGATCAGGGGTCAGGGGTGAGAGTCAGGGATCAGGAGTCTGGGGTCAAGGGTCAGGGGTCAGGGGTCAGGGGTCAAAGGTCAGGGGTCATTGTCATGGGTCAGGGGTCATTAATAGGGGTCAGGGGTCAGGGGTCAAGGGTCAGGGTCGTGGTTAGGGGTCAGGGGTCGGGGTCAGGGAATGGGGTCATGGTTAGGGGTCAGCGGTCAGGCTCAGGCTCAGGGGTCATGGTTACGGGTCAGGGGTCAGGGGGTCAGGGGTCAGGGGGTATGGGGTCAGGGTCATGGTTAGGGGTCAGGGGTCAGGGTCTGGGGTCATGGGTCAGGGGTCAGGGGTCAGGGAATGGTTAGGGGTCAGGGGTCAGGGAATTGGGTCATGGTTAGTGGTCAGGGGTCAGGGTCAGGGGTCAGGGGTCATGGTTAGGGGTCAGGGGTCAGGGTCTGGGGTCATGGTTAGGGGTCAGGGGTCAGGGGTCATGGTTAGGGGTCAGGGGTCAGGGTCAGGGGTCAGGGGTCAGGGGTCAGGGGTCAGGGAATGGTTAGGGGTCAGGGGTCAGGGAATTGGGTCATGGTTAGTGGTCAGGGGTCAGGGTCAGGGGTCAGGGGTCATGGTTAGGGGTCAGGGGTCAGGGTCATGGTTTGGGGTCAGGGTCAGGGATCAGGGGTCAGCTGTCTGGGGTGAGTGGTCGGGGGTCAGAGTCAGGGCTCAGGGGTCGGGGGTCAGGGGTCAGGGTCAGGGGTCAGGGGTCAGGGGTCAGGGGTCAGGGGTCAGGGTTTGGGATCAGGACTCAGGGGTCGGGGATCAGGGGTCAGGGGTCAGGGGTCAAAGGTAAGGGGTCATAGTTAGGGGTCAGGGGTCAGGGGTCTAGGGTCAGGGGTCAGGAGGTCAGGGGTCAAGGGTCAGGAGGTCAGGGGTCAGGCGTCAGGGTTCAGGGGTCAGGGGTCGGGGTCAGGGGTCAAAGATCAGGGGTCAGGGTCAGGGGTCAAAGGTCAGGTGTCAGGGGTCAGGAGTCAGGGGTCAGGGGTCAAGGGAATGGGGCCATGGTTAGGGGTCAGGGGTCAGGGGTCAGAGTCAGGGGTCGGTGGTCAGGGGTCAGGAGTCAGGGTTAGGGATCAGGGGGCAGGGTGAGGGGTCAAAGGTCAGGGGTCAGGGTTAAGGGTCAGGGGTCAGGGGTCAGGGGTCATTGTTAGGGGTCAGGGGTTAGGGGTCAGGCATCAGGCATCAGGGGTTAGGGGTTAGGGTTAGGGATCAGGAGTCAGGGGTCAGGGGTCAGAGTCAGGGATCAGGGGTCAGGGGTCAGAGTCAGGGATCAGGAGTCTGGGGTCAAGGGTCAGGGGTCAGGGGTCAGGGGTCAGGGGTCAAAGGTCAGGGGTCATTGTCATAGGTCAGGGGTCATTAATAGGGGTCAGGGGTCAGGGGTCAAGGGTCAGTGTCGTGGTTAGGGGTCAGGGGTCGGGGTCAGGGAATGGGGTCATGGTTAGGGGTCAGCGGTCAGGCTCAGGCTCAGGGGTCATGGTTAGGGGTCAGGGGTCAGGGGGTCAGGGGTCAGGGGGTATGGGGTCAGGGTCATGGTTAGGGATCAGGGGTCAGGGTCTGGGGTCATGGTCAGGGGTCAAAGGTCAGGGGTCATGGTTAGGGGTCAGGGGTCTGGGGTCAAGGGTCAGGGGTCAGGGGTCATGGTCTGGGGTGAGTGGTCAGGGGTCAGGGTCATGGTTAGGCGTCAGGGAATGGGGTCATGGTTAGGGGTCAGGGGTCAGGGGTCAGGAGTCAGGGGTCATGGTTAGCGGTCAGGGATCAGAGTCACTGTCAGGGGTCATGGCCAGGGGTCATGGTCAGGGGTCAGGGGTCAAAGGTCAGGGGTCATGGTTAGGGGTCAGGGGTCTGGGGTCAAGGGTCAGGGGTCAGGGGTCATGGTCTGGGGTGAGTGGTCAGGGGTCAGGGTCATGGTTAGGCGTCAGGGAATGGGGTCATGGTTAGGGGTCAGGGGTCAGGGGTCAGGAGTCAGGGGTCATGGTTAGCGGTCAGGGATCAGAGTCACTGTCAGGGGTCATGGCCAGGGGTCATGGTTAGGGGTCAGGGGTCAGGGTCATGGTTTGGGGTCAGGGTCAGGGATCAGGGGTCAGCTGTCTGGGGTGAGTGGTCGGGGGTCAGAGTCAGGGCTCAGGGGTCGGGGGTCAGGGGTCAGGGTCAGGGATCAGGGGTCAGGGGTCAGGGGTCAGGGTTTGGGATCAGGACTCAGGGGTCGGGGATCAGGGGTCAGGGGTCAGGGGTCAAAGGTAAGGGGTCATGGTTAGGGGTCAGGGGTCAGGGGTCTAGGGTCAGGGGTCAGGAGGTCAGGGGTCAAGGGTCAGGAGGTCAGGGGTCAGGCGTCAGGGTTCAGGGGTCAGGGGTCGGGGTCAGGGGTCAAAGATCAGGGGTCTGGGTCAGGGGTCAAAGGTCAGGTGTCAGGGGTCAGGTGTCAGGGTCAGGAGTCAGGGGTCAGGGGTCAAGGGAATGGGGCCATGGTTAGGGGTCAGGGGTCAGGGGTCAGAGTCAGGGGTCGGTGGTCAGGGGTCAGGAGTCAGGGTTAGGGATCAGGGGGCAGGGTGAGGGGTCAAAGGTCAGGGGTCAGGGTTAAGGGTCAGGGGTCAGGGGTCAGGGGTCATTGTTAGGGGTCAGGGGTCAGGGGTCAGGGGTCAGGCATCAGGGGTTAGGGGTTAGGGTTAGGGATCAGGAGTCAGGGGTCAGGGGTCAGAGTCAGGGATCAGGGGTCAGGGGTCAGAGTCAGGGATCAGGAGTCTGGGGTCAAGGGTCAGGGGTCAGGGGTCAGGGGTCAGGGGTCAAAGGTCAGGGGTCATTGTCATAGGTCAGGGGTCATTAATAGGGGTCAGGGGTCAGGGGTCAAGGGTCAGGGTCGTGGTTAGGGGTCAGGGGTCGGGGTCAGGGAATGGGGTCATGGTTAGGGGTCAGCGGTCCGGCTCAGGCTCAGGGGTCATGGTTAGGGGTCAGGGGTCAGGGGGTCAGGGGTCAGGGGGTATGTGGTCAGGGTCATGGTTAGGGGTCAGGGGTCAGGGGTCAGGGTCTGGGGTCATGGTCAGGGGTCAAAGGTCAGGGGTCATGGTTAGGGGTCAGGGGTCTGGGGTCAAGGGTCAGGGGTCAGGGGTCATGGTCTGGGGTGAGTGGTCAGGGGTCAGGGTCATGGTTAGGCGTCAGGGAATGGGGTCATGGTTAGGGGTCAGGGGTCAGGGGTCAGGAGTCAGGGGTCATGGTTAGCGGTCAGGGATCAGAGTCACTGTCAGGGGTCATGGCCAGGGGTCATGGTTAGGGGTCAGGGGTCAGGGGTCAGGGGTCAAGGGTCAGGTGTCAGGGGTCGGGGTGATGGTTAGGGGTCAGGGGTCAGGGGTCAGGCATCAGGCATCAGGGGTTAGGGGTTAGGGTTAGGGATCAGGAGTCAGGGGTCAGGGGTAAGAGTCAGGGATCAGGGGTCAGGGGTCAGAGTCAGGGATCAGGAGTCTGGGGTCAAGGGTCAGGGGTCAGGGGTCAGGGGTCAAAGGTCAGGGGTCATTGTCATAGGTCAGGGGTCATTAATAGGGGTCAGGGGTCAGGGGTCAAGGGTCAGGGTCGTGGATAGGGGTCAGGGGTCGGGGTCAGGGAATGGGGTCATGGTTAGGGGTCAGCGGTCAGGCTCAGGCTCAGGGGTCATGGTTAGGGGTCAGGGGTCAGGGGGTCAGGGGTCAGGGGGTATGGGGTCAGGGTCATGGTTAGGGGTCAGGGGTCAGGGTCTGGGGTCATGGTTAGGGGTCAGGGGTTAGGGGTCATGGTTAGGGGTCAGGGGTCTGGGGTCAAGGGTCAGGGGTCAGGGGATCAGGGGTCAGGAGGTCAGGAGCCAGGGGGTCAGGTTCATGGTCAGGGGTCTGGGTCAGGGGTCATGGTTAGGGGTCAGGGGTCAGGGTCAGGGGTCAGGGGTCAGGAGGTCAGGGGTGAAGGGTCAGGGGGTCAGGGGTCAGGGGTCAGGCGTCAGGGGTCAGGGGTCAGGGGTCAGGGGTCGGGGTCAGGGGTCAGGGTCAGGGGTCAAAGGTCAGGTGTCAGGGGTCAGGTGTCAGGGTCAGGAGTCAGGGGTCAGGGGTCAAGGGAATGGGGCCATGGTTAGGGGTCAGGGTTCAGGGGTCAGAGTCAGGGGTCGGTGGTCAGGGGTCAGGAGTCAGGGTTAGGGATCAGGGGTCAGGGTCAGGGGTCAAAGGTCAGGTGTCAGGGTCAGGAGTCAGGGGTCAGGGGTCAAGGGAATGGGGCCATGGTTAGGGGTCAGGGGTCAGGGGTCAGAGTCAGGGGTCGGTGGTCAGGGGTCAGGAGTCAGGGTTAGGGATCAGGGGGCAGGGTGAGGGGTCAAAGGTCAGGGGTCAGGGTTAGGGGTCAGGGGTCAGGGGTCAGGGGTCATTGTTAGGGGTCAGGGGTCAGGGGTCATGGTTAGGGGTTAGGGGTCAGGGGTCAGGAGTCAGGGGTCATGGTTAGCGGTCAGGGGTCAGGGGTCATGGTTAGGGGTCAGGGGTCTGGGGTCAAGGGTCAGGGGTCAGGGGATCAGGGGTCAGGAGGTCAGGAGTCAGGGGGTCAGGTTCATGGTTAGGGGTCAGGGGTCATGGTTAGGGGTCAGGGGTCAGGGTCAGGGGTCAGGGGTCAGGGGTCAGGGAATGGTTAGGGGTCAGGGGTCAGGGAATTGGGTCATGGTTAGTGGACAGGTGTCAGGGTCAGGGTCAGGGGTCACGGGTCAGGGGTCATGGTTAGGGGTCAGGGGTCAGGGTCATGGTTTGGGGTCAGGGTCAGGGATCAGGGGTCAGCTGTCTGGGGTGAGTGGTCGGGGGTCAGAGTCAGGGCTCAGGGGTCGGGGGTCAGGGGTCAGGGTCAGGGGTCAGGGGTCAGGGGTCAGGGGTCAGGGTTTGGGATCAGGACTCAGGGGTCGGGGATCAGGGGTCAGGGGTCAAAGGTAAGGGGTCATGGTTAGGGGTCAGGGGTCAGGAGGTCAGGGGTCAAGGGTCAGGAGGTCAGGGGTCAGGCGTCAGGGTTCAGGGGTCAGGGGTCGGGGTCAGGGGTCAAAGATCAGGGGTCAGGGTCAGGCGTCAAAGGTCAGGTGTCAGGGGTCAGGTGTCAGGGTCAGGAGTCAGGGGTCAGGGGTCCAGGGAATGGGGCCATGGTTAGGGGTCAGGGGTCAGGGGTCAGAGTTAGGGGTCGGTGGTCAGGGGTCAGGAGTCAGGGTTAGGGATCAGGGGGCAGGGTGAGGGGTCAAAGGTCAGGGGTCAGGGTTAAGGGTCAGGGGTCAGGGGTCAGGGGTCATTGTTGGGGGTCAGGGGTCAGGGGTCATGGTTAGGGGTCAGGGGTCAGGGGTCAGGGGATCAGGGGTCATGGTTAGGGGTCAGGGGTCAGGGTCATGGTTAGGGGTCAGGGATCAGGGTCAGGGTCAGGGGTCTGGGGTGAGTGGTCAGAGGTCAGGGGTTAGGGGTCAGGGGTCAGGGTCAGGGGTCAGGGGTCAGTGGTCAGGGGTCAGGGTTAGGGATTAGGGGGCAGAGTCAGGGGTCAAAGGTCAGGGGTCAAAGGTCAGGGGTCAGGGGTCATTGTTAGGGGTCAGGGGTCATGGTTAGGGGTCAGGGGTCAGGGGTCAGGAGGTCAGGGGGTCAGGGGTCATGGCTAGGGGTCAGGGGTCAAGGGTCAGGGGTCAGGGATAGAGTCAGGGGTCTGGGGTCAGGGGTCAGGGATCAGGGGGTCAGGGGTCAGGGTTAGGGATCAGGGGTCAGGAGTCGGGGGTCAGGGTCAGGGTCAGGGGTCAAAGGTCAGGGGTCATGGTTAGGGGTCAGGGGTCAGGGGTCAAGGGTCAGGGGTCAAGGGTCATGGTCTGGGGTGAGTGGTCAGGGGTCAGGGTCATGGTTAGCGGTCAGGGATCAGAGTCACTGTCAGGGGTCATGGCCAGGGGTCATGGTTAGGGGTCAGGGGTCAGGGGTCAGGGGTCAAGGGTCAGAGTCAGGGATCAGGGGTCAGGGGTCAGAGTCAGGGATCAGGAGTCTGGGGTCAAGGGTCAGGGGTCAGGGGTCAGGGGTCAGGGGTCAAAGGTCAGGGGTCATTGTCATAGGTCAGGAGTCATTAATAGGGGTCAGGGGTCAGGGGTCAAGGGTCAGGGTCGTGGTTAGGGGTCAGGGGTCGGGGTCAGGGAATGGGGTCATGGTTAGGGGTCAGCGGTCAGGCTCAGGCTCAGGGGTCATGGTTAGGGGTCAGGGGTCAGGGGGTCAGGGGGTCAGGGGGTATGGGGTCAGGGTCATGGTTAGGGGTCAGGGGTCAGGGTCTGGGGTCATGGTTAGGGGTCAGGGGTTAGGGGTCATGGTTAGGGGTCAGGGGTCTGGGGTCAAGGGTCAGGGGTCAGGGGATCAGGGGTCAGGAGGTCAGGAGTCAGGGGGTCAGGTTCATGGTCAGGGGTCAGGGTCAGGGGTCATGGTTAGGGGTCAGGGGTCGGGGTCAGGGGTCAGGGGTCAGGAGGTCAGGGGTGAAGGGTCAGGGGGTCAGGGGTCAGGCGTCAGGGGTCAGGGGTCAGGGGTCAGGGGTCGGGGTCAGGGGTCAGGGTCAGGGGTCGGTGGTCAGGGGTCAGGAGTCAGGGTTAGGGATCAGGGGTCAGGGTCAGGGGTCAAAGGTCAGGTGTCAGGGGCAGGAGTCAGGGGTCAGGGGTCAAGGGAATGGGGCCATGGTTAGGGGTCAGGGGTCAGGGGTCAGAGTCAGGGGTCGGTGGTCAGGGGTCAGGAGTCAGGGTTAGGGATCAGGGGGCAGGGTGAGGGGTCAAAGGTCAGGGGTCAGGGTTAGGGGTCAGGGGTCAGGGGTCAGGGGTCATTGTTAGGGGTCAGGGGTCAGGGGTCATGGTTAGGGGTTAGGGGTCAGCGGTCAGGAGTCAGGGGTCATGGTTAGCGGTCAGGGGTCAGAGTCACTGTCAGGGGTCATGGTCAGGGGTCATGGTTAGGGGTCAGGGTTCAGGGGTCAAGGGTCAGGTGTCAGGGGTCAGGGGTGATGGTTAGGGGTCAGGGGTCAGGGGTCAGGGGTCATTGTTAGGGGTCAGGGGTCATGGTTAGGGGTCAGGGGTCAGGGGTCAGGAGTCAGGGGTATGGTTAGCTGTCAGGGGTCCGAGTCACTGTCAGGGGTCATGGTCAGGGGTCATGGTTAGGGGTCAGGGGTCAGGGTTCAGGGGTCAAGGGTCAGGTGTCAGGGGTCAGGGGTGATGGTTAGGGGTCAGGGGTCAGGGGTCAGGCATCAGGCATCAGGGGTTAGGGGTCAGGGTTAGGGATCAGGAGTCAGGGGTCAAAGGTCAGAGTCAGGGATCAGGAGTCAGGGGTCAGGGGTCAGGGGTCAGGGGTCAGGGGTCAGGTTAGGGATCAGGGGGTCAGGGGTCAGGGTTAGGGATCAGGGGTCAGGAGTCAGGGGTCAGGGGTCAGAGTCAGGGGTCGGTGGTCAGGGGTCAGGGGTCAGGGGTCATGGTTAGGGGTCAGGGGTCAGGGTCAGGGAATGGGGTCATGGTTAGGGGTCAGTGGTCAGGCTCAGGGTCAGGGGTCATGGGGTTAGGGGTCGGGGTCAGGGGGTCAAAGGTCAGGGGGTCAGGGGTCAGGGGTCAGGCTTAGGGATCAGGGGTCAGGGTCAGGGGTCAGGGGTCAAAGGTCAGGGGTCATGGTCATGGGTCATGGTCAGGGGTGATTAGTAGGGGTCAGGGGTCAGTGGTCAAGGGTCAGCGTCATGGTCAGGGGTCGGGGTCAGGGTCAGGGGTCAGGGTCAGGTGTCATGGTTAGGGGTCAGGGGTCAGGGGTCAGGGGGTCAGGGTCATGGTTAGGGGTCAGGGGTCAGGGTCTGGGGTCATGGTTAGGGGTCGGGGTCAGGGGTCAGGGGATCAGGGGTCATGGTTAGGGGTCAGGGGTCAGGGGTCAGGGTCAGGTGTCAGGTGTCAGGGGTCAGGGTTAGGGGTCAGGGGTCAGGGGTCAGGGGTCATTGTTAGGGGTCAGGGGTCATGGTTAGGGGTCAGGGGTCAGGGGTCAGTGGTCAGGGGTCATTGTTAGGGGTCAGGGGTCAGGGTCAGGGGTCAGGGGTCAGGGGTCAGGGAATGGTTAGGGGTCAGGGGTCAGGGAATTGGGTCATGGTTAGTGGTTAGGGGTCAGGGTCAGGGGTCAGGGGTCAGGGGTCATGGTTAGGGGTCAGGGGTCGGGGTCATGGTTTGGGGTCAGGGTCAGGGATCAGGGGTCAGCTGTCTGGGGTGAGTGGTCAGGGGTCAGAGTCAGGGATCAGGGGTCAGGGGTCAGGGGTCAGGGGTCAGGGGTCAGGGGTCAGGTGTCATGGTTAGGGGTCAAAGGTCAGGGGTCATTGTCATGGGTCAGGGGTCATTAATAGGGGTCAGGGGTCAGGGGTCAAGGGTCAGGGTCGCGGTTAGGGGTCAGGGGTCAGGGAATGGGGTCATGGTTAGGGGTCAGCGGTCAGGCTCAGGGTCAGGGGTCATGGTTAGGGGTCAGGGGTCAGGGGGTTAGGGGTCAGGGGGTCAGGGGTCAGGGGTCAGGGTTAGGGATCAGGGGTCAGGGTCAGGGGTCAGGGGTCAAAGTTCAGGGGTCATGGTCATGGGTCATGGTCAGGGGTCATTAGTAGGGGTCAGGGGTCAGTGGTCAAGGGTCAGCGTCATGGTCAGGGGTCGGGATCAGGGTCAGGGGTCAGGGTCAGGTGTCATGGTTAGGGGTCAGGGGTCAGGGGTCGGGGGTCAGGGTCATGGTTAGGGGTCAGGGGTCAGGGTCTGGGGTCATGGTTAGGGGTCAGGGGTCAGGGTCTGGGTCAGGGGTCATGGTTAGGGGTCAGGGGTCAGGGTCATGGTTAGGGGTCAAGGATCAGGGATCAGGGTCAGGGTCAGGGGTCTGGGGTGAGTGGTCAGAGGTCAGGGGTTAGGGGTCAGGGGTCAGAGTCAGGGGTCAGGGGTCAGTGGTCAGGGGTCAGGGTTAGGGATTAGGGGGCAGGGTCAGGGGTCAAAGGTCAGGGGTCAGGGGTCATGGCTAGGGGTCAGGGGTCAAGGGTCAGGGGTCAGGGATAGAGTCAGGGGTCTGGGGTCAGGGGTTAGGGATCAGGGGGTCAGGGGTCAGGGTTAGGGATCAGGGGTCAGGAGTCAGGGGTCAGGGGTCAGAGTCAGGGGTCGGTGGTCAGGGGTCAGGAGTCAGGGGTAATGGTTAGCGGTCAGGGGTCAGAGTCAGTGTCAGGGGTCATGGTCAGGGGTCATGGTTAGGGGTCAGGGGTCAGGGGTCAGGGGTCAAGGGTCAGGTGTCAGGGGTCAGGGGTGATGGTTAGGGGTCGGGGGTCAGGGGTCAGGGGTCAGGGGTCAGGGGTCAGGGGTCAAAGGTCAGGGGTCATTGTCATGGGTCAGGGGTCATTAATAGGGGTCAGGCGTCAGGGGGTATGGGGTCAGGGTCATGGTTAGGGGTCAGGGGTCAGGGGTCATGGTTAGGGGTCAGGGGATCAGGGGTCAGGAGGTCAGGAGTCAGGGGGTCAGGTTCATGGTTAGGGGTCAGGGTCAGGGGTCATGGTTAGGGGTCAGGGGTCAGGGTAATGGGTCAGGGGTCAGGGGTCAGGGAATGGTTAGGGGTCAGGGGTCAGGGAATTGGGTCATGGTTAGTGGTCAGGGGTCAGGGTCAGGGGTGGGTCAGGGGTCAGGGTCATGGTTAGGGGTCAGGGGTCAGGGTCAGGGAATGGGGTCATGGTTAGGGGTCAGCGGTCAGGCTCAGGGTCAGGGGTCATGGTTAGGGGTCAGGGGTCAGGGGGTCAGGGGTCAGGGGGTCAGGGGTCAGGGGTCAGGGTTAGGGATCAGGGGTCAGGGTCAGGGGTCAGGGGTCAAAGGTCAGGGGTCATGGTCATGGGTCATGGTCAGGGGTCATTAGTAGGGGTCAGGGGTCAGTGGTCAAGGGTCAGCGTCATGGTTAGGGGTCAGGTGTCAGGGTCAGGGAATGGGGTCATGGTTAGGGGTCAGCGGTCAGGGAATGGGGTCATGGTTAGGGGTCAGGGGTCAGGGGGTCAGGGGGTCAGGGGTCAGAGTTAGGGATCAGGACTCAGGGGTCAGGGGTCAGGGGTCAGGGTCATGGTTAGGGGTCAGGTATCAGGGTCAGGGTCAGGGGTCAGGGTCATGGTTAGGGGTCAGGGGTCAGGGGTCATGGTTAGGGGTCAGGGGTCTGGGGTCAAGGGTCAGGGGTCAGGGGTCAGGGGATCAGGGGTCAGGAGGTCAGGAGTCAGGGGGTCAGGTTCATGGTTAGGGGTCAGGGTCAGGGATCAGGGTCAGGGGTCAGGGGTCAGGGGTCAGGGGTCTGGGGTGAGTGGTCAGAGGTCAGGGCACAGGGGTCAGGGGTCAGGGGTCATTGTCAGGGCTCAGGGGTCATGGTCAGGGGTCAGGGGTCAAAGGTCAGGAGTCATGGTTAGGGGTCAGTGGTCAAGGGTCAGCGTCATGGTTAGGGGTCGGGGTCAGGGTCAGGGAATGGGGTCATGGTTAGGGGTCAGGGGTCTGGGGTCAGGGGGTCAGGGGGTTAGGGGTCAGAGTTAGGGATCAGGACTCTGGGGTCAGGGGTCAGGGGTCAGGGTCATGGTTAGGGGTCAGGGGTCAGGGGTCAAGGGTCAGGGGTCAGGGGTCAGGGGTCATGGTTAGGGGTCAGGGGTCAGGGTCATGGTTTGGGGTCAGGGTCAGGGATCAGAGGTCAGCTGTCTGGGGTGAGTGGTCGGGGGTCAGAGTCAGGGCTCAGGGGTCGGGGGTCAGGGGTCAGGGTCAGGGGTCAGGGGTCAGGGGTCAGGGGTCAGGGGTCAGGGTTTGGGATCAGGACTCAGGGGTCGGGGATCAGGGGTCAGGGGTCAGGGGTCAAAGGTAAGGGGTCATGGTTAGGGGTCAGGGGTCAGGGGTCTAGGGTCAGGGGTCAGGAGGTCAGGGGTCAAGGGTCAGGGGGTCAGGGGTCAGGCGTCAGGGTTCAGGGGTCAGGGGTCGGGGTCAGGGGTCAAAGATCAGGGGTCAGGGTCAGGGGTCAAAGGTCAGGTGTCAGGGGTCAGGTGTCAGGGTCAGGAGTCAGGGGTCAGGGGTCAAGGGAATGGGGCCATGGTTAGGGGTCAGGGGTCAGGGGTCAGAGTCAGGGGTCGGTGGTCAGGGGTCAGGAGTCAGGGTTAGGGATCAGGGGGCAGGGTGAGGGGTCAAAGTTCAGGGGTCATGGTCATGGGTCATGGTCAGGGGTCATTAGTAGGGGTCAGGGGTCAGTGGTCAAGGGTCAGCGTCATGGTCAGGGGTCGGGATCAGGGTCAGGGGTCAGGGTCAGGTGTCATGGTTAGGGGTCAGGGGTCAGGGGTCAGGGGTCAGGGGGTCAGGGTCATGGTTAGGGGTCAGGGGTCAGGGTCTGGGGTCATGGTTAGGGGTCAGGGGTCAGGGTCTGGGTCAGGGGTCATGGTTAGGGGTCAGGGGTCAGGGTCATGGTTAGGGGTCAAGGATCAGGGATCAGGGTCAGGGTCAGGGGTCTGGGGTGAGTGGTCAGAGGTCAGGGGTTAGGGGTCAGGGGTCAGAGTCAGGGGTCAGGGGTCAGTGGTCAGGGGTCAGGGTTAGGGATTAGGGGGCAGGGTCAGGGGTCAAAGGTCAGGGGTCAGGGGTCATGGCTAGGGGTCAGGGGTCAAGGGTCAGGGGTCAGGGATAGAGTCAGGGGTCTGGGGTCAGGGGTTAGGGATCAGGGGGTCAGGGGTCAGGGTTAGGGATCAGGGGTCAGGAGTCAGGGGTCAGGGGTCAGGGGTAATGGTTAGCGGTCAGGGGTCAGAGTCAGTGTCAGGGGTCATGGTTAGGGGTCAGGGGTCAGGGGTCAGGGGTCAAGGGTCAGGTGTCAGGGGTCAGGGGTGATGGTTAGGGGTCAGGGGTCAGGGGTCAGGGGTCAGGGGTCAGGGGTCAGGGGTCAGGGGTCAGGGGTCAAAGGTCAGGGGTCATTGTCATGGGTCAGGGGTCATTAATAGGGGTCAGGCGTCAGGGGGTATGGGGTCAGGGTCATTGTTAGGGGTCAGGGGTCAGGGGTCAAGGGTCAGGGGTCAGGGGATCAGGGGTCAGGAGGTCAGGAGTCAGGGGGTCAGGTTCATGGTTAGGGGTCAGGGTCAGGGGTCATGGTTAGGGGTCAGGGGTCAGGGTAATGGGTCAGGGGTCAGAGGTCAGGGAATGGTTAGGGGTCAGGGGTCAGGGAATTGGGTCATGGTTAGTGGTCAGGGGTCAGGGTCAGGGGTCAGGGGTCAGGGTCATGGTTAGGGGTCAGGGGTCAGGGTCAGGGAATGGGGTCATGGTTAGGGGTCAGCGGTCAGGCTCAGGGTCAGGGGTCATGGTTAGGGGTCAGGGGTCAGGGGGTCAGGGGTCAGGGGGTCAGGGGTCAGGGGTCAGGGTTAGGGATCAGGGGTCAGGGTCAGGGGTCAGGGGTCAAAGGTCAGGGGTCATGGTCATGGGTCATGGTCAGGGGTCATTAGTAGGGGTCAGGGGTCAGTGGTCAAGGGTCAGCGTCATGGTTAGGGGTCAGGTGTCAGGGTCAGGGAATGGGGTCATGGTTAGGGGTCAGCGGTCAGGGAATGGGGTCATGGTTAGGGGTCAGGGGTCAGGGGATCAGGGGGTCAGGGGTCAGAGTTAGGGATCAGGACTCAGGGGTCAGGGGTCAGGGGTCAGGGTCATGGTTAGGGGTCAGGTATCAGGGTCAGGGTCAGGGGTCAGGGTCATGGTTAGGGGTCAGGGGTCAGGGGTCATGGTTAGGGGTCAGGGGTCTGGGGTCAAGGGTCAGGGGTCAGGGGTCAGGGGATCAGGGGTCAGGAGGTCAGGAGTCAGGGGGTCAGGTTCATGGTTAGGGGTCAGGGTCAGGGATCAGGGTCAGGGGTCAGGGGTCAGGGGTCAGGGGTCTGGGGTGAGTGGTCAGAGGTCAGGGCACAGGGGTCAGGGGTCAGGGGTCATTGTCAGGGCTCAGGGGTCATGGTCAGGGGTCAGGGGTCAAAGGTCAGGAGTCATGGTTAGGGGTCAGTGGTCAAGGGTCAGCGTCATGGTTAGGGGTCGGGGTCAGGGTCAGGGAATGGGGTCATGGTTAGGGGTCAGCGGTCAGGGTTAGGAGCCATGGTTAGGGGTCAGGGGTCAGGGGTCAGGGGGTCAGGGGGTTAGGGGTCAGAGTTAGGGATCAGGACTCTGGGGTCAGGGGTCAGGGGTCAGGGTCATGGTTAGGGGTCAGGGGTCAGGGGTCAAGGGTCAGGGTCAGGGGTCAGGGGTCATGGTTAGGGGTCAGGGGTCAGGGTCATGGTTTGGGGTCAGGGTCAGGGATCAGAGGTCAGCTGTCTGGGGTGAGTGGTCGGGGGTCAGAGTCAGGGCTCAGGGGTCGGGGGTCAGGGGTCAGGGTTAGGGATCAGGGGTCAGGGGTCAAAGGTAAGGGGTCATGGTAAGGGGTCATGGGTCAGGCGTCAAGGGTCAGGTGTCAGGGGGTCAGGGGGTCAGAGGGTCAGGGGGTCAGGGGTCAGGGGTCAGGCGTAGGGGTCAGGGGTCAGGGTCATGGTTAGGGGTCAGGGGTCAGGGTCAGGGTCAGGGGTCAGGGTCAGGTGTCATGGTTAGGGGTCAGGGGTCAGGGGTCAGGGGGTCAGGGTCATGGTTAGGGGTCAGGGGTCAGGGTCTGGGGTCATGGTTAGGGGTCAGGGGTCAGGGTCAGGGTCAGGGGTAAGGGGTCAGGGGTCATGGTTAGGGATCAGGGGTCAGGGTCAGGGGTCAAAGGTCAGGTGTCAGGGTCAGGAGTCAGGGGTCAGGGGTCAAGGGAATGGGGCCATGGTTAGGGGTCAGGGGTCAGGGGTCAGAGTCAGGGGTCGGTGGTCAGGGGTCAGGAGTCAGGGTTAGGGATCAGGGGGCAGGGTGAGGGGTCAAAGGTCAGGGGTCAGGGTTAGGGGTCAGGGGTCAGGGGTCAGGGGTCATTGTTAGGGGTCAGGGGTCAGGGGTCATGGTTAGGGGTTAGGGGTCAGGGGTCAGGAGTCAGGGGTCATGGTTAGCGGTCAGGGGTCAGGGGTCATGGTTAGGGGTCAGGGGTCTGGGGTCAAGGGTCAGGGGTCAGGGGATCAGGGGACAGGAGGTCAGGAGTCAGGGGGTCAGGTTCATGGTTAGGGGTCAGGGTCAGGGGTCATGGTTAGGGGTCAGGGGTCAGGGTCAGGGGTCAGGGGTCAGGGGTCAGGGAATGGTTAGGGGTCAGGGGTCAGGGAATTGGGTCATGGTTAGTGGACAGGTGTCAGGGTCAGGGTCAGGGGTCACGGGTCAGGGGTCATGGTTAGGGGTCAGGGGTCAGGGTCATGGTTTGGGGTCAGGGTCAGGGATCAGGGGTCAGCTGTCTGGGGTGAGTGGTCGGGGGTCAGAGTCAGGGCTCAGGGGTCGGGGGTCAGGGGTCAGGGTCAGGGGTCAGGGGTCAGGGGTCAGGGGTCAGGGGTCAGGGGTCAGGGTTTGGGATCAGGACTCAGGGGTCGGGGATCAGGGGTCAGGGGTCAGGGGTCAAAGGTAAGGGGTCATGGTTAGGGGTCAGGGGTCAGGGGTCTAGGGTCAGGGGTCAGGAGGTCAGGGGTCAAGGGTCAGGGGGTCAGGGGTCAGGCGTCAGGGTTCAGGGGTCAGGGGTCGGGGTCAGGGGTCAAAGATCAGGGGTCAGGGTCAGGGGTCAAAGGTCAGGTGTCAGGGGTCAGGTGTCAGGGTCAGGAGTCAGGGGTCAGGGGTCAAGGGAATGGGGCCATGGTTAGGGGTCAGGGGTCAGGGGTCAGAGTCAGGGGTCGGTGGTCAGGGGTCAGGAGTCAGGGTTAGGGATCAGGGGGCAGGGTGAGGGGTCAAAGGTCAGGGGTCAGGGTTAAGGGTCAGGGGTCAGGGGTCATTGTTAGGGGTCAGGGGTCAGGGGTCATGGTTAGGGGTCAGGGGTCAGGGTCTGGGTCAGGGGTCATGGTTAGGGGTCAGGGGTCAGGGTCATGGTTAGGGGTCAGGGATCAGGGTCAGAGTCAGGGGTCTGGGGTGAGTGGTCAGAGGTCAGGGGTTAGGGGTCAGGGGTCAGGGTCAGGGGTCAGGGGTCAGGGGTCAGGGGTCAGTGGTCAGGGGTCAGGGTTAGGGATTAGGGGGCAGAGTCAGGGGTCAGGGGTCAGGGGTCAAAGGTCAGGGGTCAGGGGTCATTGTTAGGGGTCAGGGGTCATGGTTAGGGGTCAGGGGTCAGGAGGTCAGGGGGTCAGGGGTCATGGCTAGGGGTCAGGGGTCAAGGGTCAGGGGTCAGGGATAGAGTCAGGGGTCTGGGGTCAGGGGTCAGGGATCAGGGGGTCAGGGGTCAGGGTTAGGGATCAGGGGTCAGGAGTCGGGGGTCAGGGTCAGGGTCAGGGGTCAAAGGTCAGGGGTCATGGTTAGGGGTCAGGGGTCAGGGGTCAAGGGTCAGGGGTCAAGGGTCATGGTCTGGGGTGAGTGGTCAGGGGTCAGGGTCATGGTTAGGCGTCAGGGAATGGGGTCATGGTTAGGGGTTAGGGGTCAGGGGTCAGGAGTCAGGGGTCATGGTTAGCGGTCAGGGATCAGAGTCACTGTCAGGGGTCATGGCCAGGGGTCATGGTTAGGGGTCAGGGGTCAGGGGTCAAGGGTCAGGTGTCAGGGGTCGGGGTGATGGTTAGGGGTCAGGGGTCAGGGGTCAGGCATCAGGCATCAGGGGTTAGGGGTTAGGGTTAGGGATCAGGAGTCAGGGGTCAGAGTCAGGGATCAGGGGTCAGGGGTCAGAGTCAGGGATCAGGAGTCTGGGGTCAAGGGTCAGGGGTCAGGGGTCAGGGTTAGGGATCAGGGGGCAGGGTGAGGGGTCAAAGGTCAGGGGTCAGGGTTAGGGGTCAGGGGTCAGGGGTCAGGGGTCATTGTTAGGGGTCAGGGGTCAGGGGTCATGGTTAGGGGTTAGGGGTCAGGGGTCAGGAGTCAGGGGTCATGGTTAGCGGTCAGGGGTCAGGGGTCATGGTTAGGGGTCAGGGGTCTGGGGTCAAGGGTCAGGGGTCAGGGGATCAGGGGACAGGAGGTCAGGAGTCAGGGGGTCAGGTTCATGGTTAGGGGTCAGGGTCAGGGGTCATGGTTAGGGGTCAGGGGTCAGGGTCAGGGGTCAGGGGTCAGGGGTCAGGGAATGGTTAGGGGTCAGGGGTCAGGGAATTGGGTCATGGTTAGTGGACAGGTGTCAGGGTCAGGGTCAGGGGTCACGGGTCAGGGGTCATGGTTAGGGGTCAGGGGTCAGGGTCATGGTTTGGGGTCAGGGTCAGGGATCAGGGGTCAGCTGTCTGGGGTGAGTGGTCGGGGGTCAGAGTCAGGGCTCAGGGGTCGGGGGTCAGGGGTCAGGGTCAGGGGTCAGGGGTCAGGGGTCAGGGGTCAGGGGTCAGGGTTTGGGATCAGGACTCAGGGGTCGGGGATCAGGGGTCAGGGGTCAGGGGTCAAAGGTAAGGGGTCATGGTTAGGGGTCAGGGGTCAGGGGTCTAGGGTCAGGGGTCAGGAGGTCAGGGGTCAAGGGTCAGGGGGTCAGGGGTCAGGCGTCAGGGTTCAGGGGTCAGGGGTCGGGGTCAGGGGTCAAAGATCAGGGGTCAGGGTCAGGGGTCAAAGGTCAGGTGTCAGGGGTCAGGTGTCAGGGTCAGGAGTCAGGGGTCAGGGGTCAAGGGAATGGGGCCATGGTTAGGGGTCAGGGGTCAGGGGTCAGAGTCAGGGGTCGGTGGTCAGGGGTCAGGAGTCAGGGTTAGGGATCAGGGGGCAGGGTGAGGGGTCAAAGGTCAGGGGTCAGGGTTAAGGGTCAGGGGTCAGGGGTCATTGTTAGGGGTCAGGGGTCAGGGGTCATGGTTAGGGGTCAGGGGTCAGGGTCTGGGTCAGGGGTCATGGTTAGGGGTCAGGGGTCAGGGTCATGGTTAGGGGTCAGGGATCAGGGTCAGAGTCAGGGGTCTGGGGTGAGTGGTCAGAGGTCAGGGGTTAGGGGTCAGGGGTCAGGGTCAGGGGTCAGGGGTCAGGGGTCAGGGGTCAGTGGTCAGGGGTCAGGGTTAGGGATTAGGGGGCAGAGTCAGGGGTCAGGGGTCAGGGGTCAAAGGTCAGGGGTCAGGGGTCATTGTTAGGGGTCAGGGGTCATGGTTAGGGGTCAGGGGTCAGGAGGTCAGGGGGTCAGGGGTCATGGCTAGGGGTCAGGGGTCAAGGGTCAGGGGTCAGGGATAGAGTCAGGGGTCTGGGGTCAGGGGTCAGGGATCAGGGGGTCAGGGGTCAGGGTTAGGGATCAGGGGTCAGGAGTCGGGGGTCAGGGTCAGGGTCAGGGGTCAAAGGTCAGGGGTCATGGTTAGGGGTCAGGGGTCAGGGGTCAAGGGTCAGGGGTCAAGGGTCATGGTCTGGGGTGAGTGGTCAGGGGTCAGGGTCATGGTTAGGCGTCAGGGAATGGGGTCATGGTTAGGGGTTAGGGGTCAGGGGTCAGGAGTCAGGGGTCATGGTTAGCGGTCAGGGATCAGAGTCACTGTCAGGGGTCATGGCCAGGGGTCATGGTTAGGGGTCAGGGGTCAGGGGTCAAGGGTCAGGTGTCAGGGGTCGGGGTGATGGTTAGGGGTCAGGGGTCAGGGGTCAGGCATCAGGCATCAGGGGTTAGGGGTTAGGGTTAGGGATCAGGAGTCAGGGGTCAGAGTCAGGGATCAGGGGTCAGGGGTCAGAGTCAGGGATCAGGAGTCTGGGGTCAAGGGTCAGGGGTCAGGGGTCAGGGGTCAGGGGTCAAAGGTCAGGGGTCATTGTCATAGGTCAGGGGTCATTAATAGGGGTCAGGGGTCAGGGGTCAAGGGTCAGGGTCGTGGTTAGGGGTCAGGGGTCGGGGTCAGGGAATGGGGTCATGGTTAGGGGTCAGGGGTCAGGGGGTCAGGGGTCAGGGGGTATGGGGTCAGGGTCATGGTTAGGGGTCAGGGGTCAGGGGTCTGGGGTCATGGTTAGGGGTCAGGGGTTAGGGGTCATGGTTAGGGGTCAGGGGTCTGGGGTCAAGGGTTAGGGGTCAGGGGATCAGGGGTCAGGAGGTCAGGAGTCAGGGGGTCAGGTTCATGGTCAGGGGTCAGGGTCAGGGGTCATGGTTAGGGGTCAGGGGTCGGGGTCAGGGGTCAGGGGTCAGGAGGTCAGGGGTGAAGGGTCAGGGGGTCAGGGGTCAGGCGTCAGGGGTCAGGGGTCAGGGGTCAGGGGTCGGGGTCAGGGGTCAGGGTCAGGGGTCAAAGGTCAGGTGTCAGGGGTCAGGTGTCAGGGTCAGGAGTCAGGGGTCAGGGGTCAAGGGAATGGGGCCATGGTTAGGGGTCAGGGGTCAGGGGTCAGGGGGTCAGGGGTCAGGGGTCAGGCGTCAGGAGTCAGGGTTAGGGATCAGGGGTCAGGGTCAGGGGTCAAAGGTCAGGTGTCAGGGTCAGGAGTCAGGGGTCAGGGGTCAAGGGAATGGGGCCATGGTTAGGGGTCAGGGGTCAGGGGTCAGAGTCAGGGGTCGGTGGTCAGGGGTCAGGAGTCAGGGTTAGGGATCAGGGGGCAGGGTGAGGGGTCAAAGGTCAGGGGTCAGGGTTAGGGGTCAGGGGTCAGGGGTCAGGGGTCATTGTTAGGGGTCAGGGGTCAGGGGTCATGGTTAGGGGTTAGCGGTCAGGGGTCAGGAGTCAGGGGTCATGGTTAGCGGTCAGGGGTCAGAGTCACTGTCAGGGGTCATGGTCAGGGGTCATGGTTAGGGGTCAGGGTTCAGGGGTCAAGGGTCAGGTGTCAGGGGTCAGGGGTGATGGTTAGGGGTCAGGGGTCAGGGGTCAGGGGTCATTGTTAGGGGTCAGGGGTCATGGTTAGGGGTCAGGGGTCAGGGGTCAGGAGTCAGGGGTCATGGTTAGCTGTCAGGGGTCCGAGTCACTGTCAGGGGTCATGGTCAGGGGTCATGGTTAGGGGTCAGGGGTCAGGGTTCAGGGGTCAAGGGTCAGGTGTCAGGGGTCAGGGGTGATGGTTAGGGGTCAGGGGTCAGGGGTCAGGCATCAGGCATCAGGGGTTAGGGGTCAGGGTTAGGGATCAGGAGTCAGGGGTCAAAGGTCAGAGTCAGGGATCAGGAGTCAGGGGTCAGGGGTCAGGGGTCAGGGGTCAGGGGTCAGGGGTCAGGGGTCAGGGGTCATGGTTAGGGGTCAGGGGTCAGGGTCAGGGAATGGGGTCATGGTTAGGGGTCAGTGGTCAGGCTCAGGGTCAGGGGTCATGGGGTTAGGGGTCGGGGTCAGGGGGTCAAAGGTCAGGGGGTCAGGGGTCAGGGGTCAGGCTTAGGGATCAGGGGTCAGGGTCAGGGGTCAGGGGTCAAAGGTCAGGGGTCATGGTCATGGGTCATGGTCAGGGGTGATTAGTAGGGGTCAGGGGTCAGTGGACAAGGGTCAGCGTCATGGTCAGGGGTCGGGGTCAGGGTCAGGGGTCAGGGTCAGGTGTCATGGTTAGGGGTCAGGGGTCAGGGGTCAGGGGGTCAGGGTCATGGTTAGGGGTCAGGGGTCAGGGTCTGGGGTCATGGTTAGGGGTCGGGGTCAGGGGTCAGGGGATCAGGGGTCATGGTTAGGGGTCAGGGGTCAGGGGTCAGGGTCATGGTTAGGGGTCAGGGATCAGGGTCAGGGTCAGGGGTCTGGGGTGAGTGGTCAGAGGTCAGGGGTTAGGGGTCAGGGGTCAGAGTCAGGGGTCAGGGGTCAGTGGTCAGGGGTCATTGTTAGGGGTCAGGGGTCATGGTTAGGGGTCAGGGGTCAGGGGTCAGGAGGTCAGGGGGTCAGGGGTCATGGCTAGGGGTCAGGGGTCAAGGGTCAGGGGTCAGGGATAGAGTCAGGGGTCTGGGGTCAGGGGTCAGGGATCAGGGGGTCAGGGGTCAGGGTTAGGGATCAGGGGTCAGGGGTCGGGGGTCAGGGTCAGGGTTAGGGGTCAAAGGTCAGGGGTCATGGTTAGGGGTCAGGGGTCAGGGGTCAAGGGTCAGGTGTCAAGGGTCATGGTCTGGGGTGAGTGGTCAGGGGTCAGGGTCATGGTTAGGCGTCAGGGAATGGGGTCATGGTTAGGGGTCAGGGGTCAGGGGTCAGGAGTCAGGGGTCATGGTTAGCGGTCAGGGATCAGAGTCACTGTCAGGGGTCATGGTCAGGGGTCATGGTTAGGGGTCAGGGGTCAGGGGTCAGGGGTCAGGGTCAGGTGTCAGGGGTCAGGGGTGATGGTTAGGGGTCAGGGGTCAGGGGTCAGGGGTCATTGTTAGGGGTCAGGGGTCATGGTTAGGGGTCAGGGGTCAGGGGTCAGGGTCAGGGGTCATGGTTAGGGGTCAGGGGTCAGGGTCAGGGGTCAGGGGTCAGGGGTCAGGGAATGGTTAGGGATCAGGGGTCAGGGAATTGGGTCATGGTTAGTGGTCAGGGGTCAGGGTCAGGGGTCAGGGGTCAGGGGTCATGGTTAGGGGTCAGGGGTCGGGGTCATGGTTTGGGGTCAGGGTCAGGGATCAGGGGTCAGCTGTCTGGGGTGAGTGGTCAGGGGTCAGAGTCAGGGATCAGGGGTCAAGGGTCAGGGGTCAGGGGTCAGGGGTCAAAGGTCAGGGGTCATTGTCATGGGTCAGGGGTCATTAATAGGGGTCAGGGGTCAGGGGTCAAGGGTCAGGGTCGTGGTTAGGGGTCAGGGGTCAGGGAATGGGGTCATGGTTAGGGGTCAGCGGTCAGGCTCAGGGTCAGGGGTCATGGTTAGGGGTCAGGGGTCAGGGGGTTAGGGGTCAGGGGGTCAGGGGTCAGGGGTCAGGGTTAGGGATCAGGGGTCAGGGTCAGGGGTCAGGGGTCAAAGTTCAGGGGTCATGGTCATGGCTCATGGTCAGGGGTCATTAGTAGGGGTCAGGGGTCAGTGGTCAAGGGTCAGCGTCATGGTCAGGGGTCGGGATCAGGGTCAGGGGTCAGGGTCAGGTGTCATGGTTAGGGGTCAGGGGTCAGGGGTCAGGGGGTCAGGGTCATGGTTAGGGGTCAGGGGTCAGGGTCTGGGGTCATGGTTAGGGGTCAGGGGTCAGGGTCTGGGTCAGGGGTCATGGTTAGGGGTCAGGGGTCAGGGTCATGGTTAGGGGTCAGGGATCAGGGTCAGGGTCAGGGGTCTGGGGTGAGTGGTCAGAGGTCAGGGGTTAGGGGTCAGGGGTCAGAGTCAGGGGTCAGGGGTCAGTGGTCAGGGGTCAGGGTTAGGGATTAGGGGGCAGGGTCAGGGGTCAAAGGTCAGGGGTCAGGGGTCATGGCTAGGGGTCAGGGGTCAAGGGTCAGGGATCAGGGATAGAGTCATGGGTCTGGGGTCAGGGGTCAGGGATCAGGGGGTCAGGGGTCAGGGTTAGGGATCAGGGGTCAGGAGTCAGGGGTCAGGGGTCAGAGTCAGGGGTCGGTGGTCAGGGGTCAGGAGTCAGGGGTAATGGTTAGCGGTCAGGGGTCAGAGTCAGTGTCAGGGGTCATGGTCAGGGGTCATGGTTAGGGGTCAGGGGTCAGGGGTCAGGGGTCAAGGGTCAGGTGTCAGGGGTCAGGGGTGATGGTTAGGGGTCAGGGGTCAGGGGTCAGGGGTCAGGGGTCAGGGGTCAGGGGTCAAAGGTCAGGGGTCATTGTCATGGGTCAGGGGTCATTAATAGGGGTCAGGCATCAGGGGGTATGGGGTCAGGGTCATGGTTAGGGGTCAGGGGTCAGGGGTCAAGGGTCAGGGGTCAGGGGATCAGGGGTCAGGAGGTCAGGAGTCAGGGGGTCAGGTTCATGGTTAGGGGTCAGGGTCAGGGGTCATGGTTAGGGGTCAGGGGTCAGGGTAAGGGGTCAGGGGTCAGGGGTCAGGGAATGGTTAGGGGTCAGGGGTCTGGGAATTGGGTCATGGTTAGTGGTCAAAGGTCAGGGTCAGGGGTCAGGGGTCAGGGTCATGGTTAGGGGTCAGGGGTCAGGGTCAGGGAATGGGGTCATGGTTAGGGGTCAGCGGTCAGGCTCAGGGTCAGGGGTCATGGTTAGGGGTCAGGGGTCAGGGGGTCAGGGGTCAGGGGGTCAGGGGTCAGGGGTCAGGGTTAGGGATCAGGGGTCATGGTCAGGGGTCAGGGGTCAAAGGTCAGGGGTCATGGTCATGGCTCATGGTCAGGGGTCATTAGTAGGGGTCAGGGGTCAGTGGTCAAGGGTCAGCGTCATGGTTAGGGGTCAGGTGTCAGGGTCAGGGAATGGGGTCATGGTTAGGGGTCAGCGGTCAGGGAATGGGGTCATGGTTAGGGGTCAGGGGGTCAGGGGGTCAGGGGTCAGAGTTAGGGATCAGGACTCAGGGGTCAGGGGTCAGGGGTCAGGGTCATGGTTAGGGGTCAGGTATCAGGGTCAGGGTCAGGGGTCAGGGTCATGGTTAGGGGTCAGGGGTCAGGGGTCATGGTTAGGGGTCAGGGGTCTGGGGTCAAGGGTCAGGGGTCAGGGGTCAGGGGATCAGGGGTCAGGAGGTCAGGAGTCAGGGGGTCAGGTTCATGGTTAGGGGTCAGGGTCAGGGATCAGGGTCAGGGGTCAGGGGTCAGGGGTCAGGGGTCTGGGGTGAGTGGTCAGAGGTCAGGGCACAGGGGTCAGGGGTCAGGGGTCATTGTCAGGGCTCAGGGGTCATGGTCAGGGGTCAGGGGTCAAAGGTCAGGAGTCATGGTTAGGGGTCAGTGGTCAAGGGTCAGCGTCATGGTTAGGGGTCGGGGTCAGGGTCAGGGAATGGGGTCATGGTTAGGGGTCAGCGGTCAGGGTTAGGAGCCATGGTTAGGGGTCAGGGGTCAGGGGTCAGGGGGTCAGGGGGTTAGGGGTCAGAGTTAGGGATCAGGACTCTGGGGTCAGGGGTCAGGGGTCAGGGTCATGGTTAGGGGTCAGGGGTCAGGGGTCAAGGGTCAGGGGTCAGGGGTCAGGGGTCATGGTTAGTGGTCAGGGGTCAGGGTCATGGTTTGGGGTCAGGGTCAGGGATCAGAGGTCAGCTGTCTGGGGTGAGTGGTCGGGGGTCAGAGTCAGGGCTCAGGGGTCGGGGGTCAGGGGTCAGGGTTAGGGATCAGGGGTCAGGGGTCAAAGGTAAGGGGTCATGGTAAGGGGTCATGGGTCAGGCGTCAAGGGTCAGGTGTCAGGGGGTCAGGGGGTCAGAGGGTCAGGGGGTCAGGGGTCAGGGGTCAGGCGTAGGGGTCAGGGGTCAGGGTCATGGTTAGGGGTCAGGGGTCAGGGTCAGGGTCAGGGGTCAGGGTCAGGTGTCATGGTTAGGGGTCAGGGGTCAGGGGTCAGGGGTCAGGGTCATGGTTAGGGGTCAGGGGTCAGAGTCAGGGGTCGGTGGTCAGGGGTCAGGAGTCAGGGTTAGGGATCAGGGGGCAGGGTGAGGGGTCAAAGGTCAGGGGTCAGGGTTAGGGGTCAGGGGTCAGGGGTCAGGGGTCATTGTTAGGGGTCAGGGGTCAGGGGTCATGGTTAGGGGTTAGGGGTCAGGGGTCAGGAGTCAGGGGTCATGGTTAGCGGTCAGGGGTCAGGGGTCATGGTTAGGGGTCAGGGGTCTGGGGTCAAGGGTCAGGGGTCAGGGGATCAGGGGACAGGAGGTCAGGAGTCAGGGGGTCAGGTTCATGGTTAGGGGTCAGGGTCAGGGGTCATGGTTAGGGGTCAGGGGTCAGGGTTAGGGGTCAGGGGTCCAGGGAATGGGGCCATGGTTAGGGGTCAGGGGTCAGGGGTCAGAGTCAGGGGTCGGTGGTCAGGGGTCAGGAGTCAGGGTTAGGGATCAGGGGGCAGGGTGAGGGGTCAAAGGTCAGGGGTCAGGGTTAAGGGTCAGGGGTCAGGGGTCATTGTTAGGGGTCAGGGGTCAGGGGTCATGGTTAGGGGTCAGGGGTCAGGGTCTGGGTCAGGGGTCATGGTTAGGGGTCAGGGGTCAGGGTCATGGTTAGGGGTCAGGGATCAGGGTCAGAGTCAGGGGTCTGGGGTGAGTGGTCAGAGGTCAGGGGTTAGGGGTCAGGGGTCAGGGTCAGGGGTCAGGGGTCAGGGGTCAGGGGTCAGTGGTCAGGGGTCAGGGTTAGGGATTAGGGGGCAGAGTCAGGGGTCAGGGGTCAGGGGTCAAAGGTCAGGGGTCAGGGGTCATTGTTAGGGGTCAGGGGTCATGGTTAGGGGTCAGGGGTCAGGAGGTCAGGGGGTCAGGGGTCATGGCTAGGGGTCAGGGGTCAAGGGTCAGGGGTCAGGGATAGAGTCAGGGGTCTGGGGTCAGGGGTCAGGGATCAGGGGGTCAGGGGTCAGGGTTAGGGATCAGGGGTCAGGAGTCGGGGGTCAGGGTCAGGGTCAGGGGTCAAAGGTCAGGGGTCATGGTTAGGGGTCAGGGGTCAGGGGTCAAGGGTCAGGGGTCAAGGGTCATGGTCTGGGGTGAGTGGTCAGGGGTCAGGGTCATGGTTAGGCGTCAGGGAATGGGGTCATGGTTAGGGGTTAGGGGTCAGGGGTCAGGAGTCAGGGGTCATGGTTAGCGGTCAGGGATCAGAGTCACTGTCAGGGGTCATGGCCAGGGGTCATGGTTAGGGGTCAGGGGTCAGGGGTCAAGGGTCAGGTGTCAGGGGTCGGGGTGATGGTTAGGGGTCAGGGGTCAGGGGTCAGGCATCAGGCATCAGGGGTTAGGGGTTAGGGTTAGGGATCAGGAGTCAGGGGTCAGAGTCAGGGATCAGGGGTCAGGGGTCAGAGTCAGGGATCAGGAGTCTGGGGTCAAGGGTCAGGGGTCAGGGGTCAGGGGTCAGGGGTCAAAGGTCAGGGGTCATTGTCATAGGTCAGGGGTCATTAATAGGGGTCAGGGGTCAGGGGTCAAGGGTCAGGGTCGTGGTTAGGGGTCAGGGGTCGGGGTCAGGGAATGGGGTCATGGTTAGGGGTCAGGGGTCAGGGGGTCAGGGGTCAGGGGGTATGGGGTCAGGGTCATGGTTAGGGGTCAGGGGTCAGGGGTCTGGGGTCATGGTTAGGGGTCAGGGGTTAGGGGTCATGGTTAGGGGTCAGGGGTCTGGGGTCAAGGGTTAGGGGTCAGGGGATCAGGGGTCAGGAGGTCAGGAGTCAGGGGGTCAGGTTCATGGTCAGGGGTCAGGGTCAGGGGTCATGGTTAGGGGTCAGGGGTCGGGGTCAGGGGTCAGGGGTCAGGAGGTCAGGGGTGAAGGGTCAGGGGGTCAGGGGTCAGGCGTCAGGGGTCAGGGGTCAGGGGTCAGGGGTCGGGGTCAGGGGTCAGGGTCAGGGGTCAAAGGTCAGGTGTCAGGGGTCAGGTGTCAGGGTCAGGAGTCAGGGGTCAGGGGTCAAGGGAATGGGGCCATGGTTAGGGGTCAGGGGTCAGGGGTCAGGGGGTCAGGGGTCAGGGGTCAGGCGTCAGGAGTCAGGGTTAGGGATCAGGGGTCAGGGTCAGGGGTCAAAGGTCAGGTGTCAGGGTCAGGAGTCAGGGGTCAGGGGTCAAGGGAATGGGGCCATGGTTAGGGGTCAGGGGTCAGGGGTCAGAGTCAGGGGTCGGTGGTCAGGGGTCAGGAGTCAGGGTTAGGGATCAGGGGGCAGGGTGAGGGGTCAAAGGTCAGGGGTCAGGGTTAGGGGTCAGGGGTCAGGGGTCAGGGGTCATTGTTAGGGGTCAGGGGTCAGGGGTCATGGTTAGGGGTTAGCGGTCAGGGGTCAGGAGTCAGGGGTCATGGTTAGCGGTCAGGGGTCAGAGTCACTGTCAGGGGTCATGGTCAGGGGTCATGGTTAGGGGTCAGGGTTCAGGGGTCAAGGGTCAGGTGTCAGGGGTCAGGGGTGATGGTTAGGGGTCAGGGGTCAGGGGTCAGGGGTCATTGTTAGGGGTCAGGGGTCATGGTTAGGGGTCAGGGGTCAGGGGTCAGGAGTCAGGGGTCATGGTTAGCTGTCAGGGGTCCGAGTCACTGTCAGGGGTCATGGTCAGGGGTCATGGTTAGGGGTCAGGGGTCAGGGTTCAGGGGTCAAGGGTCAGGTGTCAGGGGTCAGGGGTGATGGTTAGGGGTCAGGGGTCAGGGGTCAGGCATCAGGCATCAGGGGTTAGGGTTCAGGGTTAGGGATCAGGAGTCAGGGGTCAAAGGTCAGAGTCAGGGATCAGGGGTCAGGGGTCAGGGGTCAGGGGTCAGGGGTCAGGGGTCAGGGGTCAGGGGTCAGGGGTCATGGTTAGGGGTCAGGGGTCAGGGTCAGGGAATGGGGTCATGGTTAGGGGTCAGTGGTCAGGCTCAGGGTCAGGGGTCATGGGGTTAGGGGTCGGGGTCAGGGGGTCAAAGGTCAGGGGGTCAGGGGTCAGGGGTCAGGCTTAGGGATCAGGGGTCAGGGTCAGGGGTCAGGGGTCAAAGGTCAGGGGTCATGGTCATGGGTCATGGTCAGGGGTGATTAGTAGGGGTCAGGGGTCAGTGGACAAGGGTCAGCGTCATGGTCAGGGGTCGGGGTCAGGGTCAGGGGTCAGGGTCAGGTGTCATGGTTAGGGGTCAGGGGTCAGGGGTCAGGGGGTCAGGGTCATGGTTAGGGGTCAGGGGTCAGGGTCTGGGGTCATGGTTAGGGGTCGGGGTCAGGGGTCAGGGGATCAGGGGTCATGGTTAGGGGTCAGGGGTCAGGGGTCAGGGTCATGGTTAGGGGTCAGGGATCAGGGTCAGGGTCAGGGGTCTGGGGTGAGTGGTCAGAGGTCAGGGGTTAGGGGTCAGGGGTCAGAGTCAGGGGTCAGGGGTCAGTGGTCAGGGGTCATTGTTAGGGGTCAGGGGTCATGGTTAGGGGTCAGGGGTCAGGGGTCAGGAGGTCAGGGGGTCAGGGGTCATGGCTAGGGGTCAGGGGTCAAGGGTCAGGGGTCAGGGATAGAGTCAGGGGTCTGGGGTCAGGGGTCAGGGATCAGGGGGTCAGGGGTCAGGGTTAGGGATCAGGGGTCAGGGGTCGGGGGTCAGGGTCAGGGTTAGGGGTCAAAGGTCAGGGGTCATGGTTAGGGGTCAGGGGTCAGGGGTCAAGGGTCAGGTGTCAAGGGTCATGGTCTGGGGTGAGTGGTCAGGGGTCAGGGTCATGGTTAGGCGTCAGGGAATGGGGTCATGGTTAGGGGTCAGGGGTCAGGGGTCAGGAGTCAGGGGTCATGGTTAGCGGTCAGGGATCAGAGTCACTGTCAGGGGTCATGGTCAGGGGTCATGGTTAGGGGTCAGGGGTCAGGGGTCAGGGGTCAGGGTCAGGTGTCAGGGGTCAGGGGTGATGGTTAGGGGTCAGGGGTCAGGGGTCAGGGGTCGGGGTCATGGTTTGGGGTCAGGGTCAGGGATCAGGGGTCAGCTGTCTGGGGTGAGTGGTCAGGGGTCAGAGTCAGGGATCAGGGGTCAGGGGTCAGGGGTCAGGGGTCAGGGGTCAGGGGTCAGGTGTCATGGTTAGGGGTCAAAGGTCAGGGGTCATTGTCATGGGTCAGGGGTCATTAATAGGGGTCAGGGGTCAGGGGTCAAGGGTCAGGGTCGTGGTTAGGGGTCAGGGGTCAGGGAATGGGGTCATGGTTAGGGGTCAGCGGTCAGGCTCAGGGTCAGGGGTCATGGTTAGGGGTCAGGGGTCAGGGGGTTAGGGGTCAGGGGGTCAGGGGTCAGGGGTCAGGGTTAGGGATCAGGGGTCAGGGTCAGGGGTCAGGGGTCAAAGTTCAGGGGTCATGGTCATGGGTCATGGTCAGGGGTCATTAGTAGGGGTCAGGGGTCAGTGGTCAAGGGTCAGCGTCATGGTCAGGGGTCGGGATCAGGGTCAGGGGTCAGGGTCAGGTGTCATGGTTAGGGGTCAGGGGTCAGGGGTCAGGGGGTCAGGGTCATGGTTAGGGGTCAGGGGTCAGGGTCTGGGGTCATGGTTAGGGGTCAGGGGTCAGGGTCTGGGTCAGGGGTCATGGTTAGGGGTCAGGGGTCAGGGTCATGGTTAGGGGTCAGGGATCAGGGTCAGGGTCAGGGGTCTGGGGTGAGTGGTCAGAGGTCAGGGGTTAGGGGTCAGGGGTCAGAGTCAGGGGTCAGGGGTCAGTGGTCAGGGGTCAGGGTTAGGGATTAGGGGGCAGGGTCAGGGGTCAAAGGTCAGGGGTCAGGGGTCATGGCTAGGGGTCAGGGGTCAAGGGTCAGGGATCAGGGATAGAGTCATGGGTCTGGGGTCAGGGGTCAGGGATCAGGGGGTCAGGGGTCAGGGTTAGGGATCAGGGGTCAGGAGTCAGGGGTCAGGGGTCAGAGTCAGGGGTCGGTGGTCAGGGGTCAGGAGTCAGGGGTAATGGTTAGCGGTCAGGGGTCAGAGTCAGTGTCAGGGGTCATGGTCAGGGGTCATGGTTAGGGGTCAGGGGTCAGGGGTCAGGGGTCAAGGGTCAGGTGTCAGGGGTCAGGGGTGATGGTTAGGGGTCAGGGGTCAGGGGTCAGGGGTCAGGGGTCAGGGGTCAGGGGTCAAAGGTCAGGGGTCATTGTCATGGGTCAGGGGTCATTAATAGGGGTCAGGCATCAGGGGGTATGGGGTCAGGGTCATGGTTAGGGGT
This sequence comes from Passer domesticus, assembly GCF_036417665.1. Classification (NCBI taxonomy): domain Eukaryota; kingdom Metazoa; phylum Chordata; class Aves; order Passeriformes; family Passeridae; genus Passer; species Passer domesticus. Next base: position 97,568 of record NW_026990187.1, read on the forward strand.
CAGGGGTCAGGGGTCAAGGGTCAGGGGTCAGGGGATCAGGGGTCAGGAGGTCAGGAGTCAGGGGGTCAGGTTCATGGTTAGGGGTCAGGGTCAGGGGTCATGGTTAGGGGTCAGGGGTCAGGGTAAGGGGTCAGGGGTCAGGGGTCAGGGAATGGTTAGGGGTCAGGGGTCTGGGAATTGGGTCATGGTTAGTGGTCAAAGGTCAGGGTCAGGGGTCAGGGGTCAGGGTCATGGTTAGGGGTCAGGGGTCAGGGTCAGGGAATGGGGTCATGGTTAGGGGTCAGCGGTCAGGCTCAGGGTCAGGGGTCATGGTTAGGGGTCAGGGGTCAGGGGGTCAGGGGTCAGGGGGTCAGGGGTCAGGGGTCAGGGTTAGGGATCAGGGGTCATGGTCAGGGGTCAGGGGTCAAAGGTCAGGGGTCATGGTCATGGCTCATGGTCAGGGGTCATTAGTAGGGGTCAGGGGTCAGTGGTCAAGGGTCAGCGTCATGGTTAGGGGTCAGGTGTCAGGGTCAGGGAATGGGGTCATGGTTAGGGGTCAGCGGTCAGGGAATGGGGTCATGGTTAGGGGTCAGGGGTCAGGGGATCAGGGGGTCAGGGGTCAGAGTTAGGGATCAGGACTCAGGGGTCAGGGGTCAGGGGTCAGGGTCATGGTTAGGGGTCAGGTATCAGGGTCAGGGTCAGGGGTCAGGGTCATGGTTAGGGGTCAGGGGTCAGGGGTCATGGTTAGGGGTCAGGGGTCTGGGGTCAAGGGTCAGGGGTCAGGGGTCAGGGGATCAGGGGTCAGGAGGTCAGGAGTCAGGGGGTCAGGTTCATGGTTAGGGGTCAGGGTCAGGGATCAGGGTCAGGGGTCAGGGGTCAGGGGTCAGGGGTCTGGGGTGAGTGGTCAGAGGTCAGGGCACAGGGGTCAGGGGTCAGGGGTCATTGTCAGGGCTCAGGGGTCATGGTCAGGGGTCAGGGGTCAAAGGTCAGGAGTCATGGTTAGGGGTCAGTGGTCAAGGGTCAGCGTCATGGTTAGGGGTCGGGGTCAGGGTCAGGGAATGGGGTCATGGTTAGGGGTCAGCGGTCAGGGTTAGGAGCCATGGTTAGGGGTCAGGGGTCAGGGGTCAGGGGGTCAGGGGGTTAGGGGTCAGAGTTAGGGATCAGGACTGTGGGGTCAGGGGTCAGGGGTCAGGGTCATGGTTAGGGGTCAGGGGTCAGGGGTCAAGGGTCAGGGGTCAGGGGTCAGGGGTCATGGTTAGTGGTCAGGGGTCAGGGTCATGGTTTGGGGTCAGGGTCAGGGATCAGAGGTCAGCTGTCTGGGGTGAGTGGTCGGGGGTCAGAGTCAGGGCTCAGGGGTCGGGGGTCAGGGGTCAGGGTTAGGGATCAGGGGTCAGGGGTCAAAGGTAAGGGGTCATGGTAAGGGGTCATGGGTCAGGCGTCAAGGGTCAGGTGTCAGGGGGTCAGGGGGTCAGAGGGTCAGGGGGTCAGGGGTCAGGGGTCAGGCGTAGGGGTCAGGGGTCAGGGTCATGGTTAGGGGTCAGGGGTCAGGGTCAGGGTCAGGGGTAAGGGGTCAGGGGTCATGGTTAGGGATCAGGGGTCAGGGTCAGGGGTCAAAGGTCAGGTGTCAGGGTCAGGAGTCAGGGGTCAGGGGTCAAGGGAATGGGGCCATGGTTAGGGGTCAGGGGTCAGGGGTCAGAGTCAGGGGTCGGTGGTCAGGGGTCAGGAGTCAGGGTTAGGGATCAGGGGGCAGGGTGAGGGGTCAAAGGTCAGGGGTCAGGGTTAGGGGTCAGGGGTCAGGGGTCAGGGGTCATTGTTAGGGGTCAGGGGTCAGGGGTCATGGTTAGGGGTTAGGGGTCAGGGGTCAGGAGTCAGGGGTCATGGTTAGCGGTCAGGGGTCAGGGGTCATGGTTAGGGGTCAGGGGTCTGGGGTCAAGGGTCAGGGGTCAGGGGATCAGGGGACAGGAGGTCAGGAGTCAGGGGGTCAGGTTCATGGTTAGGGGTCAGGGTCAGGGGTCATGGTTAGGGGTCAGGGGTCAGGGTCAGGGGTCAGGGGTCAGGGGTCAGGGAATGGTTAGGGGTCAGGGGTCAGGGAATTGGGTCATGGTTAGTGGACAGGTGTCAGGGTCAGGGTCAGGGGTCACGGGTCAGGGGTCATGGTTAGGGGTCAGGGGTCAGGGTCATGGTTTGGGGTCAGGGTCAGGGATCAGGGGTCAGCTGTCTGGGGTGAGTGGTCGGGGGTCAGAGTCAGGGCTCAGGGGTCGGGGGTCAGGGGTCAGGGTCAGGGGTCAGGGGTCAGGGGTCAGGGGTCAGGGGTCAGGGGTCAGGGGTCAGGGTTTGGGATCAGGACTCAGGGGTCGGGGATCAGGGGTCAGGGGTCAGGGGTCAAAGGTAAGGGGTCATGGTTAGGGGTCAGGGGTCAGGGGTCTAGGGTCAGGGGTCAGGAGGTCAGGGGTCAAGGGTCAGGGGGTCAGGGGTCAGGCGTCAGGGTTCAGGGGTCAGGGGTCGGGGTCAGGGGTCAAAGATCAGGGGTCAGGGTCAGGGGTCAAAGGTCAGGTGTCAGGGGTCAGGTGTCAGGGTCAGGAGTCAGGGGTCAGGGGTCAAGGGAATGGGGCCATGGTTAGGGGTCAGGGGTCAGGGGTCAGAGTCAGGGGTCGGTGGTCAGGGGTCAGGAGTCAGGGTTAGGGATCAGGGGGCAGGGTGAGGGGTCAAAGGTCAGGGGTCAGGGTTAAGGGTCAGGGGTCAGGGGTCATTGTTAGGGGTCAGGGGTCAGGGGTCATGGTTAGGGGTCAGGGGTCAGGGTCTGGGTCAGGGGTCATGGTTAGGGGTCAGGGGTCAGGGTCATGGTTAGGGGTCAGGGATCAGGGTCAGAGTCAGGGGTCTGGGGTGAGTGGTCAGAGGTCAGGGGTTAGGGGTCAGGGGTCAGGGTCAGGGGTCAGGGGTCAGGGGTCAGGGGTCAGTGGTCAGGGGTCAGGGTTAGGGATTAGGGGGCAGAGTCAGGGGTCAGGGGTCAGGGGTCAAAGGTCAGGGGTCAGGGGTCATTGTTAGGGGTCAGGGGTCATGGTTAGGGGTCAGGGGTCAGGAGGTCAGGGGGTCAGGGGTCATGGCTAGGGGTCAGGGGTCAAGGGTCAGGGGTCAGGGATAGAGTCAGGGGTCTGGGGTCAGGGGTCAGGGATCAGGGGGTCAGGGGTCAGGGTTAGGGATCAGGGGTCAGGAGTCGGGGGTCAGGGTCAGGGTCAGGGGTCAAAGGTCAGGGGTCATGGTTAGGGGTCAGGGGTCAGGGGTCAAGGGTCAGGGGTCAAGGGTCATGGTCTGGGGTGAGTGGTCAGGGGTCAGGGTCATGGTTAGGCGTCAGGGAATGGGGTCATGGTTAGGGGTTAGGGGTCAGGGGTCAGGAGTCAGGGGTCATGGTTAGCGGTCAGGGATCAGAGTCACTGTCAGGGGTCATGGCCAGGGGTCATGGTTAGGGGTCAGGGGTCAGGGGTCAAGGGTCAGGTGTCAGGGGTCGGGGTGATGGTTAGGGGTCAGGGGTCAGGGGTCAGGCATCAGGCATCAGGGGTTAGGGGTTAGGGTTAGGGATCAGGAGTCAGGGGTCAGAGTCAGGGATCAGGGGTCAGGGGTCAGAGTCAGGGATCAGGAGTCTGGGGTCAAGGGTCAGGGGTCAGGGGTCAGGGGTCAGGGGTCAAAGGTCAGGGGTCATTGTCATAGGTCAGGGGTCATTAATAGGGGTCAGGGGTCAGGGGTCAAGGGTCAGGGTCGTGGTTAGGGGTCAGGGGTCGGGGTCAGGGAATGGGGACATGGTTAGGGGTCAGGGGTCAGGGGGTCAGGGGTCAGGGGGTATGGGGTCAGGGTCATGGTTAGGGGTCAGGGGTCAGGGGTCTGGGGTCATGGTTAGGGGTCAGGGGTTAGGGGTCATGGTTAGGGGTCAGGGGTCTGGGGTCAAGGGTTAGGGGTCAGGGGATCAGGGGTCAGGAGGTCAGGAGTCAGGGGGTCAGGTTCATGGTCAGGGGTCAGGGTCAGGGGTCATGGTTAGGGGTCAGGGGTCGGGGTCAGGGGTCAGGGGTCAGGAGGTCAGGGGTGAAGGGTCAGGGGGTCAGGGGTCAGGCGTCAGGGGTCAGGGGTCAGGGGTCAGGGGTCGGGGTCAGGGGTCAGGGTCAGGGGTCAAAGGTCAGGTGTCAGGGGTCAGGTGTCAGGGTCAGGAGTCAGGGGTCAGGGGTCAAGGGAATGGGGCCATGGTTAGGGGTCAGGGGTCAGGGGTCAGGGGGTCAGGGGTCAGGGGTCAGGCGTCAGGAGTCAGGGTTAGGGATCAGGGGTCAGGGTCAGGGGTCAAAGGTCAGGTGTCAGGGTCAGGAGTCAGGGGTCAGGGGTCAAGGGAATGGGGCCATGGTTAGGGGTCAGGGGTCAGGGGTCAGAGTCAGGGGTCGGTGGTCAGGGGTCAGGAGTCAGGGTTAGGGATCAGGGGGCAGGGTGAGGGGTCAAAGGTCAGGGGTCAGGGTTAGGGGTCAGGGGTCAGGGGTCAGGGGTCATTGTTAGGGGTCAGGGGTCAGGGGTCATGGTTAGGGGTTAGCGGTCAGGGGTCAGGAGTCAGGGGTCATGGTTAGCGGTCAGGGGTCAGAGTCACTGTCAGGGGTCATGGTCAGGGGTCATGGTTAGGGGTCAGGGTTCAGGGGTCAAGGGTCAGGTGTCAGGGGTCAGGGGTGATGGTTAGGGGTCAGGGGTCAGGGGTCAGGGGTCATTGTTAGGGGTCAGGGGTCATGGTTAGGGGTCAGGGGTCAGGGGTCAGGAGTCAGGGGTCATGGTTAGCTGTCAGGGGTCCGAGTCACTGTCAGGGGTCATGGTCAGGGGTCATGGTTAGGGGTCAGGGGTCAGGGTTCAGGGGTCAAGGGTCAGGTGTCAGGGGTCAGGGGTGATGGTTAGGGGTCAGGGGTCAGGGGTCAGGCATCAGGCATCAGGGGTTAGGGGTCAGGGTTAGGGATCAGGAGTCAGGGGTCAAAGGTCAGAGTCAGGGATCAGGAGTCAGGGGTCAGGGGTCAGGGGTCAGGGGTCAGGGGTCAGGGGTCAGGGGTCAGGGGTCATGGTTAGGGGTCAGGGGTCAGGGTCAGGGAATGGGGTCATGGTTAGGGGTCAGTGGTCAGGCTCAGGGTCAGGGGTCATGGGGTTAGGGGTCGGGGTCAGGGGGTCAAAGGTCAGGGGGTCAGGGGTCAGGGGTCAGGCTTAGGGATCAGGGGTCAGGGTCAGGGGTCAGGGGTCAAAGGTCAGGGGTCATGGTCATGGGTCATGGTCAGGGGTGATTAGTAGGGGTCAGGGGTCAGTGGACAAGGGTCAGCGTCATGGTCAGGGGTCGGGGTCAGGGTCAGGGGTCAGGGTCAGGTGTCATGGTTAGGGGTCAGGGGTCAGGGGTCAGGGGGTCAGGGTCATGGTTAGGGGTCAGGGGTCAGGGTCTGGGGTCATGGTTAGGGGTCGGGGTCAGGGGTCAGGGGATCAGGGGTCATGGTTAGGGGTCAGGGGTCAGGGGTCAGGGTCATGGTTAGGGGTCAGGGATCAGGGTCAGGGTCAGGGGTCTGGGGTGAGTGGTCAGAGGTCAGGGGTTAGGGGTCAGGGGTCAGAGTCAGGGGTCAGGGGTCAGTGGTCAGGGGTCATTGTTAGGGGTCAGGGGTCATGGTTAGGGGTCAGGGGTCAGGGGTCAGGAGGTCAGGGGGTCAGGGGTCATGGCTAGGGGTCAGGGGTCAAGGGTCAGGGGTCAGGGATAGAGTCAGGGGTCTGGGGTCAGGGGTCAGGGATCAGGGGGTCAGGGGTCAGGGTTAGGGATCAGGGGTCAGGGGTCGGGGGTCAGGGTCAGGGTTAGGGGTCAAAGGTCAGGGGTCATGGTTAGGGGTCAGGGGTCAGGGGTCAAGGGTCAGGTGTCAAGGGTCATGGTCTGGGGTGAGTGGTCAGGGGTCAGGGTCATGGTTAGGCGTCAGGGAATGGGGTCATGGTTAGGGGTCAGGGGTCAGGGGTCAGGAGTCAGGGGTCATGGTTAGCGGTCAGGGATCAGAGTCACTGTCAGGGGTCATGGTCAGGGGTCATGGTTAGGGGTCAGGGGTCAGGGGTCAGGGGTCAGGGTCAGGTGTCAGGGGTCAGGGGTGATGGTTAGGGGTCAGGGGTCAGGGGTCAGGGGTCATTGTTAGGGGTCAGGGGTCATGGTTAGGGGTCAGGGGTCAGGGGTCAGGGTCAGGGGTCATGGTTAGGGGTCAGGGGTCAGGGTCAGGGGTCAGGGTTCAGGGGTCAGGGAATGGTTAGGGATCAGGGGTCAGGGAATTGGGTCATGGTTAGTGGTCAGGGGTCAGGGTCAGGGGTCAGGGGTCAGGGGTCATGGTTAGGGGTCAGGGGTCGGGGTCATGGTTTGGGGTCAGGGTCAGGGATCAGGGGTCAGCTGTCTGGGGTGAGTGGTCAGGGGTCAGAGTCAGGGATCAGGGGTCAGGGGTCAGGGGTCAGGGGTCAGGGGTCAGGGGTCAGGTGTCATGGTTAGGGGTCAAAGGTCAGGGGTCATTGTCATGGGTCAGGGGTCATTAATAGGGGTCAGGGGTCAGGGGTCAAGGGTCAGGGTCGTGGTTAGGGGTCAGGGGTCAGGGAATGGGGTCATGGTTAGGGGTCAGCGGTCAGGCTCAGGGTCAGGGGTCATGGTTAGGGGTCAGGGGTCAGGGGGTTAGGGGTCAGGGGGTCAGGGGTCAGGGGTCAGGGTTAGGGATCAGGGGTCAGGGTCAGGGGTCAGGGGTCAAAGTTCAGGGGTCATGGTCATGGGTCATGGTCAGGGGTCATTAGTAGGGGTCAGGGGTCAGTGGTCAAGGGTCAGCGTCATGGTCAGGGGTCGGGATCAGGGTCAGGGGTCAGGGTCAGGTGTCATGGTTAGGGGTCAGGGGTCAGGGGTCAGGGGGTCAGGGTCATGGTTAGGGGTCAGGGGTCAGGGTCTGGGGTCATGGTTAGGGGTCAGGGGTCAGGGTCTGGGTCAGGGGTCATGGTTAGGGGTCAGGGGTCAGGGTCATGGTTAGGGGTCAGGGATCAGGGTCAGGGTCAGGGGTCTGGGGTGAGTGGTCAGAGGTCAGGGGTTAGGGGTCAGGGGTCAGAGTCAGGGGTCAGGGGTCAGTGGTCAGGGGTCAGGGTTAGGGATTAGGGGGCAGGGTCAGGGGTCAAAGGTCAGGGGTCAGGGGTCATGGCTAGGGGTCAGGGGTCAAGGGTCAGGGATCAGGGATAGAGTCATGGGTCTGGGGTCAGGGGTCAGGGATCAGGGGGTCAGGGGTCAGGGTTAGGGATCAGGGGTCAGGAGTCAGGGGTCAGGGGTCAGAGTCAGGGGTCGGTGGTCAGGGGTCAGGAGTCAGGGGTAATGGTTAGCGGTCAGGGGTCAGAGTCAGTGTCAGGGGTCATGGTCAGGGGTCATGGTTAGGGGTCAGGGGTCAGGGGTCAGGGGTCAAGGGTCAGGTGTCAGGGGTCAGGGGTGATGGTTAGGGGTCAGGGGTCAGGGGTCAGGGGTCAGGGGTCAGGGGTCAGGGGTCAAAGGTCAGGGGTCATTGTCATGGGTCAGGGGTCATTAATAGGGGTCAGGCATCAGGGGGTATGGGGTCAGGGTCATGGTTAGGGGTCAGGGGTCAGGGGTCAAGGGTCAGGGGTCAGGGGATCAGGGGTCAGGAGGTCAGGAGTCAGGGGGTCAGGTTCATGGTTAGGGGTCAGGGTCAGGGGTCATGGTTAGGGGTCAGGGGTCAGGGTAAGGGGTCAGGGGTCAGGGGTCAGGGAATGGTTAGGGGTCAGGGGTCTGGGAATTGGGTCATGGTTAGTGGTCAAAGGTCAGGGTCAGGGGTCAGGGGTCAGGGTCATTAATAGGGGTCAGGGGTCAGGGTCAGGGAATGGGGTCATGGTTAGGGGTCAGCGGTCAGGCTCAGGGTCAGGGGTCATGGTTAGGGGTCAGGGGTCAGGGGGTCAGGGGTCAGGGGGTCAGGGGTCAGGGGTCAGGGTTAGGGATCAGGGGTCATGGTCAGGGGTCAGGGGTCAAATGTCAGGGGTCATGGTCATGGCTCATGGTCAGGGGTCATTAGTAGGGGTCAGGGGTCAGTGGTCAAGGGTCAGCGTCATGGTTAGGGGTCAGGTGTCAGGGTCAGGGAATGGGGTCATGGTTAGGGGTCAGCGGTCAGGGAATGGGGTCATGGTTAGGGGTCAGGGGTCAGGGGGTCAGGGGGTCAGGGGTCAGAGTTAGGGATCAGGACTCAGGGGTCAGGGGTCAGGGGTCAGGGTCATGGTTAGGGGTCAGGTATCAGGGTCAGGGTCAGGGGTCAGGGTCATGGTTAGGGGTCAGGGGTCAGGGGTCATGGTTAGGGGTCAGGGGTCTGGGGTCAAGGGTCAGGGGTCAGGGGTCAGGGGATCAGGGGTCAGGAGGTCAGGAGTCAGGGGGTCAGGTTCATGGTTAGGGGTCAGGGTCAGGGATCAGGGTCAGGGGTCAGGGGTCAGGGGTCAGGGGTCTGGGGTGAGTGGTCAGAGGTCAGGGCACAGGGGTCAGGGGTCAGGGGTCATTGTCAGGGCTCAGGGGTCATGGTCAGGGGTCAGGGGTCAAAGGTCAGGAGTCATGGTTAGGGGTCAGTGGTCAAGGGTCAGCGTCATGGTTAGGGGTCGGGGTCAGGGTCAGGGAATGGGGTCATGGTTAGGGGTCAGCGGTCAGGGTTAGGAGCCATGGTTAGGGGTCAGGGGTCAGGGGTCAGGGGGTCAGGGGGTTAGGGGTCAGAGTTAGGGATCAGGACTCTGGGGTCAGGGGTCAGGGGTCAGGGTCATGGTTAGGGGTCAGGGGTCAGGGGTCAAGGGTCAGGGGTCAGGGGTCAGGGGTCATGGTTAGTGGTCAGGGGTCAGGGTCATGGTTTGGGGTCAGGGTCAGGGATCAGAGGTCAGCTGTCTGGGGTGAGTGGTCGGGGGTCAGAGTCAGGGCTCAGGGGTCGGGGGTCAGGGGTCAGGGTTAGGGATCAGGGGTCAGGGGTCAAAGGTAAGGGGTCATGGTAAGGGGTCATGGGTCAGGCGTCAAGGGTCAGGTGTCAGGGGGTCAGGGGGTCAGAGGGTCAGGGGGTCAGGGGTCAGGGGTCAGGCGTAGGGGTCAGGGGTCAGGGTCATGGTTAGGGGTCAGGGGTCAGGGTCAGGGTCAGGGGTCAGGGTCAGGTGTCATGGTTAGGGGTCAGGGGTCAGGGGTCAGGGGTCAGGGTCATGGTTAGGGGTCAGGGGTCAGAGTCAGGGGTCGGTGGTCAGGGGTCAGGAGTCAGGGTTAGGGATCAGGGGGCAGGGTGAGGGGTCAAAGGTCAGGGGTCAGGGTTAGGGGTCAGGGGTCAGGGGTCAGGGGTCATTGTTAGGGGTCAGGGGTCAGGGGTCATGGTTAGGGGTTAGGGGTCAGGGGTCAGGAGTCAGGGGTCATGGTTAGCGGTCAGGGGTCAGGGGTCATGGTTAGGGGTCAGGGGTCTGGGGTCAAGGGTCAGGGGTCAGGGGATCAGGGGACAGGAGGTCAGGAGTCAGGGGGTCAGGTTCATGGTTAGGGGTCAGGGTCAGGGGTCATGGTTAGGGGTCAGGGGTCAGGGTTAGGGGTCAGGGGTCAGGGGTCAGGGGTCATTGTTAGGGGTCAGGGGTCAGGGGTCATGGTTAGGGGTTAGGGGTCAGGGGTCAGGAGTTAGGGGTCATGGTTAGCGGTCAGGGGTCAGGGGTCATGGTTAGGGGTCAGGGGTCTGGGGTCAAGGGTCAGGGGTCAGGGGATCAGGGGTCAGGAGGTCAGGAGTCAGGGGGTCAGGTTCATGGTTAGGGGTCAGGGTCAGGGGTCATGGTTAGGGGTCAGGGGTCAGGGTCAGGGGTCAGGGGTCAGGGGTCAGGGAATGGTTAGGGGTCAGGGGTCAGGGAATTGGGTCATGGTTAGTGGACAGGTGTCAGGGTCAGGGTCAGGGGTCACGGGTCAGGGGTCATGGTTAGGGGTCAGGGGTCAGGGTCATGGTTTGGGGTCAGGGTCAGGGATCAGGGGTCAGCTGTCTGGGGTGAGTGGTCGGGGGTCAGAGTCAGGGCTCAGGGGTTGGGGGTCAGGGGTCAGGGTCAGGGGTCAGGGGTCAGGGGTCAGGGGTCAGGGGTCAGGGTTTGGGATCAGGACTCAGGGGTCGGGGATCAGGGGTCAGGGGTCAGGGGTCAAAGGTAAGGGGTCATGGTTAGGGGTCAGGGGTCAGGGGTCTAGGGTCAGGGGTCAGGAGGTCAGGGGTCAGGGGTCAGGAGGTCAGGGGTCAGGCGTCAGGGTTCAGGGGTCAGGGGTCGGGGTCAGGGGTCAAAGATCAGGGGTCAGGGTCAGGGGTCAAAGGTCAGGTGTCAGGGGTCAGGTGTCAGGGTCAGGAGTCAGGGGTCAGGGGTCAAGGGAATGGGGCCATGGTTAGGGGTCAGGGGTCAGGGGTCAGAGTCAGGGGTCGGTGGTCAGGGGTCAGGAGTCAGGGTTAGGGATCAGGGGGCAGGGTGAGGGGTCAAAGGTCAGGGGTCAGGGTTAAGGGTCAGGGGTCAGGGGTCAGGGGTCATTGTTAGGGGTCAGGGGTCAGGGGTCATGGTTAGGGGTCAGGGGTCAGGGTCTGGGTCAGGGGTCATGGTTAGGGGTCAGGGGTCAGGGTCATGGTTAGGGGTCAGGGATCAGGGTCAGGGTCAGGGGTCTGGGGTGAGTGGTCAGAGGTCAGGGGTTAGGGGTCAGGGGTCAGAGTCAGGGGTCAGGGGTCAGTGGTCAGGGGTCAGGGTTAGGGATTAGGGGGCAGAGTCAGGGGTCAAAGGTCAGGGGTCAAAGGTCAGGGGTCAGGGGTCATTGTTAGGGGTCAGGGGTCATGGTTAGGGGTCAGGGGTCAGGGGTCAGGAGGTCAGGGGGTCAGGGGTCATGGCTAGGGGTCAGGGGTCAAGGGTCAGGGGTCAGGGATAGAGTCAGGGGTCTGGGGTCAGGGGTCAGGGATCAGGGGGTCAGGGGTCAGGGTTAGGGATCAGGGGTCAGGAGTCGGGGGTCAGGGTCAGGGTCAGGGGTCAAAGGTCAGGGGTCATGGTTAGGGGTCAGGGGTCAGGGGTCAAGGGTCAGGGGTCAAGGGTCATGGTCTGGGGTGAGTGGTCAGGGGTCAGGGTCATGGTTAGGCGTCAGGGAATGGGGTCATGGTTAGGGGTCAGGGGTCAGGGGTCAGGAGTCAGGGGTCATGGTTAGCGGTCAGGGATCAGAGTCACTGTCAGGGGTCATGGCCAGGGGTCATGGTTAGGGGTCAGGGGTCAGGGGTCAGGGGTCAAGGGTCAGGTGTCAGGGTTCGGGGTGATGGTTAGGGGTCAGGGGTCAGGGGTCAGGCATCAGGCATCAGGGGTTAGGGGTTAGGGTTAGGGATCAGGAGTCAGGGGTCAGGGGTCAGAGTCAGGGATCAGGGGTCAGGGGTCAGAGTCAGGGATCAGGAGTCTGGGGTCAAGGGTCAGGGGTCAGGGGTCAGGGGTCAGGGGTCAAAGGTCAGGGGTCATTGTCATAGGTCAGGGGTCATTAATAGGGGTCAGGGGTCAGGGGTCAAGGGTCAGGGTCGTGGTTAGGGGTCAGGGGTCGGGGTCAGGGAATGGGGTCATGGTTAGGGGTCAGCGGTCAGGCTCAGGCTCAGGGGTCATGGTTAGGGGTCAGGGGTCAGGGGGTCAGGGGTCAGGGGGTATGGGGTCAGGGTCATGGTTAGGGGTCAGGGGTCAGGGTCTGGGGTCATGGTTAGGGGTCAGGGGTTAGGGGTCATGGTTAGGGGTCAGGGGTCTGGGGTCAAGGGTCAGGGGTCAGGGGATCAGGGGTCAGGAGGTCAGGAGCCAGGGGGTCAGGTTCATGGTCAGGGATCAGGGTCAGGGGTCATGGTTAGGGGTCAGGGGTCAGGGTCAGGGGTCAGGGGTCAGGAGGTCAGGGGTGAAGGGTCAGGTGGTCAGGGGTCAGGGGTCAGGCGTCAGGGGTCAGGGGTCAGGGGTCAGGGGTCGGGGTCAGGGGTCAGGGTCAGGGGTCAAAGGTCAGGTGTCAGGGGTCAGGTGTCAGGGTCAGGAGTCAGGGGTCAGGGGTCAAGGGAATGGGGCCATGGTTAGGGGTCAGGGGTCAGGGGTCAGAGTCAGGGGTCGGTGGTCAGGGGTCAGGAGTCAGGGTTAGGGATCAGGGGTCAGGGTCAGGGGTCAAAGGTCAGGTGTCAGGGTCAGGAGTCAGGGGTCAGGGGTCAAGGGAATGGGGCCATGGTTAGGGGTCAGGGGTCAGGGGTCAGAGTCAGGGGTCGGTGGTCAGGGGTCAGGAGTCAGGGTTAGGGATCAGGGGGCAGGGTGAGGGGTCAAAGGTCAGGGGTCAGGGTTAGGGGTCAGGGGTCAGGGGTCAGGGGTCATTGTTAGGGGTCAGGGGTCAGGGGTCATGGTTAGGGGTTAGGGGTCAGGGGTCAGGAGTCAGGGGTCATGGTTAGCGGTCAGGGGTCAGGGGTCATGGTTAGGGGTCAGGGGTCTGGGGTCAAGGGTCAGGGGTCAGGGGATCAGGGGTCAGGAGGTCAGGAGTCAGGGGGTCAGGTTCATGGTTAGGGGTCAGGGTCAGGGGTCATGGTTAGGGGTCAGGGGTCAGGGTCAGGGGTCAGGGGTCAGGGGTCAGGGAATGGTTAGGGGTCAGGGGTCAGGGAATTGGGTCATGGTTAGTGGACAGGTGTCAAGGTCAGGGTCAGGGGTCACGGGTCAGGGGTCATGGTTAGGGGTCAGGGGTCAGGGTCATGGTTTGGGGTCAGGGTCAGGGATCAGGGGTCAGCTGTCTGGGGTGAGTGGTCGGGGGTCAGAGTCAGGGCTCAGGGGTCGGGGGTCAGGGGTCAGGGTCAGGGGTCAGGGGTCAGGGGTCAGGGGTCAGGGGTCAGGGTTTGGGATCAGGACTCAGGGGTCGGGGATCAGGGGTCAGGGGTCAGGGGTCAAAGGTAAGGGGTCATGGTTAGGGGTCAGGGGTCAGGGGTCTAGGGTCAGGGGTCAGGAGGTCAGGGGTCAAGGGTCAGGGGGTCAGGGGTCAGGCGTCAGGGTTCAGGGGTCAGGGGTCGGGGTCAGGGGTCAAAGATCAGGGGTCAGGGTCAGGGGTCAAAGGTCAGGTGTCAGGGGTCAGGTGTCAGGGTCAGGAGTCAGGGGTCAGGGGTCAAGGGAATGGGGCCATGGTTAGGGGTCAGGGGTCAGGGGTCAGAGTCAGGGGTCGGTGGTCAGGGGTCAGGAGTCAGGGTTAGGGATCAGGGGGCAGGGTGAGGGGTGAAAGGTCAGGGGTCAGGGTTAAGGGTCAGGGGTCAGGGGTCATTGTTAGGGGTCAGGGGTCAGGGGTCATGGTTAGGGGTCAGGGGTCAGGGTCATGGTTAGGGGTCAGGGATCAGGGTCAGGGTCAGGGGTCTGGGGTGAGTGGTCAGAGGTCAGGGGTTAGGGGTCAGGGGTCAGGGTCAGGGTTCAGGGGTCAGTGGTCAGGGGTCAGGGTTAGGGATTAGGGGGCAGAGTCAGGGGTCAAAGGTCAGGGGTCAAAGGTCAGGGGTCAGGGGTCATTGTTAGGGGTCAGGGGTCATGGTTAGGGGTCAGGGGTCAGGGGTCAGGAGGTCAGGGGGTCAGGGGTCATGGCTAGGGGTCTGGGGTCAAGGGTCAGGGGTCAGGGATAGAGTCAGGGGTCTAGGGTCAGGGGTCAGGGTTCAGGGGGTCAGGGGTCAGGGTTAGGGATCAGGGGTCAGGAATCGGGGGTCAGGGTCAGGGTCAGGGGTCAGGAGTCAGGGGTCATGGTTAGGGGTCAGGGGTCAGGGGTCAAGGGTCAGGGGTCAAGGGTCATGGTCTGGGGTGAGTGGTCAGGGGTCATTGTCATAGGTCAGGGGTCATTAATAGGGGTCAGGGGTCAGGGGTCAAGGGTCAGGGTCGTGGTTAGGGGTCAGGGGTCGGGGTCAGGGAATGGGGTCATGGTTAGGGGTCAGCGGTCAGGCTCAGGCTCAGGGGTCATGGTTAGGGGTCAGGGGTCAGGGGGTCAGGGGGTCAGGGGGTATGGGGTCAGGGTCATGGTTAGGGGTCAGGGGTCAGGGTCTGGGGTCATGGTTAGGGGTCAGGGGTTAGGGGTCATGGTTAGGGGTCAGGGGTCTGGGGTCAAGTGTCAGGGGTCAGGGGATCAGGGGTCAGGAGGTCAGGAGTCAGGGGGTCAGGTTCATGGTCAGGGGTCAGGGTCAGGGGTCATGGTTAGGGGTCAGGGGTCGGGGTCAGGGGTCAGGGGTCAGGAGGTCAGGGGTGAAGGGTCAGGGGGTAAGGGGTCAGGCGTCAGGGGTCAGGGGTCAGGGGTCAGGGGTCGGGGTCAGGGGTCAGGGTCAGGGGTCAAAGGTCAGGTGTCAGGGGTCAGGTGTCAGGGTCAGGAGTCAGGGGTCAGGGGTCAAGGGAATGGGGCCATGGTTAGGGGTCAGGGGTCAGGGGTCAGGGTCAGGGGTCGGTGGTCAGGGGTCAGGAGTCAGGGTTAGGGATCAGGGGTCAGGGTCAGGGGTCAAAGGTCAGGTGTCAGGGTCAGGAGTCAGGGGTCAGGGGTCAAGGGAATGGGGCCATGGTTAGGGGTCAGGGGTCAGGGGTCAGAGTCAGGGGTCGGTGGTCAGGGGTCAGGAGTCAGGGTTAGGGATCAGGGGGCAGGGTGAGGGGTCAAAGGTCAGGGGTCAGGGTTAGGGGTCAGGGGTCAGGGGTCAGGGGTCATTGTTAGGGGTCAGGGGTCAGGGGTCATGGTTAGGGGTTAGGGGTCAGGGGTCAGGAGTCAGGGGTCATGGTTAGCGGTCAGGGGTCAGAGTCACTGTCAGGGGTCATGGTCAGGGGTCATGGTTAGGGGTCAGGGGTCAGGGGTCAGGGGTCAAGGGTCAGGTGTCAGGGTTCGGGGTGATGGTTAGGGGTCAGGGGTCAGGGGTCAGGCATCAGGCATCAGGGGTTAGGGGTTAGGGTTAGGGATCAGGAGTCAGGGGTCAGGGGTCAGAGTCAGGGATCAGGGGTCAGGGGTCAGAGTCAGGGATCAGGAGTCTGGGGTCAAGGGTCAGGGGTCAGGGGTCAGGGGTCAGGGGTCAAAGGTCAGGGGTCATTGTCATAGGTCAGGGGTCATTAATAGGGGTCAGGGGTCAGGGGTCAAGGGTCAGGGTCGTGGTTAGGGGTCAGGGGTCGGGGTCAGGGAATGGGGTCATGGTTAGGGGTCAGCGGTCAGGCTCAGGCTCAGGGGTCATGGTTAGGGGTCAGGGGTCAGGGGGTCAGGGGTCAGGGGGTATGGGGTCAGGGTCATGGTTAGGGGTCAGGGGTCAGGGTCTGGGGTCATGGTTAGGGGTCAGGGGTTAGGGGTCATGGTTAGGGGTCAGGGGTCTGGGGTCAAGGGTCAGGGGTCAGGGGATCAGGGGTCAGGAGGTCAGGAGCCAGGGGGTCAGGTTCATGGTCAGGGATCAGGGTCAGGGGTCATGGTTAGGGGTCAGGGGTCAGGGTCAGGGGTCAGGGGTCAGGAGGTCAGGGGTGAAGGGTCAGGGGGTCAGGGGTCAGGGGTCAGGCGTCAGGGGTCAGGGGTCAGGGGTCAGGGGTCGGGGTCAGGGGTCAGGGTCAGGGGTCAAAGGTCAGGTGTCAGGGGTCAGGTGTCAGGGTCAGGAGTCAGGGGTCAGGGGTCAAGGGAATGGGGCCATGGTTAGGGGTCAGGGGTCAGGGGTCAGAGTCAGGGGTCGGTGGTCAGGGGTCAGGAGTCAGGGTTAGGGATCAGGGGTCAGGGTCAGGGGTCAAAGGTCAGGTGTCAGGGTCAGGAGTCAGGGGTCAGGGGTCAAGGGAATGGGGCCATGGTTAGGGGTCAGGGGTCAGGGGTCAGAGTCAGGGGTCGGTGGTCAGGGGTCAGGAGTCAGGGTTAGGGATCAGGGGGCAGGGTGAGGGGTCAAGGGTCAGGGGTCAGGGTTAGGGGTCAGGGGTCAGGGGTCAGGGGTCATTGTTAGGGGTCAGGGGTCAGGGGTCATGGTTAGGGGTTAGGGGTCAGGGGTCAGGAGTCAGGGGTCATGGTTAGCGGTCAGGGGTCAGGGGTCATGGTTAGGGGTCAGGGGTCTGGGGTCAAGGGTCAGGGGTCAGGGGATCAGGGGTCAGGAGGTCAGGAGTCAGGGGGTCAGGTTCATGGTTAGGGGTCAGGGTCAGGGGTCATGGTTAGGGGTCAGGGGTCAGGGTCAGGGGTCAGGGGTCAGGGGTCAGGGAATGGTTAGGGGTCAGGGGTCAGGGAATTGGGTCATGGTTAGTGGACAGGTGTCAGGGTCAGGGTCAGGGGTCACGGGTCAGGGGTCATGGTTAGGGGTCAGGGGTCAGGGTCATGGTTTGGGGTCAGGGTCAGGGATCAGGGGTCAGCTGTCTGGGGTGAGTGGTCGGGGGTCAGAGTCAGGGCTCAGGGGTCGGGGGTCAGGGGTCAGGGTCAGGGGTCAGGGGTCAGGGGTCAGGGGTCAGGGGTCAGGGTTTGGGATCAGGACTCAGGGGTCGGGGATCAGGGGTCAGGGGTCAGGGGTCAAAGGTAAGGGGTCATGGTTAGGGGTCAGGGGTCAGGGGTCTAGGGTCAGGGGTCAGGAGGTCAGGGGTCAAGGGTCAGGGGGTCAGGGGTGAGGCGTCAGGGTTCAGGGGTCAGGGGTCGGGGTCAGGGGTCAAAGATCAGGGGTCAGGGTCAGGGGTCAAAGGTCAGGTGTCAGGGGTCAGGTGTCAGGGACAGGAGTCAGGGGTCAGGGGTCAAGGGAATGGGGCCATGGTTAGGGGTCAGGGGTCAGGGGTCAGAGTCAGGGGTCGGTGGTCAGGGGTCAGGAGTCAGGGTTAGGGATCAGGGGGCAGGGTGAGGGGTGAAAGGTCAGGGGTCAGGGTTAAGGGTCAGGGGTCAGGGGTCATTGTTAGGGGTCAGGGGTCAGGGGTCATGGTTAGGGGTCAGGGGTCAGGGTCTGGGTCAGGGGTCATGGTTAGGGGTCAGGGGTCAGGGTCATGGTTAGGGGTCAGGGATCAGGGTCAGGGTCAGGGGTCTGGGGTGAGTGGTCAGAGGTCAGGGGTTAGGGGTCAGGGGTCAGGGTCAGGGGTCAGGGGTCAGTGGTCAGGGGTCAGGGTTAGGGATTAGGGGGCAGAGTCAGGGGTCAAAGGTCAGGGGTCAAAGGTCAGGGGTCAGGGGTCATTGTTAGGGGTCAGGGGTCATGGTTAGGGGTCAGGGGTCAGGGGTCAGGAGGTCAGGGGGTCAGGGGTCATGGCTAGGGGTCAGGGGTCAAGGGTCAGGGGTCAGGGATAGAGTCAGGGGTCTGGGGTCAGGGGTCAGGGTTCAGGGGGTCAGGGGTCAGGGTTAGGGATCAGGGGTCAGGAGTCGGGGGTCAGGGTCAGGGTCATGGGTCAGGAGTCAGGGGTCATGGTTAGGGGTCAGGGGTCAGGGGTCAAGGGTCAGGGGTCAAGGGTCATGGTCTGGGGTGAGTGGTCAGGGGTCATTGTCATAGGTCAGGGGTCATTAATAGGGGTCAGGGGTCAGGGGTCAAGGGTCAGGGTCGTGGTTAGGGGTCAGGGGTCGGGGTCAGGGAATGGGGTCATGGTTAGGGGTCAGCGGTCAGGCTCAGGCTCAGGGGTCATGGTTAGGGGTCAGGGGTCAGGGGGTCAGGGGGTCAGGGGGTATGGGGTCAGGGTCATGGTTAGGGGTCAGGGGTCAGGGTCTGGGGTCATGGTTAGGGGTCAGGGGTTAGGGGTCATGGTTAGGGGTCAGGGGTCTGGGGTCAAGGGTCAGGGGTCAGGGGATCAGGGGTCAGGAGGTCAGGAGTCAGGGGGTCAGGTTCATGGTCAGGGGTCAGGGTCAGGGGTCATGGTTAGGGGTCAGGGGTCGGGGTCAGGGGTCAGGGGTCAGGAGGTCAGGGGTGAAGGGTCAGGGGGTCAGGGGTCAGGCGTCAGGGGTCAGGGGTCAGGGGTCAGGGGTCGGGGTCAGGGGTCAGGGTCAGGGGTCAAAGGTCAGGTGTCAGGGGTCAGGTGTCAGGGTCAGGAGTCAGGGGTCAGGGGTCAAGGGAATGGGGCCATGGTTAGGGGTCAGGGGTCAGGGGTCAGGGTCAGGGGTCGGTGGTCAGGGGTCAGGAGTCAGGGTTAGGGATCAGGGGTCAGGGTCAGGGGTCAAAGGTCAGGTGTCAGGGTCAGGAGTCAGGGGTCAGGGGTCAAGGGAATGGGGCCATGGTTAGGGGTCAGGGGTCAGGGGTCAGGGTCAGGGGTCGGTGGTCAGGGGTCAGGAGTCAGGGTTAGGGATCAGGGGGCAGGGTGAGGGGTCAAAGGTCAGGGGTCAGGGTTAGGGGTCAGGGGTCAGGGGTCAGGGGTCATTGTTAGGGGTCAGGGGTCAGGGGTCATGGTTAGGGGTTAGGGGTCAGGGGTCAGGAGTCAGGGGTCATGGTTAGCGGTCAGGGGTCAGAGTCACTGTCAGGGGTCATGGTCAGGGGTCATGGTTAGGGGTCAGGGTTCAGGGGTCAAGGGTCAGGTGTCAGGGGTCAGGGGTGATGGTTAGGGGTCAGGGGTCAGGGGTCAGGGGTCATTGTTAGGGGTCAGGGGTCATGGTTAGGGGTCAGGGGTCAGGGGTCAGGAGTCAGGGGTCATGGTTAGCTGTCAGGGGTCCGAGTCACTGTCAGGGGTCATGGTCAGGGGTCATGGTTAGGGGTCAGGGGTCAGGGTTCAGGGGTCAAGGGTCAGGTGTCAGGGGTCAGGGGTGATGGTTAGGGGTCAGGGGTCAGGGGTCAGGCATCAGGCATCAGGGGTTAGGGGTCAGGGTTAGGGATCAGGAGTCAGGGGTCAAAGGTCAGAGTCAGGGATCAGGAGTCAGGGGTCAGGGGTCAGGGGTCAGGGGTCAGGGGTCAGGGGTCAGGGGTCAGGGGTCATGGTTAGGGGTCAGGGGTCAGGGTCAGGGAATGGGGTCATGGTTAGGGGTCAGTGGTCAGGCTCAGGGTCAGGGGTCATGGGGTTAGGGGTCGGGGTCAGGGGGTCAAAGGTCAGGGGGTCAGGGGTCAGGGGTCAGGCTTAGGGATCAGGGGTCAGGGTCAGGGGTCAGGGGTCAAAGGTCAGGGGTCATGGTCATGGGTCATGGTCAGGGGTGATTAGTAGGGGTCAGGGGTCAGTGGTCAAGGGTCAGCGTCATGGTCAGGGGTCGGGGTCAGGGTCAGGGGTCAGGGTCTGGGGTCATGGTTAGGGGTCAGGGGTCAGGGGTCAGGGGATCAGGGGTCATGGTTAGGGGTCAGGGGTCAGGGGTCAGGGTCATGGTTAGGGGTCAGGGGTCAGGGTCAGGGTCAGGGGTCTGGGGTGAGTGGTCAGAGGTCAGGGGTTAGGGGTCAGGGGTCAGAGTCAGGGGTCAGGGGTCAGTGGTCAGGGGTCATTGTTAGGGGTCAGGGGTCATGGTTAGGGGTCAGGGGTCAGGGGTCAGGAGGTCAGGGGGTCTGGGGTCATGGCTAGGGGTCAGGGGTCAGGGGTCTAGGGTCAGGGGTCAGGAGGTCAGGGGTCAAGGGTCAGGGGGTCAGGGGTGAGGCGTCAGGGTTCAGGGGTCAGGGGTCGGGGTCAGGGGTCAAAGATCAGGGGTCAGGGTCAGGGGTCAAAGGTCAGGTGTCAGGGGTCAGGTGTCAGGGACAGGAGTCAGGGGTCAGGGGTCAAGGGAATGGGGCCATGGTTAGGGGTCAGGGGTCAGGGGTCAGAGTCAGGGGTCGGTGGTCAGGGGTCAGGAGTCAGGGTTAGGGATCAGGGGGCAGGGTGAGGGGTGAAAGGTCAGGGGTCAGGGTTAAGGGTCAGGGGTCAGGGGTCATTGTTAGGGGTCAGGGGTCAGGGGTCATGGTTAGGGGTCAGGGGTCAGGGTCTGGGTCAGGGGTCATGGTTAGGGGTCAGGGGTCAGGGTCATGGTTAGGGGTCAGGGATCAGGGTCAGGGTCAGGGGTCTGGGGTGAGTGGTCAGAGGTCAGGGGTTAGGGGTCAGGGTCAGGGGTCAGGGGTCAGTGGTCAGGGGTCAGGGTTAGGGATTAGGGGGCAGAGTCAGGGGTCAAAGGTCAGGGGTCAAAGGTCAGGGGTCAGGGGTCATTGTTAGGGGTCAGGGGTCATGGTTAGGGGTCCGGGGTCAGGGGTCAGGAGGTCAGGGGGTCAGGGGTCATGGCTAGGGGTCAGGGGTCAAGGGTCAGGGGTCAGGGATAGAGTCAGGGGTCTGGGGTCAGGGGTCAGGGTTCAGGGGGTCAGGGGTCAGGGTTAGGGATCAGGGGTCAGGAGTCGGGGGTCAGGGTCAGGGTCAGGGGTCAGGAGTCAGGGGTCATGGTTAGGGGTCAGGGGTCAGGGGTCAAGGGTCAGGGGTCAAGGGTCATGGCCTGGGGTGAGTGGTCAGGGGTCATTGTCATAGGTCAGGGGTCATTAATAGGGGTCAGGGGTCAGGGGTCAAGGGTCAGGGTCGTGGTTAGGGGTCAGGGGTCGGGGTCAGGGAATGGGGTCATGGTTAGGGGTCAGCGGTCAGGCTCAGGCTCAGGGGTCATGGTTAGGGGTCAGGGGTCAGGGGGTCAGGGGGTCAGGGGGTATGGGGTCAGGGTCATGGTTAGGGGTCAGGGGTCAGGGTCTGGGGTCATGGTTAGGGGTCAGGGGTTAGGGGTCATGGTTAGGGGTCAGGGGTCTGGGGTCAAGGGTCAGGGGTCAGGGGATCAGGGGTCAGGAGGTCAGGAGTCAGGGGGTCAGGTTCATGGTCAGGGGTCAGGGTCAGGGGTCATGGTTAGGGGTCAGGGGTCGGGGTCAGGGGTCAGGGGTCAGGAGGTCAGGGGTGAAGGGTCAGGGGGTCAGGGGTCAGGCGTCAGGGGTCAGGGGTCAGGGGTCAGGGGTCGGGGTCAGGGGTCAGGGTCAGGGGTCAAAGGTCAGGTGTCAGGGGTCAGGTGTCAGGGTCAGGAGTCAGGGGTCAGGGGTCAAGGGAATGGGGCCATGGTTAGGGGTCAGGGGTCAGGGGTCAGGGTCAGGGGTCGGTGGTCAGGGGTCAGGAGTCAGGGTTAGGGATCAGGGGTCAGGGTCAGGGGTCAAAGGTCAGGTGTCAGGGTCAGGAGTCAGGGGTCAGGGGTCAAGGGAATGGGGCCATGGTTAGGGGTCAGGGGTCAGGGGTCAGGGTCAGGGGTCGGTGGTCAGGGGTCAGGAGTCAGGGTTAGGGATCAGGGGGCAGGGTGAGGGGTCAAAGGTCAGGGGTCAGGGTTAGGGGTCAGGGGTCAGGGGTCATTGTTAGGGGTCAGGGGTCAGGGGTCATGGTTAGGGGTTAGGGGTCAGGGGTCAGGAGTCAGGGGTCATGGTTAGCGGTCAGGGGTCAGAGTCACTGTCAGGGGTCATGGTCAGGGGTCATGGTTAGGGGTCAGGGTTCAGGGGTCAAGGGTCAGGTGTCAGGGGTCAGGGGTGATGGTTAGGGGTCAGGGGTCAGGGGTCAGGGGTCATTGTTAGGGGTCAGGGGTCATGGTTAGGGGTCAGGGGTCAGGGGTCAGGAGTCAGGGGTCATGGTTAGCTGTCAGGGGTCCGAGTCACTGTCAGGGGTCATGGTCAGGGGTCATGGTTAGGGGTCAGGGGTCAGGGTTCAGGGGTCAAGGGTCAGGTGTCAGGGGTCAGGGGTGATGGTTAGGGGTCAGGGGTCAGGGGTCAGGCATCAGGCATCAGGGGTTAGGGGTCAGGGTTAGGGATCAGGAGTCAGGGGTCAAAGGTCAGAGTCAGGGATCAGGAGTCAGGGGTCAGGGGTCAGGGGTCAGGGGTCAGGGGTCAGGGTTCAGAGGTCAGGGGTCATGGTTAGGGGTCAGGGGTCAGGGTCAGGGAATGGGGTCATGGTTAGGGGTCAGTGGTCAGGCTCAGGGTCAGGGGTCATGGGGTTAGGGGTCGGGGTCAGGGGGTCAAAGGTCAGGGGGTCAGGGGTCAGGGGTCAGGCTTAGGGATCAGGGGTCAGGGTCAGGGGTCAGGGGTCAAAGGTCAGGGGTCATGGTCATGGGTCATGGTCAGGGGTGATTAGTAGGGGTCAGGGGTCAGTGGTCAAGGGTCAGCGTCATGGTCAGGGGTCGGGGTCAGGGTCAGGGGTCAGGGTCTGGGGTCATGGTTAGGGGTCAGGGGTCAGGGGTCAGGGGATCAGGGGTCATGGTTAGGGGTCAGGGGTCAGGGGTCAGGGTCATGGTTAGGGGTCAGGGGTCAGGGTCAGGGTCAGGGGTCTGGGGTGAGTGGTCAGAGGTCAGGGGTTAGGGGTCAGGGGTCAGAGTCAGGGGTCAGGGGTCAGTGGTCAGGGGTCATTGTTAGGGGTCAGGGGTCATGGTTAGGGGTCAGGGGTCAGGGGTCAGGAGGTCAGGGGGTCTGGGGTCATGGCTAGGGGTCAGGGGTCAAGGGTCAGGGGTCAGGGATAGAGTCAGGGGTCTGGAGTCAGGGGTCAGGGATCAGGGGGTCAGGGGTCAGGGTTAGGGATCAGGGGTCAGGGGTCGGTGGTCAGGGTCAGGGTTAGGGGTCAAAGGTCAGGGGTCATGGTTAGGGGTCAGGGGTCAGGGGTCAAGGGTCAGGGGTCAAGGGTCATGGTCTGGGGAGAGTGGTCAGGGGTCAGGGTCAGGGTTAGGCGTCAGGGAATGGGGTCATGGTTAGGGGTCAGGGGTCAGGGGTCAGGAGTCAGGGGTCATGGTTAGCGGTCAGGGATCAGAGTCACTGTCAGGGGTCATGGTCAGGGGTCATGGTTAGGGGTCAGGGGTCAGGGGTCAGGGGTCAGGGTCAGGTGTCAGGGGTCAGGGGTGATGGTTAGGGGTCAGGGGTCAGGGGTCAGGGGTCATTGTTAGGGGTCAGGGGTCATGGTTAGGGGTCAGGGGTCAGGGGTCAGGGTCAGGGGTCATGGTTAGGGGTCAGGGGTCAGGGTCAGGGGTCAGGGGTCAGGGGTCAGGGAATGGTTAGGGGTCAGGGGTCAGGGAATTGGGTCATGGTTAGTGGTCAGGGGTCAGGGTCAGGGGTCAGGGGTCAGGGGTCATGGTTAGGGGTCAGGGGTCGGGGTCATGGTTTGGGGTCAGGGTCAGGGATCAGGGGTCAGCTGTCTGGGGTGAGTGGTCAGGGGTCAGAGTCAGGGATCAGGGGTCAGGGGTCAGGGGTCAGGGGTCAGGTGTCATGGTTAGGGGTCAAAGGTCAGGGGTCATTGTCATGGGTCAGGGGTCATTAATAGGGGTCAGGGGTCAGGGGTCAAGGGTCAGGGTCGTGGTTAGGGGTCAGGGGTCAGGGAATGGGGTCATGGTTAGGGGTCAGCGGTCAGGCTCAGGGTCAGGGGTCATGGTTAGGGGTCAGGGGTCAGGGGGTTAGGGGTCAGGGGGTCAGGGGTCAGGGGTCAGGGTTAGGGATCAGGGGTCAGGGTCAGGGGTCAGGGGTCAAAGTTCAGGGGTCATGGTCATGGGTCATGGTCAGGGGTCATTAGTAGGGGTCAGGGGTCAGTGGTCAAGGGTCAGCGTCATGGTCAGGGGTCGGGATCAGGGTCAGGGGTCAGGGTCAGGTGTCATGGTTAGGGGTCAGGGGTCAGGGGTCAGGGGGTCAGGGTCATGGTTAGGGGTCAGGGGTCAGGGTCTGGGGTCATGGTTAGGGGTCAGGGGTCAGGGTCTGGGTCAGGGGTCATGGTTAGGGGTCAGGGGTCAGGGTCATGGTTAGGGGTCAAGGATCAGGGATCAGGGTCAGGGTCAGGGGTCTGGGGTGAGTGGTCAGAGGTCAGGGGTTAGGGGTCAGGGGTCAGAGTCAGGGGTCAGGGGTCAGTGGTCAGGGGTCAGGGTTAGGGATTAGGGGGCAGGGTCAGGGGTCAAAGGTCAGGGGTCAGGGGTCATGGCTAGGGGTCAGGGGTCAAGGGTCAGGGGTCAGGGATAGAGTCAGGGGTCTGGGGTCAGGGGTCAGGGATCAGGGGGTCAGGGGTCAGGGTTAGGGATCAGGGGTCAGGAGTCAGGGGTCAGGGGTCAGAGTCAGGGGTCGGTGGTCAGGGGTCAGGAGTCAGGGGTAATGGTTAGCGGTCAGGGGTCAGAGTCAGTGTCAGGGGTCATGGTCAGGGGTCATGGTTAGGGGTCAGGGGTCAGGGGTCAGGGGTCAAGGGTCAGGTGTCAGGGGTCAGGGGTGATGGTTAGGGGTCAGGGGTCAGGGGTCAGGGGTCAGGGGTCAGGGGTCAAAGGTCAGGGGTCATTGTCATGGGTCAGGGGTCATTAATAGGGGTCAGGCGTCAGGGGGTATGGGGTCAGGGTCATGGTTAGGGGTCAGGGGTCAGGGGTCAAGGGTCAGGGGTCAGGGGATCAGGGGTCAGGAGGTCAGGAGTCAGGGGGTCAGGTTCATGGTTAGTGGTCAGGGTCAGGGGTCATGGTTAGGGGTCAGGGGTCAGGGTAAGGGGTCAGGGGTCAGGGGTCAGGGAATGGTTAGGGGTCAGGGGTCAGGGAATTGGGTCATGGTTAGTGGTCAGGGGTCAGGGTCAGGGGTCAGGGGTCAGGGTCATGGTTAGGGGTCAGGGGTCAGGGTCAGGGAATGGGGTCATGGTTAGGGGTCAGCGGTCAGGCTCAGGGTCAGGGGTCATGGTTAGGGGTCAGGGGTCAGGGGTCAGAGTCAGGGGTCGGTGGTCAGGGGTCAGGAGTCAGGGTTAGGGATCAGGGGGCAGGGTGAGGGGTCAAAGGTCAGGGGTCAGGGTTAGGGGTCAGGGGTCAGGGGTCAGGGGTCATTGTTAGGGGTCAGGGGTCAGGGGTCATGGTTAGGGGTTAGGGGTCAGGGGTCAGGAGTCAGGGGTCATGGTTAGCGGTCAGGGGTCAGAGTCACTGTCAGGGGTCATGGTCAGGGGTCATGGTTAGGGGTCAGGGTTCAGGGGTCAAGGGTCAGGTGTCAGGGGTCAGGGGTGATGGTTAGGGGTCAGGGGTCAGGGGTCAGGGGTCATTGTTAGGGGTCAGGGGTCATGGTTAGGGGTCAGGGGTCAGGGATCAGGAGTCAGGGGTCATGGTTAGCTGTCAGGGGTCCGAGTCACTGTCAGGGGTCATGGTCAGGGGTCATGGTTAGGGGTCAGGGGTCAGGGGTCAGGGGTCAAGGGTCAGGTGTCAGGGGTCAGGGGTGATGGTTAGGGGTCAGGGGTCAGGGGTCAGGCATCAGGCATCAGGGGTTAGGGGTCAGGGTTAGGGATCAGGAGTCAGGGGTCAGGGGTCAGGGGTCAGGGGTCAGGGGTCATGGTTAGGGGTCAGGGGTCAGGGTCAGGGAATGGGGTCATGGTTAGGGGTCAGTGGTCAGGCTCAGGGTCAGGGGTCATGGGGTTAGGGGTCGGGGTCAGGGGGTCAAAGGTCAGGGGGTCAGGGGTCAGGGGTCAGGCTTAGGGATCAGGGGTCAGGGTCAGGGGTCAGGGGTCAAAGGTCAGGGGTCATGGTCATGGGTCATGGTCAGGGGTGATTAGTAGGGGTCAGGGGTCAGTGGTCAAGGGTCAGCGTCATGGTCAGGGGTCGGGGTCAGGGTCAGGGGTCAGGGTCAGGGGTCATGGTTAGGGGTCAGGGGTCAGGGGTCAGGGGGTCAGGGTCATGGTTAGGGGTCAGGGGTCAGGGTCTGGGGTCATGGTTAGGGGTCAGGGGTCAGGGGTCAGGGGATCAGGGGTCATGGTTAGGGGTCAGGGGTCAGGGGTCAGGGTCATGGTTAGGGGTCAGGGATCAGGGTCAGGGTCAGGGGTCTGGGGTGAGTGGTCAGAGGTCAGGGGTTAGGGGTCAGGGGTCAGAGTCAGGGGTCAGGGGTCAGTGGTCAGGGGTCATTGTTAGGGGTCAGGGGTCATGGTTAGGGGTCAGGGGTCAGGGGTCAGGAGGTCAGGGGGTCTGGGGTCATGGCTAGGGGTCAGGGGTCAAGGGTCAGGGGTCAGGGATAGAGTCAGGGGTCTGGGGTCACGGGTCAGGGATCAGGGGGTCAGGGGTCAGGGTTAGGGATCAGGGGTCAGGGGTCGGGGGTCAGGGTCAGGGTTAGGGGTCAAAGGTCAGGGGTCATGGTTAGGGGTCAGGGGTCAGGGGTCAAGGGTCAGGGGTCAAGGGTCATGGTCTGGGGAGAGTGGTCAGGGGTCAGGGTCAGGGTTAGGCGTCAGGGAATGGGGTCATGGTTAGGGGTCAGGGGTCAGGGGTCAGGAGTCAGGGGTCATGGTTAGCGGTCAGGGATCAGAGTCACTGTCAGGGGTCATGGTCAGGGGTCATGGTTAGGGGTCAGGGGTCAGGGGTCAGGGGTCAGGGTCAGGTGTCAGGGGTCAGGGGTGATGGTTAGGGGTCAGGGGTCAGGGGTCAGGGGTCATTGTTAGGGGTCAGGGGTCATGGTTAGGGGTCAGGGGTCAGGGGTCAGGGTCAGGGGTCATGGTTAGGGGTCAGGGGTCAGGGTCAGGGGTCAGGGGTCAGGGGTCAGGGAATGGTTAGGGGTCAGGGGTCAGGGAATTGGGTCATGGTTAGTGGTCAGGGGTCAGGGTCAGGGGTCAGGGGTCAGGGGTCATGGTTAGGGGTCAGGGGTCAGGGTCATGGTTTGGGGTCAGGGTCAGGGATCAGGGGTCAGCTGTCTGGGGTGAGTGGTCAGAGGTCAGAGTCAGGGATCAGGGGTCAGGGGTCAGGGGTCAGGGGTCAGGGGTCAGGGGTCAGGTGTCATGGTTAGGGGTCAAAGGTCAGGGGTCATTGTCATGGGTCAGGGGTCATTAATAGGGGTCAGGGGTCAGGGGTCAAGGGTCAGGGTCGTGGTTAGGGGTCAGGGGTCAGGGAATGGGGTCATGGTTAGGGGTCAGCGGTCAGGCTCAGAGTCAGGGGTCATGGTTAGGGGTCAGGGGTCAGGGGGTTAGGGGTCAGGGGGTCAGGGGTCAGGGGTCAGGGTTAGGGATCAGGGGTCAGGGTCAGGGGTCAGGGGTCAAAGTTCAGGGGTCATGGTCATGGGTCATGGTCAGGGGTCATTAGTAGGGGTCAGGGGTCAGTGGTCAAGGGTCAGCGTCATGGTCAGGGGTCGGGATCAGGGTCAGGGGTCAGGGTCAGGTGTCATGGTTAGGGGTCAGGGGTCAGGGGTCAGGGGGTCAGGGTCATGGTTAGGGGTCAGGGGTCAGGGTCAGGTGTCATGGTTAGGGGTCAGGGGTCAGGGTCTGGGTCAGGGGTCATGGTTAGGGGTCAGGGGTCAGGGTCATGGTTAGGGGTCAAGGATCAGGGATCAGGGTCAGGGTCAGGGGTCTGGGGTGAGTGGTCAGAGGTCAGGGGTTAGGGGTCAGGGGTCAGAGTCAGGGGTCAGGGGTCAGTGGTCAGGGGTCAGGGTTAGGGATTAGGGGGCAGGGTCAGGGGTCAAAGGTCAGGGGTCAGGGGTCATGGCTAGGGGTCAGGGGTCAAGGGTCAGGGGTCAGGGATAGAGTCAGGGGTCTGGGGTCAGAGTCAGGGATCAGGGGGTCAGGGGTCAGGGTTAGGGATCAGGGGTCAGGAGTCAGGGGTCAGGGGTCAGAGTCAGGGGTCGGTGGTCAGGGGTCAGGAGTCAGGGGTAATGGTTAGCGGTCAGGGGTCAGAGTCAGTGTCAGGGGTCATGGTCAGGGGTCATGGTTAGGGGTCAGGGGTCAGGGGTCAGGGGTCAAGGGTCAGGTGTCAGGGGTCAGGGGTGATGGTTAGGGGTCAGGGGTCAGGGGTCAGGGGTCAGGGGTCAGCGGTCAGGGGTCAAAGGTCAGGGGTCATTGTCATGGGTCAGGGGTCATTAATAGGGGTCAGGCGTCAGGGCGTATGGGGTCAGGGTCATGGTTAGGGGTCAGGGGTCAGGGGTCAAGGGTCAGGGGTCAGGGGATCAGGGGTCAGGAGGTCAGGAGTCAGGGGGTCAGGTTCATGGTTAGGGGTCAGGGTCAGGGGTCATGGTTAGGGGTCAGGGGTCAGGGTAAGGGGTCAGGGGTCAGGGGTCAGGGAATGGTTAGGGGTCAGGGGTCAGGGAATTGGGTCATGGTTAGTGGTCAGGGGTCAGGGTCAGGGGTCAGGGGTCAGGGTCATGGTTAGGGGTCAGGGGTCAGGGTCAGGGAATGGGGTCATGGTTAGGGGTCAGCGGTCAGGCTCAGGGTCAGGGGTCATGGTTAGGGGTCAAAGGTCAGGGGTCAGAGTCAGGGGTCGGTGGTCAGGGGTCAGGAGTCAGGGTTAGGGATCAGGGGGCAGGGTGAGGGGTCAAAGGTCAGGGGTCAGGGTTAGGGGTCAGGGGTCAGGGGTCAGGGGTCATTGTTAGGGGTCAGGGGTCAGGGGTCATGGTTAGGGGTTAGGGGTCAGGGGTCAGGAGTCAGGGGTCATGGTTAGCGGTCAGGGGTCAGAGTCACTGTCAGGGGTCATGGTCAGGGGTCATGGTTAGGGGTCAGGGTTCAGGGGTCAAGGGTCAGGTGTCAGGGGTCAGGGGTGATGGTTAGGGGTCAGGGGTCAGGGGTCAGGGGTCATTGTTAGGGGTCAGGGGTCATGGTTAGGGGTCAGGGGTCAGGGGTCAGGAGTCAGGGGTCATGGTTAGCTGTCAGGGGTCCGAGTCACTGTCAGGGGTCATGGTCAGGGGTCATGGTTAGGGGTCAGGGGTCAGGGGTCAGGGGTCAAGGGTCAGGTGTCAGGGGTCAGGGGTGATGGTTAGGGGTCAGGGGTCAGGGGTCAGGCATCAGGCATCAGGGGTTAGGGGTCAGGGTTAGGGATCAGGAGTCAGGGGTCAGGGGTCAGGGGTCAGGGGTCAGGGGTCATGGTTAGGGGTCAGGGGTCAGGGTCAGGGAATGGGGTCATGGTTAGGGGTCAGTGGTCAGGCTCAGGGTCAGGGGTCATGGGGTTAGGGGTCGGGGTCAGGGGGTCAAAGGTCAGGGGGTCAGGGGTCAGGGGTCAGGCTTAGGGATCAGGGGTCAGGGTCAGGGGTCAGGGGTCAAAGGTCAGGGGTCATGGTCATGGGTCATGGTCAGGGGTGATTAGTAGGGGTCAGGGGTCAGTGGTCAAGGGTCAGCGTCATGGTCAGGGGTCGGGGTCAGGGTCAGGGGTCAGGGTCAGGTGTCATGGTTAGGGGTCAGGGGTCAGGGGTCAGGGGGTCAGGGTCATGGTTAGGGGTCAGGGGTCAGGGTCTGGGGTCATGGTTAGGGGTCAGGGGTCAGGGGTCAGGGGATCAGGGGTCATGGTTAGGGGTCAGGGGTCAGGGGTCAGGGTCAGGGGTCTGGGGTGAGTGGTCAGAGGTCAGGGGTTAGGGGTCAGGGGTCAGAGTCAGGGGTCAGGGGTCAGTGGTCAGGGGTCATTGTTAGGGGTCAGGGGTCATGGTTAGGGGTCAGGGGTCAGGGGTCAGGAGGTCAGGGGGTCTGGGGTCATGGCTAGGGGTCAGGGGTCAAGGGTCAGGGGTCAGGGATAGAGTCAGGGGTCTGGGGTCAGGGGTCAGGGATCAGGGGGTCAGGGGTCAGGGTTAGGGATCAGGGGTCAGGGGTCGGGGGTCAGGGTCAGGGTTAGGGGTCAAAGGTCAGGGGTCATGGTTAGGGGTCAGGGGTCAGGGGTCAAGGGTCAGGGGTCAAGGGTCATGGTCTGGGGAGAGTGGTCAGGGGTCAGGGTCAGGGTTAGGCGTCAGGGAATGGGGTCATGGTTAGGGGTCAGGGGTCAGGGGTCAGGAGTCAGGGGTCATGGTTAGCGGTCAGGGATCAGAGTCACTGTCAGGGGTCATGGTCAGGGGTCATGGTTAGGGGTCAGGGGTCAGGGGTCAGGGGTCAGGGTCAGGTGTCAGGGGTCAGGGGTGATGGTTAGGGGTCAGGGGTCAGGGGTCAGGGGTCATTGTTAGGGGTCAGGGGTCATGGTTAGGGGTCAGGGGTCAGGGGTCAGGGTCAGGGGTCATGGTTAGGGGTCAGGGGTCAGGGTCAGGGGTCAGGGGTCAGGGGTCAGGGAATGGTTAGGGGTCAGGGGTCAGGGAATTGGGTCATGGTTAGTGGTCAGGGGTCAGGGTCAGGGGTCAGGGGTCAGGGGTCATGGTTAGGGGTCAGGGGTCGGGGTCATGGTTTGGGGTCAGGGTCAGGGATCAGGGGTCAGCTGTCTGGGGTGAGTGGTCAGGGGTCAGAGTCAGGGATCAGGGGTCAGGGGTCAGGGGTCAGGGGTCAGGGGTCAGGGGTCAGGGGTCAGGTGTCATGGTTAGGGGTCAAAGGTCAGGGGTCATTGTCATGGGTCAGGGGTCATTAATAGGGGTCAGGGGTCAGGGGTCAAGGGTCAGGGTCGTGGTTAGGGGTCAGGGGTCAGGGAATGGGGTCATGGTTAGGGGTCAGCGGTCAGGCTCAGGGTCAGGGGTCATGGTTAGGGGTCAGGGGTCAGGGGGTTAGGGGTCAGGGGGTCAGGGGTCAGGGGTCAGGGTTAGGGATCAGGGGTCAGGGTCAGGGGTCAGGGGTCAAAGTTCAGGGGTCATGGTCATGGGTCATGGTCAGGGGTCATTAGTAGGGGTCAGGGGTCAGTGGTCAAGGGTCAGCGTCATGGTCAGGGGTCGGGATCAGGGTCAGGGGTCAGGGTCAGGTGTCATGGTTAGGGGTCAGGGGTCAGGGGTCAGGGGGTCAGGGTCATGGTTAGGGGTCAGGGGTCAGGGTCTGGGGTCATGGTTAGGGGTCAGGGGTCAGGGTCTGGGTCAGGGGTCATGGTTAGGGGTCAGGGGTCAGGGTCATGGTTAGGGGTCAAGGATCAGGGATCAGGGTCAGGGTCAGGGGTCTGGGGTGAGTGGTCAGAGGTCAGGGGTTAGGGGTCAGGGGTCAGAGTCAGGGGTCAGGGGTCAGTGGTCAGGGGTCAGGGTTAGGGATTAGGGGGCAGGGTCAGGGGTCAAAGGTCAGGGGTCAGGGGTCATTGTTAGGGGTCAGGGGTCAAGGGTCAGGGGTCAGGGATAGAGTCAGGGGTCTGGGGTCAGAGTCAGGGATCAGGGGGTCAGGGGTCAGGGTTAGGGATCAGGGGTCAGGAGTCAGGGGTCAGGGGTCAGAGTCAGGGGTCGGTGGTCAGGGGTCAGGAGTCAGGGGTAATGGTTAGCGGTCAGGGGTCAGAGTCAGTGTCAGGGGTCATGGTCAGGGGTCATGGTTAGGGGTCAGGGGTCAGGGGTCAGGGGTCAAGGGTCAGGTGTCAGGGGTCAGGGGTGATGGTTAGGGGTCAGGGGTCAGGGGTCAGGGGTCAGGGGTCAGCGGTCAGGGGTCAAAGGTCAGGGGTCATTGTCATGGGTCAGGGGTCATTAATAGGGGTCAGGCGTCAGGGCGTATGGGGTCAGGGTCATGGTTAGGGGTCAGGGGTCAGGGGTCAAGGGTCAGGGGTCAGGGGATCAGGGGTCAGGAGGTCAGGAGTCAGGGGGTCAGGTTCATGGTTAGGGGTCAGGGTCAGGGGTCATGGTTAGGGGTCAGGGGTCAGGGTAAGGGGTCAGGGGTCAGGGAATGGTTAGGGGTCAGGGGTCAGGGAATTGGGTCATGGTTAGTGGTCAGGGGTCAGGGTCAGGGGTCAGGGGTCAGGGTCATGGTTAGGGGTCAGGGGTCAGGGTCAGGGAATGGGGTCATGGTTAGGGGTCAGCGGTCAGGCTCAGGGTCAGGGGTCATGGTTAGGGGTCAGGGGTCAGGGGGTCAGGGGTCAGGGGGTCAGGGGTCAGGGTTAGGGATCAGGGGTCAGGGTCAGGGGTCAGGGGTCAGGGGTCAAAGGTCAGGGGTCATGGTCATGGGTCATGGTCAGGGGTCATTAGTAGGGGTCAGGGGTCAGTGGTCAAGGGTCAGCGTCATGGTTAGGGGTCAGGTGTCAGGCTCAGGGAATGGGGTCATGGTTAGGGGTCAGCGGTCAGGGAATGGGGTCATGGTTAGGGGTCAGGGGTCAGGGGGTCAGGGGGTCAGGGGTCAGAGTTAGGGATCAGGACTCAGGGGTCAGGGTCAGGGGTCAGGGTCATGGTTAGGGGTCAGGGGTCAGGGGTCATGGTTAGGGGTCAGGGGTCTGGGGTCAAGGGTCAGGGGTCAGGGGTCAGGGGATCAGGGGTCAGGAGGTCAGGAGTCAGGGGGTCAGGTTCATGGTTAGGGGTCAGGGTCAGGGATCAGGGTCAGGGGTCAGGGGTCAGGGGTCAGGGGTCTGGGGTGAGTGGTCAGAGGTCAGGGCACAGGGGTCAGGGGTCAGGGGTCATTGTCAGGGCTCAGGGGTCATGGTCAGGGGTCAGGGGTCAAAGGTCAGGAGTCATGGTTAGGGGTCAGTGGTCAAGGGTCAGCGTCATGGTTAGGGGTCGGGGTCAGGGTCAGGGAATGGGGTCATGGTTAGGGGTCAGCGGTCAGGGTTAGGAGCCATGGTTAGGGGTCAGGGGTCAGGGGTCAGGGGGTCAGGGGGTTCGGGGTCAGAGTTAGGGATCAGGACTCTGGGGTCAGGGGTCAGGGGTCAGGGTCATGGTTAGGGGTCAGGGGTCAGGGGTCAAGGGTCAGGGGTCAGGGGTCAGGGGTCATGGTTAGGGGTCAGGGGTCAGGGTCATGGTTTGGGGTCAGGGTCAGGGATCAGAGGTCAGCTGTCTGGGGTGAGTGGTCGGGGGTCAGGGTCATGGTTAGGGGTCAGGGGTCAGGGTCAGGGTCAGGGGTCAGGGTCAGGTGTCATGGTTAGGGATCAGGGGTCAGGGGTCAAAGGTAAGGGGTCATGGTAAGGGGTCATGGGTCAGGCGTCAAGGGTCAGGTGTCAGGGGGTCAGGGGGTCAGAGGGTCAGGGGGTCAGGGGTCAGGGGTCAGGCGTAGGGGTCAGGGGTCAGGGTCATGGTTAGGGGTCAGGGGTCAGGGTCAGGGTCAGGGGTCAGGGTCAGGTGTCATGGTTAGGGGTCAGGGGTCAGGGGTCAGGGGGTCAGGGTCATGGTTAGGGGTCAGGGGTCAGGGTCTGGGGTCATGGTTAGGGGTCAGGGGTCAGGGTCAGGGTCAGGGGTCAGGGGTCAGGGGTCATGGTTAGGGGTCAGGGGTCAGGGGTCAGGAGGTCAGGGGGTCAGGGGTCATGGCTAGGGGTCAGGGGTCAAGGGTCAGGGGTCAGGGATAGAGTCAGGGGTCTGGGGTCAGGGGTCAGGGATCGGGGGGTCAGGGTCAGGGTCAGGGGTCAAAGGTCAGGGGTCATGGTTAGGGGTCAGGGGTCAAGGGTCAGGGGTCAAGGGTCATGGTCTGGGGTGAGTGGTCAGGGGTCAGGGTCATGGTTAGGCGTCAGGGAATGGGGTCATGGTTAGGGGTCAGGGGTCAGGGGTCAGAGTCAGGGATTAGGGGTCAGGGGTCAGAGTCAGGGATCAGGAGTCTGGGGTCAAGGGTCAGGGGTCAGGGGTCAGGGGTCAAAGGTCAGGGGTCATTGTCATAGGTCGGGGTCATTAATAGGGGTCAGGGGTCAGGGGTCAAGGGTCAGGGTCGTGGTAAGGGGTCAGGGGTCGGGGTCAGGGAATGGGGTCATGGTTAGGGGTCAGCGGTCAGGCTCAGGCTCAGGGGTCATGGTTAGGGGTCAGGGGTCAGGGGGTCAGGGGTCAGGGGGTATGGGGTCAGGCTCATGGTTAGGGGTCAGGGGTCAGGGTCTGGGGTCATGGTTAGGGGTCAGGGGTCAGGGGTCATGGTTAGGGGTCAGGGGTCTGGGGTCAAGGGTCAGGGGTCAGGGGTCAGGGGATCAGGGGTCAGGAGGTCAGGAGTCAGGGGGTCAGGTTCATGGTTAGGGGTCAGGGTCAGGGATCAGGGTCAGGGGTCAGGGGTCAGGGGTCAGGGGTCTGGGGTGAGTGGTCAGAGGTCAGGGCACAGGGGTCAGGGGTCAGGGGTCATTGTCAGGGCTCAGGGGTCATGGTCAGGGGTCAGGGGTCAAAGGTCAGGAGTCATGGTTAGGGGTCAGTGGTCAAGGGTCAGCGTCATGGTTAGGGGTCGGGGTCAGGGTCAGGGAATGGGGTCATGGTTAGGGGTCAGCGGTCAGGGTTAGGAGCCATGGTTAGGGGTCAGGGGTCAGGGGTCAGGGGGTCAGGGGGTTCGGGGTCAGAGTTAGGGATCAGGACTCTGGGGTCAGGGGTCAGGGGTCAGGGTCATGGTTAGGGGTCAGGGGTCAGGGGTCAAGGGTCAGGGGTCAGGGGTCAGGGGTCATGGTTAGGGGTCAGGGGTCAGGGTCATGGTTTGGGGTCAGGGTCAGGGATCAGAGGTCAGCTGTCTGGGGTGAGTGGTCGGGGGTCAGGGTCATGGTTAGGGGTCAGGGGTCAGGGTCAGGGTCAGGGGTCAGGGTCAGGTGTCATGGTTAGGGATCAGGGGTCAGGGGTCAAAGGTAAGGGGTCATGGTAAGGGGTCATGGGTCAGGCGTCAAGGGTCAGGTGTCAGGGGGTCAGGGGGTCAGAGGGTCAGGGGGTCAGGGGTCAGGGGTCAGGCGTAGGGGTCAGGGGTCAGGGTCATGGTTAGGGGTCAGGGGTCAGGGTCAGGGTCAGGGGTCAGGGTCAGGTGTCATGGTTAGGGGTCAGGGGTCAGGGGTCAGGGGGTCAGGGTCATGGTTAGGGGTCAGGGGTCAGGGTCTGGGGTCATGGTTAGGGGTCAGGGGTCAGGGTCAGGGTCAGGGGTCAGGGGTCAGGGGTCATGGTTAGGGGTCAGGGGTCAGGGTCATGGTTAGGGGTCAGGGATCAGGGTCAGGGTCAGGGGTCTGGGGTGAGTGGTCCGAGGTCAGGGGTTAGGGGTCAGGGGTCAGAGTCAGGGGTCAGGGGTCAGGGGTCAGGGGTCAGGGTTAGGGATTAGGGGGCAGGGTCAGGGGTCAAAGGTCAGGGGTCAAAGGTCAGGGGTCAGGGGTCAGGGGTCATTGTTAGGGGTCAGGGGTCATGGTTAGGGGTCAGGGGTCAGGGGTCAGGAGGTCAGGGGGTCAGGGGTCATGGCTAGGGGTCAGGGGTCAAGGGTCAGGGGTCAGGGATAGAGTCAGGGGTCTGGGGTCAGGGGTCAGGGATCGGGGGGTCAGGGTCAGGGTCAGGGGTCAAAGGTCAGGGGTCATGGTTAGGGGTCAGGGGTCAAGGGTCAGGGGTCAAGGGTCATGGTCTGGGGTGAGTGGTCAGGGGTCAGGGTCATGGTTAGGCGTCAGGGAATGGGGTCATGGTTAGGGGTCAGGGGTCAGGGGTCAGAGTCAGGGATTAGGGGTCAGGGGTCAGAGTCAGGGATCAGGAGTCTGGGGTCAAGGGTCAGGGGTCAGGGGTCAGGGGTCAAAGGTCAGGGGTCATTGTCATAGGTCGGGGTCATTAATAGGGGTCAGGGGTCAGGGGTCAAGGGTCAGGGTCGTGGTAAGGGGTCAGGGGTCGGGGTCAGGGAATGGGGTCATGGTTAGGGGTCAGCGGTCAGGCTCAGGCTCAGGGGTCATGGTTAGGGGTCAGGGGTCAGGGGGTCAGGGGTCAGGGGGTATGGGGTCAGGCTCATGGTTAGGGGTCAGGGGTCAGGGTCTGGGGTCATGGTTAGGGGTCAGGGGTTAGGGGCCATGGTTAGGGGTCAGGGGTCTGGGGTCAAAGGTCAGGGGTCAGGGGATCAGGGGTCAGGAGGTCAGGAGTCAGGGGGTCAGGTTCATGGTTAGGGGTCAGGGTCAGGGGTCATGGTTAGGGGTCAGGGGTCAGGGTCAGGGGTCAGGGGTCAGGGGTCAGGGAATGGTTAGGGGTCAGGGGTCAGGGAATTGGGTCATGGTTAGTGGTCAGGGGTCAGGGTCAGGGGTCAGGGGTCAGGGGTCATGGTTAGGGGTCAGGGGTCAGGGTCATGGTTTGGGGTCAGGGTCAGGGATCAGGGGTCAGCTGTCTGGGGTGAGTGGTCGGGGGTCAGAATCAGGGATCAGGGGTCAGGGGTCAGGGGTCAGGGGTCAGGGGTCAGGGGTCAGGGGTCAGGGGGTCAAAGGTCAGGGGTCATTGTCATGGGTCAGGGGTCATTAATAGGGGTCAGGGGTCAGGGGTCAAGGGTCAGGGTCGTGGTTAGGGGTCAGGGGTCAGGGAATGGGGTCATGGTTAGGGGTCAGCGGTCAGGCTCAGGGTCAGGGGTCATGGTTAGGGGTCAGGGGTCAGGGGGTCAGGGGTCAGGGGGTATGGGGTCAGGGTCATGGTTAGGGGTCAGGGGTCAGGGTCTGGGGTCATGGTTAGGGGTCAGGGGTCAGGGGTCATGGTTAGGGGTCAGGGGTCTGGGGTCAAGGGTCAGGGGATCAGGGGTCAGGAGGTCAGGAGTCGGGGTCAGGTTCGTGGTTAGGGGTCAGGGTCAGGGGTCATGGTTAGGGGTCAGGGGTCAGGGTCAGGGGTCAGGGGTCAGGGGTCAGGGAATGGTTAGGGGTCAGGGGTCAGGGAATTGGGTCATGGTCAGTGGACAGGGGTCAGGGTCAGGGGTCATGGTTAGCGGTCAGGGGTCAGGGTCAGGGGTCAGGGGTCAGGGGTCAGGGAATGGTTAGGGGTCAGGGGTCAGGGAATTGCGTCATGGTTAGTGGACAGGGGTCAGGGTCAGGGTCAGGGGTCAGGGGTCACGGGTCATGGTTAGGGGTCAGGGGTCAGGGTCATGGTTTGGGGTCAGGGTCAGGGATCAGGGGTCAGCTGTCTGGGGTGAGTGGTCGGGGGTCAGAGTCAGGGCTCAGGGGTCGGGGGTCAGGGGTCAAAGTCAGGGGTCAGGGGTCAGGGTCAGGGGTCAGGGTTTGGGATCAGGACTCAGGGGTCGGGGATCAGGGGTCAGGGGTCAGGGGTCAAAGGTAAGGGGTCATGGTTAGGGGTCAGGGGTCTAGGGTCAGGGGTCACGGGGTCAGGGGTCAAGGGTCAGGGGGTCAGGGGGTCAGGGGTCAGGGGTCAGTGGTCGGGGTCAGGAGTCAAAGATCAGGGGTCAGGGTCAGGGGTCAAAGGTCAGGTGTCAGGGTCAGGAGTCAGGGGTCAGGGGTCAAGGGAATGGGGCCATGGTTAGGGGTCAGGGGTCAGGGGTCAGAGTCAGGGGTCGGTGGTCAGGGGTCAGGAGTCAGGGTTAGGGATCAGGGGGCAGGGTGAGGGGTCAAAGGTCAGGGGTCAGGGTTAGGGGTCAGGGGTCAGGGGTCAGGAGTCAGGGGTCATGGTTAGCGGTCAGGGGTCAGAGTCACTGTCAGGGGTCATGGTCAGGGGTCATGGTTAGGGGTCAGGGTTCAGGGGTCAAGGGTCAGGTGTCAGGGGTCAGGGGTGATGGTTAGGGGTCAGGGGTCAGGGGCCAGGCAACAGGGGTTAGGGGTCAGGGTTAGGGATCAGGAGTCAGGGGTCAGGGGTCAGAGTCAGGGATCAGGAGTCAGGGGTCAGGGGTCAGGGGTCAGGGGTCAAAGGTCAAAGGTCAGTGGTCATTGTCATGGGTCAGGGGTCATTATTAGGGGTCAGGGGTCAGGGGTCAAGGGTCAGGGTCATGGTTAGGGGTCAGGGGTCAGGGTCAGGGAATGGGGTCATGGTTAGGGGTCAGTGGTCAGGCTCAGGGTCAGGGGTCATGGTTAGGGGTCAGGGGTCAGGCGTCAGGGGTCAGGGGTCATTAGTAGGGGTCAGGGGTCAA
The DNA here is from genome assembly GCF_036417665.1 of Passer domesticus. NCBI lineage: Eukaryota > Metazoa > Chordata > Aves > Passeriformes > Passeridae > Passer > Passer domesticus. The sequence continues at coordinate 134,894 of NW_026990187.1, forward strand.
GGGTCAGGGTCATGGTTAGGGGTCAGGGTCAGGGTCAGGGAATGGGGTCATGGTTAGGGGTCAGCAGTCAGGGAATGGGGTCATGGTTAGGGGTCAGGGGTCAGGGGGTCAGGGGGTCAGGGGTCAGAGTTAGGGATCAGGACTCAGGGGTCAGGGGTCAGGGGTCAGGGTCATGGTTAGGGGTCAGGTATCAGGGTCAGGGTCAGGGGTCATGGTTAGGGGTCAGGGGTCAGGGGTCATGGTTAGGGGTCAGGGGTCTGGGGTCAAGGGTCAGGGGTCAGGGGATCAGGGGTCAGGAGGTCAGGAGTCAGGGGGTCAGGTTCATGGTTAGGGGTCAGGGTCAGGGGTCATGGTCAGGGGTCAGGGTCAGGGTCATGGTTTGGGGTCAGGGTCAGGGATCAGAGGTCAGCTGTCTGGGGTGAGTGGTCGGGGGTCAGAGTCAGGGCTCAGGGTTCGGGGGTCAGGGGTCAGGGTTAGGGATCAGGGGTCAGGGGTCAAAGGTAAGGGGTCATGGTAAGGGGTCATGGGTCAGGCGTCAAGGGTCAGGTGTCAGGGGGTCAGGGGGTCAGAGGGTCAGGGGGTCAGGGGTCAGGGGTCAGGCGTAGGGGTCAGGGGTCAGGGTCATGGTTAGGGGTCAGGGGTCAGGGGTCAGAGTCAGGGATTAGGGGTCAGGGGTCAGAGTCAGGGATCAGGAGTCTGGGGTCAAGGGTCAGGGGTCAGGGGTCAGGGGTCAAAGGTCAGGGGTCATTGTCATAGGTCGGGGTCATTAATAGGGGTCAGGGGTCAGGGGTCAAGGGTCAGGGTCGTGGTAAGGGGTCAGGGGTCAGGCTCAGGCTCAGGGGTCATGGTTAGGGGTCAGGGGTCAGGGGGTCAGGGGTCAGGGGGTATGGGGTCAGGCTCATGGTTAGGGGTCAGGGGTCAGGGAATGGGGTCATGGTTAGGGGTCAGCGGTCAGGCTCAGGCTCAGGGGTCATGGTTAGGGGTCAGGGGTCAGGGGGTCAGGGGTCAGGGGGTATGGGGTCAGGCTCATGGTTAGGGGTCAGGGGTCAGGGTCTGGGGTCATGGTTAGGGGTCAGGGGTTAGGGGCCATGGTTAGGGGTCAGGGGTCTGGGGTCAAAGGTCAGGGGTCAGGGGATCAGGGGTCAGGAGGTCAGGAGTCAGGGGGTCAGGTTCATGGTTAGGGGTCAGGGTCAGGGGTCATGGTTAGGGGTCAGGGGTCAGGGTCAGGGGTCAGGGGTCAGGGGTCAGGGAATGGTTAGGGGTCAGGGGTCAGGGAATTGGGTCATGGTTAGTGGTCAGGGGTCAGGGTCAGGGGTCAGGGGTCAGGGGTCATGGTTAGGGGTCAGGGGTCAGGGTCATGGTTTGGGGTCAGGGTCAGGGATCAGGGGTCAGCTGTCTGGGGTGAGTGGTCGGGGGTCAGAATCAGGGATCAGGGGTCAGGGGTCAGGGGTCAGGGGTCAGGGGTCAGGGGTCAGGGGTCAGGGGGTCAAAGGTCAGGGGTCATTGTCATGGGTCAGGGGTCATTAATAGGGGTCAGGGGTCAGGGGTCAAGGGTCAGGGTCGTGGTTAGGGGTCAGGGGTCAGGGAATGGGGTCATGGTTAGGGGTCAGCGGTCAGGCTCAGGGTCAGGGGTCATGGTTAGGGGTCAGGGGTCAGGGGGTCAGGGGTCAGGGGGTATGGGGTCAGGGTCATGGTTAGGGGTCAGGGGTCAGGGTCTGGGGTCATGGTTAGGGGTCAGGGGTCAGGGGTCATGGTTAGGGGTCAGGGGTCTGGGGTCAAGGGTCAGGGGATCAGGGGTCAGGAGGTCAGGAGTCGGGGTCAGGTTCGTGGTTAGGGGTCAGGGTCAGGGGTCATGGTTAGGGGTCAGGGGTCAGGGTCAGGGGTCAGGGGTCAGGGGTCAGGGAATGGTTAGGGGTCAGGGGTCAGGGAATTGGGTCATGGTCAGTGGACAGGGGTCAGGGTCAGGGGTCATGGTTAGCGGTCAGGGGTCAGGGTCAGGGGTCAGGGGTCAGGGGTCAGGGAATGGTTAGGGGTCAGGGGTCAGGGAATTGCGTCATGGTTAGTGGACAGGGGTCAGGGTCAGGGTCAGGGGTCAGGGGTCACGGGTCATGGTTAGGGGTCAGGGGTCAGGGTCATGGTTTGGGGTCAGGGTCAGGGATCAGGGGTCAGCTGTCTGGGGTGAGTGGTCGGGGGTCAGAGTCAGGGCTCAGGGGTCGGGGGTCAGGGGTCAAAGTCAGGGGTCAGGGGTCAGGGTCAGGGGTCAGGGTTTGGGATCAGGACTCAGGGGTCGGGGATCAGGGGTCAGGGGTCAGGGGTCAAAGGTAAGGGGTCATGGTTAGGGGTCAGGGGTCTAGGGTCAGGGGTCACGGGGTCAGGGGTCAAGGGTCAGGGGGTCAGGGGGTCAGGGGTCAGGGGTCAGTGGTCGGGGTCAGGAGTCAAAGATCAGGGGTCAGGGTCAGGGGTCAAAGGTCAGGTGTCAGGGTCAGGAGTCAGGGGTCAGGGGTCAAGGGAATGGGGCCATGGTTAGGGGTCAGGGGTCAGGGGTCAGAGTCAGGGGTCGGTGGTCAGGGGTCAGGAGTCAGGGTTAGGGATCAGGGGGCAGGGTGAGGGGTCAAAGGTCAGGGGTCAGGGTTAGGGGTCAGGGGTCAGGGGTCAGGAGTCAGGGGTCATGGTTAGCGGTCAGGGGTCAGAGTCACTGTCAGGGGTCATGGTCAGGGGTCATGGTTAGGGGTCAGGGTTCAGGGGTCAAGGGTCAGGTGTCAGGGGTCAGGGGTGATGGTTAGGGGTCAGGGGTCAGGGGCCAGGCAACAGGGGTTAGGGGTCAGGGTTAGGGATCAGGAGTCAGGGGTCAGGGGTCAGAGTCAGGGATCAGGAGTCAGGGGTCAGGGGTCAGGGGTCAGGGGTCAAAGGTCAAAGGTCAGTGGTCATTGTCATGGGTCAGGGGTCATTATTAGGGGTCAGGGGTCAGGGGTCAAGGGTCAGGGTCATGGTTAGGGGTCAGGGGTCAGGGTCAGGGAATGGGGTCATGGTTAGGGGTCAGTGGTCAGGCTCAGGGTCAGGGGTCATGGTTAGGGGTCAGGGGTCAGGCGTCAGGGGTCAGGGGTCATTAGTAGGGGTCAGGGGTCAAGGGTCAGGGTCATGGTTAGGGGTCAGGGTCAGGGTCAGGGAATGGGGTCATGGTTAGGGGTCAGCAGTCAGGGAATGGGGTCATGGTTAGGGGTCAGGGGTCAGGGGGTCAGGGGGTCAGGGGTCAGAGTTAGGGATCAGGACTCAGGGGTCAGGGGTCAGGGGTCAGGGTCATGGTTAGGGGTCAGGTATCAGGGTCAGGGTCAGGGGTCATGGTTAGGGGTCAGGGGTCAGGGGTCATGGTTAGGGGTCAGGGGTCTGGGGTCAAGGGTCAGGGGTCAGGGGATCAGGGGTCAGGAGGTCAGGAGTCAGGGGGTCAGGTTCATGGTTAGGGGTCAGGGTCAGGGGTCATGGTCAGGGGTCAGGGTCAGGGTCATGGTTTGGGGTCAGGGTCAGGGATCAGAGGTCAGCTGTCTGGGGTGAGTGGTCGGGGGTCAGAGTCAGGGCTCAGGGTTCGGGGGTCAGGGGTCAGGGTTAGGGATCAGGGGTCAGGGGTCAAAGGTAAGGGGTCATGGTAAGGGGTCATGGGTCAGGCGTCAAGGGTCAGGTGTCAGGGGGTCAGGGGGTCAGAGGGTCAGGGGGTCAGGGGTCAGGGGTCAGGCGTAGGGGTCAGGGGTCAGGGTCATGGTTAGGGGTCAGGGGTCAGGGTCAGGGTCAGGGGTCAGGGTCAGGTGTCATGGTTAGGGGTCAGGGGTCAGGGGTCAGGGGGTCAGGGTCATGGTTAGGGGTCAGGGGTCAGGGTCTGGGGTCATGGTTAGGGGTCAGGGGTCAGGGTCTGGGTCAGGGGTCATGGTTAGGGGTCAGGGGTCAGGGTCATGGTTAGGGGTCAGGGATCAGGGTCAGGGTCAGGGGTCTGGGGTGAGTGGTCAGAGGTCAGGGGTTAGGGGTCAGGGGTCAGAGTCAGGGGTCAGGGGTCAGTGGTCAGGGGTCAGGGTTAGGGATTAGGGGGCAGGGTCAGGGGTCAAAGGTCAGGGGTCAAAGGTCAGGAGGTCAGGGGGTCAGGGGTCATGGCTAGGGGTCAGGGGTCAAGGGTCAGGGGTCAGGGGTCAGGGATAGAGTCAGGGGTCTGGGGTCAGGGGTCAGGGATCAGGGGGTCAGGGGTCAGGGTTAGGGATCAGGGGTCAGGGGTCGGGGGTCAGGGTCAGGGTCAGGTGTCAAAGGTCAGGGGTCATGGTTAGGGGTCAGGGGTCAAGGGTCAGGGGTCAAGGGTCATGGTCTGGGGTGAGTGGTCAGGGGTCAGGGTCATGGTTAGGCGTCAGGGAATGGGGTCATGGTTAGGGGTCAGGGGTCAGGGGTCAGGGGTCAGAGTCAGGGGTCGGTGGTCAGGGGTCAGGAGTCAGGGGTCATGGTTAGCGGTCAGGGATCAGAGTCACTGTCAGGGGTCATGGTCAGGGGTCATGGTTAGGGGTCAGGGGTCAGGGGTCAAGGGTCAGGTGTCAGGGGTCAGGGGTGATGGTTAGGGGTCAGGGGTCAGGCATCAGGCATCGGGGGTTAGGGGTCAGGGTTAGGGATCAGGAGTCAGGGGTCAGGGGTCAGAGTCAGGGATCAGGGGTCAGGGGTCAGAGTCAGTGATCAGGAGTCAGGGGTCAAGGGTCAGGGGTCAGGGGTCAGGGGTCAAAGGTCAGGGGTCATTGTCATGGGTCAGGGGTCATTAATAGGGGTCAGGGGTCAGGGTTCAAGGGTCAGGGTCGTGGTTAGGGGTCAGGGGTCGGGGTCAGGGAATGGGGTCATGGTTAGGGGTCAGCGGTCAGGCTCAGGCTCAGGGGTCATGGTTAGGGGTCAGGGGTCAGGGGGTCAGGGGTCAGGGGGTATGGGGTCAGGGTCATGGTTAGGGGTCAGGGGTCAGGGTCTGGGGTCATGGTTAGGGGTCAGGGGTTAGGGGTCATGGTTAGGGGTCAGGGGTCAGGGGTCAAGGGTCAGGGGTCAGGGGATCAGGGGATCAGGGGTCAGGAGGTCAGGAGTCAGGGGGTCAGGTTCATGGTTAGGGGTCAGGGTCAGGGGTCATGGTTAGGGGTCAGGGGTCAGGGTCAGGGGTCAGGGGTCAGGGGTCAGGGAATGGTTAGGGGTCAGGGGTCAAGGAATTGGGTCATGGTTAGTGGTCAGGGGTCAGGGTCAGGGGTCAGGGGTCAGGGGTCATGGTTAGGGGTCAGGGGTCAGGGTCATGGTTTGGGGTCAGGGTCAGGGATCAGGGTCAGGGTCAGGGGTCAGGGGTCTGGGGTGAGTGGTCAGAGGTCAGGGCACAGGGGTCAGGGGTCAGGGGTCATTGTCAGTGCTCAGGGGTCATGGTCAGGGGTGAGGGGTCAAAGGTCAGGAGTCATGGTTAGGGGTCAGTGGTCAAGGGTCAGCGTCATGGTTAGGGGTCGGGGTCAGGGTCAGGGAATGGGGTCATGGTTAGGGGTCAGCGGTCAGGGTCAGGGGCCATGGTTAGTGGTCAGGGGTCAGGGGTCAGGGGGTCAGGGGGTCAGGGGTCAGAGTTAGGGATCAGGACTCTGGGGTCAGGGGTCAGGGGTCAGGGTCATGGTTAGGGGTCAGGGGTCAGGGTCAGGGTCAGGGGTCATGGTTAGGGGTCAGGGGTCAGGGGTCATGGTTAGGGGTCAGGGGTCTGGGGTCAAGGGTCAGGGGTCAGGGGTCAGGAGGTCAGGAGTCAGGGGGTCAGGTTCATGGTTAGGGGTCAGGGTCAGGAGTTATGGTTACGGGTCAGGGGTCTGGGGTCAAGGGTCAGGGGTCAGGGGATCAGGGGTCAGGAGGTCAGGAGTCAAGGGGTCAGGTTCATGGTTAGGGGTCAGGGTCAGGGGTCATGGTTAGGGGTCATGGTTAGGGGTCAGGGGTCAGGGTCATGGTTTGGGGTCAGGGTCAGGGATCAGAGGTCATCTGTCTGTGGTGAGTGGTCGGGGGTCAGAGTCAGGGCTCAGGGGTCGGGGGTCAGGGGTCAGGGTTAGGGATCAGGGGTCAGGGGTCAAAGGTAAGGGGTCATGGTAAGGGGTCATGGGTCAGGCGTCAAGGGTCAGGTGTCAGGGGGTCAGGGGGTCAGAGGGTCAGGGGGTCAGGGGTCAGGGGTCAGGCGTAGGGGTCAGGGGTCAGGGTCATGGTTAGGGGTCAGGGGTCAGGGTCAGGGTCAGGGGTCAGGGTCAGGTGTCATGGTTAGGGGTCAGGGGTCAGGGGTCAGGGGGTCAGGGTCATGGTTAGGGGTCAGGGGTCAGGGTCTGGGGTCATGGTTAGGGGTCAGGGGTCAGGGTCTGGGTCAGGGGTCATGGCTAGGGGTCAGGGGTCAAGGGTCAGGGGTCAGGGGTCAGGGATAGAGTCAGGGGTCTGGGGTCAGGGGTCAGGGATCAGGGGGTCAGGGGTCAGGGTTAGGGATCAGGGGTCAGGGGTCGGGGGTCAGGGTCAGGGTCAGGGGTCAAAGGTCAGGGGTCATGGTTAGGGGTCAGGGGTCAAGGGTCAGGGGTCAAGGGTCATGGTCTGGGGTGAGTGGTCAGGGGTCAGGGTCATGGTTAGGCGTCAGGGAATGGGGTCATGGTTAGGGGTCAGGGGTCAGGGGTCAGGGGTCAGAGTCAGGGGTCGGTGGTCAGGGGTCAGGAGTCAGGGGTCATGGTTAGCGGTCAGGGATCAGAGTCACTGTCAGGGGTCATGGTCAGGGGTCATGGTTAGGGGTCAGGGGTCAGGGGTCAAGGGTCAGGTGTCAGGGGTCAGGGGTGATGGTTAGGGGTCAGGGGTCAGGCATCAGGCATCAGGGGTTAGGGGTCAGGGTTAGGGATCAGGAGTCAGGGGTCAGGGGTCAGAGTCAGGGATCAGGGGTCAGGGGTCAGAGTCAGGGATCAGGAGTCAGGGGTCAAGGGTCAGGGGTCAGGGGTCAGGGGTCAAAGGTCAGGGGTCATTGTCATGGGTCAGGGGTCATTAATAGGGGTCAGGGGTCAGGGTTCAAGGGTCAGGGTCGTGGTTAGGGGTCAGGGGTCGGGGTCAGGGAATGGGGTCATGGTTAGGGGTCAGCGGTCAGGCTCAGGCTCAGGGGTCATGGTTAGGGGTCAGGGGTCAGGGGGTCAGGGATCAGGGGGTATGGGGTCAGGGTCATGGTTAGGGGTCAGGGGTCAGGGTCTGGGGTCATGGTTAGGGGTCAGGGGTTAGGGGTCATGGTTAGGGGTCAGGGGTCTGGGGTCAAGGGTCAGGGGTCAGGGGATCAGGGGTCAGGAGGTCAGGAGTCAGGGGGTCAGGTTCATGGTTAGGGGTCAGGGTCAGGGGTCATGGTTAGGGGTCAGGGGTCAGGGTCAGGGGTCAGGGGTCAGGGGTCAGGGAATGGTTAGGGGTCAGGGGTCAGGGAATTGGGTCATGGTTAGGGGTCAGGGGTCAGGGTCAGGGGTCAGGGGTCAGGGGTCATGGTTAGGGGTCAGGGGTCAGGGTCATGGTTTGGGGTCAGGGTCAGGGATCAGGGTCAGGGTCAGGGGTCAGGGGTCTGGGGTGAGTGGTCAGAGGTCAGGGCACAGGGGTCAGGGGTCAGGGGTCATTGTCAGGGCTCAGGGGTCATGGTCAGGGGTCAGGGGTCAAAGGTCAGGAGTCATGGTTAGGGGTCAGTGGTCAAGGGTCAGCGTCATGGTTAGGGGTCGGGGTCAGGGTCAGGGAATGGGGTCATGGTTAGGGGTCAGCGGTCAGGGTCAGGGGCCATGGTTAGTGGTCAGGGGTCAGGGGTCAGGGGGTCAGGGGGTCAGGGGTCAGAGTTAGGGATCAGGACTCTGGGGTCAGGGGTCAGGGGTCAGGGTCATGGTTAGGGGTCAGGGGTCAGGGTCAGGGTCAGGGGTCATGGTTAGGGGTCAGGGGTCAGGGGTCATGGTTAGGGGTCAGGGGTCTGGGGTCAAGGGTCAGGGGTCAGGGGATCAGGGGTCAGGAGGTCAGGAGTCAGGGGGTCAGGTTCATGGTTAGGGGTCAGGGTCAGGAGTCATGGTTAGGGGTCAGGGGTCTGGGGTCAAGGGTCAGGGGTCAGGGGATCAGGGGTCAGGAGGTCAGGAGTCAGGGGGTCAGGTTCACGGTTAGGGGTCAGGGTCAGGGGTCATGGTTAGGGGTCATGGTTAGGGGTCAGGGGTCAGGGTCATGGTTTGGGGTCAGGGTCAGGGATCAGAGGTCATCTGTCTGTGGTGAGTGGTCGGGGGTCAGAGTCAGGGCTCAGGGGTCGGGGGTCAGGGGTCAGGGTTAGGGATCAGGGGTCAGGGGTCAAAGGTAAGGGGTCATGGTAAGGGGTCATGGGTCAGGCGTCAAGGGTCAGGTGTCAGGGGGTCAGGGGGTCAGAGGGTCAGGGGGTCAGGGGTCAGGGGTCAGGCGTAGGGGTCAGGGGTCAGGGTCATGGTTAGGGGTCAGGGGTCAGGGTCAGGGTCAGGGGTCAGGGTCAGGTGTCATGGTTAGGGGTCAGGGGTCAGGGGTCAGGGGGTCAGGGTCATGGTTAGGGGTCAGGGGTCAGGGTCTGGGGTCATGGTTAGGGGTCAGGGGTCAGGGTCTGGGTCAGGGGTCATGGTTAGGGGTCAGGGGTCAGGGTCATGGTTAGGGGTCAGGGATCAGGGTCAGGGTCAGGGGTCTGGGGTGAGTGGTCAGAGGTCAGGGGTTAGGGGTCAGGGGTCAGAGTCAGGGGTCAGGGGTCAGTGGTCAGGGGTCAGGGTTAGGGATTAGGGGGCAGGGTCAGGGGTCAAAGGTCAGGGGTCAAAGGTCAGGGGTCAGGGGTCAGGGGTCATTGTTAGGGGTCAGGGGTCATGGTTAGGGGTCAGGGGTCAGGGGTCAGGGGTCAGGGGGTCAGGGGTCATGGCTAGGGGTCAGGGGTCAAGGGTCAGGGGTCAGGGATAGAGTCAGGGGTCTGGGGTCAGGGGTCAGGGATCAGGGGGTCAGGGGTCAGGGTTAGGGATCAGGGGTCAGGGGTCAGGGGTCGGGGGTCAGGGTCAGGGTCAGGGGTCAAAGGTCAGGGGTCATGGTTAGGGGTCAGGGGTCAGAGTCACTGTCAGGGGTCATGGTCAGGGGTCATGGTTTGGGGTCAGGGGTCAGGGGTCAGGGGTCAAGGGTCAGGTGTCAGGGGTCAGGGGTGATGGTTAGGGGTCAGGGGTCTGGCATCAGGCATCAGGGGTTAGGGGTTAGGGTTAGGGATCAGGAGTCAGGGGTCAGGGGTCAGAGTCAGGGATCAGGGGTCAGGGGTCAGAGTCAGGGATCAGGAGTCTGGGGTCAAGGGTCATGGGTCAGGGGTCAGGGGTCAGGGGTCAAAGGTCAGGGGTCATTGTCATGGGTCAGGGGTCATTAATAGGGGTCAGGGGTCAAGGGTCAAGGGTCAGGGTCGTGGTTAGGGGTCAGGGGTCGGGGTCAGGGAATGGGGTCATGGTTAGGGGTCAGCGGTCAGGCTCAGGCTCAGGGGTCATGGTTAGGGGTCAGGGGTCAGGGGGTCAGGGGTCAGGGGGTATGGGGTCAGGGTCATGGTTAGGGGTCAGGGGTCATGGTCTGGGGTCATGGTTAGGGGTCAGGGGTTAGGGGTCATGGTTAGGGGTCAGGGGTCTGGGGTCAAGGGTCAGGGGTCAGGGGATCAGGGGTCAGGAGGTCAGGAGTCAGGGGGTCAGGTTCATGGTTAGGGGTCAGGGTCAGGGGTCATGGTTAGGGGTCAGGGGTCAGGGTCAGGGGTCAGGGGTCAGGGGTCAGGGAATGGTTAGGGGTCAGGGGTCAGGGAATTGGGTCATGGTTAGGGGTCAGGGGTCAGGGTCATGGTTTGGGGTCAGGGTCAGGGATCAGGGGTAAGCTGTCTGTGGTGAGTGGTCGGGGTCAGAGTCAGGGATCAGGGGTCAGGGGTCAGGGGTCAGGGGTCAGGGGGTCAAAGGTCAGGGGTCATTGTCATGGGTCAGGGGTCATTAATAGGGGTCAGGGGTCAGGGGTCAAGGGTCAGGGTCGTGGTTAGGGGTCAGGGGTCAGGGAATGGGGTCATGGTTAGGGGTCAGCGGTCAGGCTCAGGGTCAGGGGTCATGGTTAGGGGTCAGGGGTCAGGGGGTCAGGGGTCAGGGGGTATGGGGTCAGGGTCATGGTTAGGGGTCAGGGGTCAGGGTCTGGGGTCATGGTTAGGGGTCAGGGGTCAGGGGTCATGGTTAGGGGCCAGGGGTCTGGGGTCAAGGGTCAGGGGTCAGGGGATCAGGGGTCAGGAGGTCAGGAGTCAGGGGGTCAGGTTCATGGTTAGGGGTCAGGGTCAGGGGTCATGGTTAGGGGTCAGGGGTCAGGGGTCAGGGGTCATGGTTAGGGGTCAGGGGTCAGGGTTCAGGAGGTCAGGGGGTCAGGGGTCATGGCTAGGGGTCAGGGGTCAAGGGTCAGGGGTCATATGATAGAGTCAGGGGTCTGGGGTCAGGGGTCAGGGATCAGGGGGTCAGGGGTCAGGGTTAGGGATCAGGGGTCAGGGGTCGGGGGTCAGGGTCAGGGTCAGGGGTCAAAGGTCAGGGGTCATGGTTAGGGGTCAGGGGTCAGAGTCACTGTCAGGGGTCATGGTCAGGGGTCATGGTTAGGGGTCAGGGGTCAGGGGTCAGGGGTCGGGGTCAGGGTCAGGGGTCAGGATCAGGTGTCATGGTTAGGGGTCAGGGGTCAGGGGTCAGGGGTTCAGGGTCATGGTTAGGGGTCAGGGGTCAGGGTCTGGGGTCATGGTTAGGGGTCAGGGGTCAGGGGTCAGGGGATCAGGGGTCTTGGTTAGGGGTCAGGGGTCAGGGTCATGGTTAGGGGTCAGGGATCAGGGTCAGGGTCAGGGGTCTGGGGTGAGTGGTCAGAGGTCAGGGGTTAGGGGTCAGGGGTCAGAGTCAGGGGTGAGGGGTCAGTGGTCAGGGGTCAGGGTTAGGGATTAGGGGGCAGGGTCAGGGGTCAAATGTCAGGGGTCAAAGGTCAGGGGTCAGGGGTCAGGGGTCATTGTTAGGGGTCAGGGGTCAGGGGTCAGGAGGTCAGGGGGTCAGGGGTCATGGCTAGGGGTCAGGGGTCAAGGGTCAGGGGTCAGGGATAGAGTCAGGGGTCTGGGGTCAGGGGTCAGGGATCAGGGGGTCAGGGGTCAGGGTTAGGGATCAGGGGTCAGGGGTCGGGGGTCAGGGTCAGGGTCAGGGTCAGGGGTCAAAGGTCAGGGGTCATGGTTAGGGGTCAGGGGTCAGAGTCACTGTCAGGGGTCATGGTCAGGGGTCATGGTTAGGGGTCAGGGGTCAGGGGTCAGGGGTCAAAGGTCAGGTGACAGGGGTCAGGGGTCAGAGTCAGGGGTCAGGGGTCAGTGGTCAAAGGTCAGGGTTAGGGATTAGGGGGCAGGGTCAGGGGTCAAAGGTCAGGGGTCAAAGGTCAGGGGTCAGGGGTCAGGGGTCATGGTTAGGGGTCAGGGGTCAGGGGTCAGGAGGTCAGGGGGTCAGGGGTCATGGCTAGGGGTCAGGGGTCAAGGGTCAGGGGTCAGGGATAGAGTCAGGGGTCTGGGGTCAGGGGTCAGGGATCAGGGGGTCAGGGGTCAGGGTTAGGGATCAGGGGTCAGGGGTCGGGGGTCAGGGTCAGGGTCAGGGGTCAAAGGTCAGGGGTCATGGTTAGGGGTCAGGGGTCAGAGTCACTGTCAGGGGTCATGGTCAGGGGTCAGGGGTCAGGGGGTCAGGGGTCAGGGGTCAGGGGTCAAGGGTCAGGGGTCAGGAGTCAAAGGTCAGGGGTCATTGTCATGGGTCAGGGGTCATTAATAGGCGTCAGGGGTCAAGGGTCAAGGGTCAGGGTCGTGGTTAGGGGTCAGGGGTCGGGGTCAGGGAATGGGGTCATGGTTAGGGGTCAGCGGTCAGGCTCAGGCTCAGGGGTCATGGTTAGGGGTCAGGGGTCAGGGGGTCAGGGGTCAGGGGGTATGGGGTCAGGGTCATGGTTAGGGGTCAGGGGTCAGGGTCTGGGGTCATGGTTAGGGGTCAGGGGTTAGGGGTCATGGTTAGGGGTCAGGGGTCTGGGGTCAAGGGTCAGGGGTCAGGGGATCAGGGGTCAGGAGGTCAGGAGTCAGGGGGTCAGGTTCATGGTTAGGGGTCAGGGTCAGGGGTCATGGTTAGGGGTCAGGGGTGATGGTTAGGGGTCAGGGGTGAGGGGTCAGGGAATGGTTAGGGGTCAGCGGTCAGGCTCATGCTCAGGGGTCATGGTTAGGGGTCAGGGGTTAGGGGTCATGGTTAGGGGTCAGGGGTCTGGGGTCAAGGGTCAGGGGTCAGGGGATCAGGGGTCAGGAGGTCAGGAGTCAGGGGGTCAGGTTCATGGTTAGGGGTCAGGGTCAGGGGTCATGGTTAGGGGTCAGGGGTCAGGGTCAGGGGTCAGGGGTCAGGGGTCAGGGAATGGTTAGGGGTCAGGGTCAGGGAATTGGGTCATGGTTAGTGGACAGGTGTCAGGGTCAGGGTCAGGGGTCACGGGTCAGGGGTCATGGTTAGGGGTCAGGGGTCAGGGGTCAGGGTCATGGTTTGGGGTCAGGGTCAGGGATCAGGGGTCAGCTGTCTGGGGTGAGTGGTCGGGGTCAGAGTCAGGGATCAGGGGTCAGGGGTCAGGGGTCAGGGGTCAGGGGTCAGGGGTCAGGGGTCAGGGGTCAGGGGGTCAAAGGTCAGGGGTCATTGTCATGGGTCAGGGGTCATTAATAGGGGTCAGGGGTCAGGGGTCAAGGGTCAGGGTCGTGGTTAGGGGTCAGGGGTCAGGGAATGGGGTCATGGTTAGGGGTCAGCGGTCAGGCTCAGGCTCAGGGGTCATGGTTAGGGGTCAGGGGTCAGGGGGTCAGGGGTCAGGGGGTATGGGGTCAGGGTCATGGTTAGGGGTCAGGGGTCAGGGTCTGGGGTCATGGTTAGGGGTCAGGGGTCAGGGGTCATGGTTAGGAGTCAGGGGTCTGGGGTCAAGGGTCAGGGGTCAGGGGATCAGGGGTCAGGAGGTCAGGAGTCAGGGGGTCAGGTTCATGGTTAGGGGTCAGGGTCAGGGGTCATGGTTAGGGGTCAGGGGTCAGGGTCAGGGGTCAGGGGTCAGGGGTCAGGGAATGGTTAGGGGTCAGGGGTCAGGGAATTGGGTCATGGTTAGAGGACAGGGGTCAGGGTCAGGGTCAGGGGTCAGGGGTCAGGGGTCATGGTTAGGGGTCAGGGGTCAGGGTCATGGTTTGGGGTCAGGGTCAGGGATCAGGGGTCAGCTGTCTGGGGTGAGTGGTCGGGGGTCAGAGTCAGGGCTCAGGGGTCGGGGGTCAGGGGTCAGGGGTCAGGGTCAGGGGTCAGGGGTCAGGGTCAGGGGTCAGGGGTCAGGGTTTGGGATCAGGACTCAGGGGTCGGGGATCAGGGGTCAGGGGTCAGGGGTCAAAGGTAAGGGGTCATGGTTAGGGGTCAGGGGTCAGGGGTCTAGGGTCAGGGGTCAGGAGGTCAGGGGTCAAGGGTCAGGGGTCAGGGGTCAGGCGACAGGGGTCAGGGGTCAGGGGTCGGGGTCAGGGGTCAAAGATCAGGGGTCAAGGTCAGGGGTCAAAGGTCAGGTGTCAGGGGTCAGGTGTCAGGGTCAGGAGTCAGGGGTCAGGGGTCAAGGGAATGGGGCCATGGTTAGGGGTCAGGGGTCAGAGTCAGGGGTCGGTGGTCAGGGGTCAGGAGTCAGGGTTAGGGATCAGGGGGCAGGGTGAGGGGTCAAAGGTCAGGGGTCAGGGTTAGGGGTCAGGGGTCAGGGGTCAGGGTCATTGTTAGGGGTCAGGGGTCAGGGGTCATGGTTAGGGGTCAGGGGTCAGGGGTCAGGAGTCAGGGGTCATGGTTAGCGGTCAGGGGTCAGAGTCACTGTCAGGGGTCATGGTCAGGGGTCATGGTTAGGGGTCAGGGTTCAGGGGTCAAGGGTCAGGTGTCAGGGGTCAGGGGTGATGGTTAGGGGTCAGGGGTCAGGGGTCAGGCATCAGGCATCAGGGGTTAGGGGTTAGGGTTAGGGATCAGGAGTCAGGGGTCAGAGTCAGGGATCAGGAGTCAGGGGTCAGGGGTCAGGGGTCAGGGGTCATGGTCATGGGTCATGGTCAGGGGTCATTAGTAGGGGTCAGGGGTCAGTGGTCAATGGTCAGCGTCATGGTCAGGGGTCGGGGTCAGGGTCAGGGGTCAGGGTCAGGTGTCATGGTTAGGGGTCAGGGGTCAGGGGTCAGGGGGTCAGGGTCATGGTTAGGGGTCAGGGGTCAGGGTCTGGGGTCATGGTTAGGGGTCAGGGGTCAGGGGTCAGGGGATCAGCGTCATGGTTAGGGGTCAGGGGTCAGGGTCATGGTTAGGGGTCAGGGATCAGGGTCAGGGTCAGGGGTCTGGGGTGAGTGGTCAGAGGTCAGGGGTTAGGGGTCAGGGGTCAGAGTCAGGGGTCAGGGGTCAGTGGTCAGGGGTCAGGGTTAGGGATTAGGGGGCAGGGTCAGGGGTCAAAGGTCAGGGGTCAAAGGTCAGGGGTCAGGGGTCAGGGGTCATGGTTAGGGGTCAGGGGTCAGGGGTCAGGAGGTCAGGGGGTCAGGGGTAATGGCTAGGGGTCAGGGGTCAAGGGTCAGGGGTCAGGGATAGAGTCAGGGGTCTGGGGTCAGGGGTCAGGGATCAGGGGGTCAGGGGTCATGGTTAGGGGTCAGGGGTCAGGGGTCAAGGGTCAGGGGTCAAGGGTCATGGTCTGGGGTGAGTGGTCAGGGGTCAGGGTCATGGTTAGGCGTCAGGGAATGGGGTCATGGTTAGGGGTCAGTGGTCAGGGGTCAGGAGTCAGGGGTCATGGTTAGCGGTCAGGGATCAGAGTCACTGTCAGGGGTCATGGCCAGGGGTCATGGTTAGGGGTCAGGGGTCAGGGGTCAGGGGTCAAGGGTCAGGTGTCAGGGGTCAGGGGTGATGGTTAGGGGTCAGGGGTCAGGGGTCAGGCATCAGGCATCAGGGGTTAGGGGTTAGGGTTAGGGATCAGGAGTCAGGGGTCAGGGGTCAGAGTCAGGGATCAGAGGTCAGGGGTCAGAGTCAGGGATCATGAGTCTGGGGTCAAGGGTCAGGGGTCAGGGGTCAGGGGTCAGGGGTCAAAGGTCAGGGGTCATTGTCATGGGTCAGGGGTCATTAATAGGGGTCAGGGGTCAGGGGTCAAGGGTCAGGGTCGTGGTTAGGGGTCAGGGGTCGGGGTCAGGGAATGGGGTCATGGTTAGGGGTCAGCGGTCAGGCTCAGGCTCAGGGGTCATGGTTAGGGGTCAGGGGTCAGGGGGTCAGGGGTCAGGGGGTATGGGGTCAGGGTCATGGTTAGGGGTCAGGGGTCAGGGTCTGGGGTCATGGTTAGGGGTCAGGGGTTAGGGGTCATGGTTAGGGGTCAGGGGTCTGGGGTCAAGGGTCAGGGGTCAGGGGATCAGGGGTCAGGAGGTCAGGAGTCAGGGGGTCAGGTTCATGGTCAGGGGTCAGGGTCAGGGGTCATGGTTAGGGGTCAGGGGTCAGGGTCAGGGGTCAGGGGTCAGGAGGTCAGGGGTCAAGGGTCAGGAGGTCAGGGGTCAGGGGTCAGGCGTCAGGGGTCAGGGGTCAGGGGTCGGGGTCAGGGGTCAAAGATCAGGGGTCAGGGTCAGGGGTCAGCTGTCAGGTGTCAGAGGTCAGGTGTCAGGGTCAGGAGTCAGGGGTCAGGGGTCAAGGGAATGGGGCCATGGTTAGGGGTCAGCGGTCAGGCTCAGGGTCAGGGGTCATGGTTAGGGGTCAGGGGTCAGGGGGTCAGGGGTCAGGGGGTCAGGGGTCAGGGGTCAGGGTTAGGGATCAGGGGTCAGGGTCAGGGGTCAGGGGTCAAAGGTCAGGGGTCATGGTCATGGGTCATGGTCAGGGGTCATTAGTAGGGGTCAGGGGTCAGTGGTCAAGGGTCAGCGTCATGGTTAGGGGTCAGGTGTCAGGGTCAGGGAATGGGGTCATGGTTAGGGGTCAGCGGTCAGGGAATGGGGTCATGCTTAGGGGTCAGGGGTCAGGGGGTCAGGGGGTCAGGGGTCAGAGTTAGGGATCAGGACTCAGGGGTCAGGGGTCAGGGGTCAGGGTCATGGTTAGGGGTCAGGTATCAGGGTCAGGGTCAGGGGTCAGGGTCATGGTTAGGGGTCAGGGGTCAGGGGTCATGGTTAGGGGTCAGGGGTCTGGGGTCAAGGGTCAGGGGTCAGGGGTCAGGGGATCAGGGGTCAGGAGGTCAGGAGTCAGGGGGTCATGTTCATGGTTAGGGGTCAGGGTCAGGGATCAGGGTCAGGGGTCAGGGGTCAGGGGTCAGGGGTCTGGGGTGAGTGGTCAGAGGTCAGGGCACAGGGGTCAGGGGTCAGGGGTCATTGTCAGGGCTCAGGGGTCAAAGGTCAGGGGTCAGGGGTCAAAGGTCAGGAGTCATGGTTAGGGGTCAGTGGTCAAGGGTCAGCGTCATGGTTACGGGTCGGGGTCGGGGTCAGGGAATGGGGTCATGGTTAGGGGTCAGCGGTCAGGGTCAGGGGCCATGGTTAGTGGTCAGGGGTCAGGGGTCAGAGTCAGGGGTCATGGTTAGCGGTCAGGGATCAGAGTCACTGTCAGGGGTCATGGTTAGGGGTCAGGGGTCAGGGGTCAGGGGTCAAGGGTCAGGTGTCAGGGTCTCAGGGGTGATGGTTAGGGGTCAGGGGTCAGGGGTCAGGCATCAGGCATCAGGGGTTAGGGGTTAGGGTTAGGGATCAGGAGTCAGGGGTCAGGGGTCAGAGTCAGGGATCAGGGGTCAGGGATCAGGAGTCTGGGGTCAAGGGTCAGGGGTCAGGGGTCAGGGGTCAGGGGTCAAAGGTCAGGGGTCATTGTCATGGGTCAGGGGTCATTAATAGGGGTCAGGGGTCAGGGGTCAAGGGTCAGGGTCGTGGTTAGGGGTCAGGGGTCGGGGTCAGGGAATGGGGTCATGGTTAGGGGTCAGCGGTCAGGCTCAGGCTCAGGGGTCATGGTTAGGGGTCAGGGGTCAGGGGTCAGGGTCTGGGGTCATGGTTAGGGGTCAGGGGTCAGGGTCAGGGGTCAGGGGTCAAAGATCAGGGGTCAGGGTCAGGGGTCAAAGGTCAGGTGTCAGGGGTCAGGTGTCAGGGTCAGGAGTCAGGGGTCAGGGGTCAAGGGAATGGGGCCATGGTTAGGGGTCAGGGGTCAGGGGTCAGGGTCAGGGGTCGGTGGTCAGGGGTCAGGAGTCAGGGTTAGGGATCAGGGGGCAGGGTGAGGGGTCAAAGGTCAGGGGTCAGGATCAGGGGTCAGGGGTCAGGGGTCAGGGGTCATTGTTAGGGGTCAGGGGTCAGGGGTCATGGTTAGGGGTTAGGGGTCAGGGGTCAAGGGTCAGGTGTCAGGGGTCAGGGGTGATGGTTAGGGGTCAGGGGTCAGGCATCAGGCATCAGGGGTTAGGGGTCAGGGTTAGGGATCAGGAGTCAGGGGTCAGGGGTCAGAGTCAGGGATCAGGAGTCA
Source organism: Passer domesticus (assembly GCF_036417665.1). Taxonomy (NCBI): domain Eukaryota; kingdom Metazoa; phylum Chordata; class Aves; order Passeriformes; family Passeridae; genus Passer; species Passer domesticus. The sequence goes on from NW_026990187.1 coordinate 152,368, forward strand.
GGGGTCAGGGGTCAGGGGTCAGGGGTCAGGGGTCAGGGGTCAGGGTCATGGTTAGGGGTCAGGGGTCAGGGTCAGGGAATGGGGTCATGGTTAGGGGTCAGCGGTCAAGCTCAGGGTCAGGGGTCATGGTTAGGGGTCAGGGGTCAGGGGGTCAGGGGTCAGGGGGTCAGGGGTCAGGGGTCAGGGTTAGGGATCAGGGGTCAGGGTCAGGGGTCAGGGGTCAAAGGTCAGGGGTCATGGTCATGGGTCATGGTCAGGGGTCATTAGTAGGGGTCAGGGGTCAGTGGTCAAGGGTCAGCGTCATGGTCAGGGGTCGGGGTCAGGGTCAGGGGTCAGGGTCAGGTGTCATGGTTAGGGGTCAGGGGTCAGGGGTCAGGGGGTCAGGGTCATGGTTAGGGGTCAGGGGTCAGGGTCTGGGGTCATGGTTAGGGGTCAGGGGTCAGGGGTCAGGGGATCAGGGGTCATGGTTAGGGGTCAGGGGTCAGGGTCATGGTTAGGGGTCAGGGATCAGGGTCAGGGTCAGGGGTCTGGGGTGAGTGGTCAGAGGTCAGGGGTTAGGGGTCAGGGGTCAGAGTCAGGGGTCAGGGGTCAGTGGTCAGGGGTCAGGGTTAGGGATTAGGGGGCATGGTCAGGGGTCAAAGGTCAGGGGTCAAAGGTCAGGGGTCAGGGGTCAGGGGTCATTGTTAGGGGTCAGGGGTCATGGTTAGGCGTCAGGGGTCAGGAGGTCAGGGGGTCAGGGGTCATGGCTAGGGGTCAGGGGTCAAGGGTCAGGGGTCAGGGATAGAGTCAGGGGTCTGGGGTCAGGGGTCAGGGATCAGGGGGTCAGGGGTCAGGGTTAGGGATCAGGGGTCAGGGGTCGGGGGTCAGGGTCAGGGTCAGGGGTCAAAGGTCAGGGGTCATGGTTAGGGGTCAGGGGTCAGGGGTCAGGGGTCAGGGGTCAAGGGTCATGGTCTGGGGTGAGTGGTCAGGGGTCAGGGTCATGGTTAGGCGTCAGGGAATGGGGTCATGGTTAGGGGTCAGGGGTCAGAGTCAGGGGTCGGTGGTCAGGGGTCAGGAGTCAGGGGTCATGGTTAGCGGTCAGGGATCAGAGTCACTGTCAGGGGTCATGGTCAGGGGTCATGGTTGGGGTCAGGGGTCAGGGGTCAGGGGTCAAGGGTCAGGTGTCAGGGGTCAGGGGTGATGGTTAGGGGTCAGGGGTCAGGCATCAGGCATCAGGGGTTAGGGGTTAGGGTTAGGGATCAGGAGTCAGGGGTCAGGGGTCAGAGTCAGGGATCAGGGGTCAGGGGTCAGAGTCAGGGATCAGGAGTCTGGGGTCAAGGGTCAGGGGTCAGGGGTCAGGGGTCAAAGGTCAGGGGTCATTGTCATGGGTCAGGGGTCATTAATAGGGGTCAGGGGTCAGGGGTCAAGGGTCAGGGTCGTGGTTAGGGGTCAGGGGTCGGGGTCAGGGAATGGGGTCATGGTTAGGGGTCAGCGGTCAGGCTCAGGCTCAGGGGTCATGGTTAGGGGTCAGGGGTCAGGGGGTCAGGGGTCAGGGGGTATGGGGTCAGGGTCATGGTTAGGGGTCAGGGGTCAGGGTCTGGGGTCATGGTTAGGGGTCAGGGGTCAGGGGTCATGGTTAGGGGTCAGGGGTCTGGGGTCAAGGGTCAGGGGTCAGGGGATCAGGGGTCAGGAGGTCAGGAGTCAGGGGGTCAGGTTCATGGTTAGGGGTCAGGGGTCAGGGGTCAAGGGTCAGGTGTCAGGGGTCAGGGGTGATGGTTAGGGGTCAGGGGTCAGGGGTCAGGCATCAGGCATCAGGGGTTAGGGGTTAGGGTTAGGGATCAGGAGTCAGGGGTCAGGGGTCAGAGTCAGGGATCAGGGGTCAGGGGTCAGAGTCAGGGATCAGGAGTCTGGGGTCAAGGGTCAGGGGTCAGGGGATCAGGGGTCAGGAGTTCAGGAGTCAGGGGGTCAGGTTCATGGTTAGGGGTCAGGGGTCAGGGGTCAAGGGTCAGGTGTCAGGGGTCAGGGGTGATGGTTAGGGGTCAGGGGTCAGGGGTCAGGCATCAGGCATCAGGGGTTAGGGGTTAGGGTTAGGGATCAGGAGTCAGGGGTCAGGGGTCAGAGTCAGGGATCAGGGGTCAGGGGTCAGAGTCAGGGATCAGGAGTCTGGGGTCAAGGGTCAGGGGTCAGGGGTCAGGGGTCAAAGGTCAGGGGTCATTGTCATAGGTCAGGGGTCATTAATAGGGGTCAGGGTCAGGGGTCAAGGGTCAGGGTCGTGGTTAGGGGTCAGGGGTCGGGGTCAGGGAATGGGGTCATGGTTAGGGGTCAGCGGTCAGGCTCAGGCTCAGGGGTCATGGTTAGGGGTCAGGGGTCAGGGGGTCAGGGGTCAGGGGGTCAGGGGTCAGGGGTCAGGGTTAGGGATCAGGGGTCAGGGTCAGGGGTCAGGGGTCAAAGGTCAGGGGTCATGGTCATGGGTCATGGTCAGGGGTCATTAGTAGGGGTCAGGGGTCAGTGGTCAAGGGTCAGCGTCATGGTCAGGGGTCGGGGTCAGGGTCAGGGGTCAGGGTCAGGTGTCATGGTTAGGGGTCAGGGGTCAGGGGTCAGGGGGTCAGGGTCATGGTTAGGGGTCAGGGGTCAGGGTCTGGGGTCATGGTTAGGGGTCAGGGGTCAGGGGTCAGGGGATCAGGGGTCATGGTTAGGGGTCAGGGGTCAGGGTCATGGTTAGGGGTCAGGGATCAGGGTCAGGGTCAGGGGTCTGGGGTGAGTGGTCAGAGGTCAGGGGTTAGGGGTCAGGGGTCAGAGTCAGGGGTCAGGGGTCAGTGGTCAGGGGTCAGGGTTAGGGATTAGGGGGCATGGTCAGGGGTCAAAGGTCAGGGGTCAAAGGTCAGGGGTCAGGGGTCAGGGGTCATTGTTAGGGGTCAGGGGTCATGGTTAGGCGTCAGGGGTCAGGAGGTCAGGGGGTCAGGGGTCATGGCTAGGGGTCAGGGGTCAAGGGTCAGGGGTCAGGGATAGAGTCAGGGGTCTGGGGTCAGGGATCAGGGGGGTCAGGGGTCAGGGTTAGGGATCAGGGGTCAGGGGTCGGGGGTCAGGGTCAGGGTCAGGGGTCAAAGGTCAGGGGTCATGGTTAGGGGTCAGGGGTCAGGGGTCAGGGTTCAGGGGTCAAGGGTCATGGTCTGGGGTGAGTGGTCAGGGGTCAGGGTCATGGTTAGGCGTCAGGGAATGGGGTCATGGTTAGGGGTCAGGGGTCAGGGGTCAGAGTCAGGGGTCGGTGGTCAGGGGTCAGGAGTCAGGGGTCATGGTTAGCGGTCAGGGATCAGAGTCACTGTCAGGGGTCATGGTCAGGGGTCATGGTTGGGGTCAGGGGTCAGGGGTCAGGGGTCAAGGGTCAGGTGTCAGGGGTCAGGGGTGATGGTTAGGGGTCAGGGGTCAGGCATCAGGCATCAGGGGTTAGGGGTTAGGGTTAGGGATCAGGAGTCAGGGGTCAGGGGTCAGAGTCAGGGATCAGGGGTCAGGGGTCAGAGTCAGGGATCAGGAGTCTGGGGTCAAGGGTCAGGGGTCAGGGGTCAGGGGTCAAAGGTCAGGGGTCATTGTCATGGGTCAGGGGTCATTAATAGGGGTCAGGGGTCAGGGGTCAAGGGTCAGGGTCGTGGTTAGGGGTCAGGGGTCGGGGTCAGGGAATGGGGTCATGGTTAGGGGTCAGCGGTCAGGCTCAGGCTCAGGGGTCATGGTTAGGGGTCAGGGGTCAGGGGGTCAGGGGTCAGGGGGTATGGGGTCAGGGTCATGGTTAGGGGTCAGGGGTCAGGGTCTGGGGTCATGGTTAGGGGTCAGGGGTCAGGGGTCATGGTTAGGGGTCAGGGGTCTGGGGTCAAGGGTCAGGGGTCAGGGGATCAGGGGTCAGGAGGTCAGGAGTCAGGGGGTCAGGTTCATGGTTAGGGGTCAGGGGTCAGGGGTCAAGGGTCAGGTGTCAGGGGTCAGGGGTGATGGTTAGGGGTCAGGGGTCAGGGGTCAGGCATCAGGCATCAGGGGTTAGGGGTTAGGGTTAGGGATCAGGAGTCAGGGGTCAGGGGTCAGAGTCAGGGATCAGGGGTCAGGGGTCAGAGTCAGGGATCAGGAGTCTGGGGTCAAGGGTCAGTGGTCAGGGGTCAGGGGTCAAAGGTCAGGGGTCATTGTCATAGGTCAGGGGTCATTAATAGGGGTCAGGGGTCAGGGGTCAAGGGTCAGGGTCTTGGTTAGGGGTCAGGGGTCGGGGTCAGGGAATGGGGTCATGGTTAGGGGTCAGCGGTCAGGCTCAGGCTCAGGGGTCATGGTTAGGGGTCAGGGGTCAGGGGGTCAGGGGTCAGGGGGTATGGGGTCAGGGTCATGGTTAGGGGTCAGGGGTCAGGGGTCAGGGGTCATGGTTAGGGGTCAGGGGTCAGGGGTCATGGTTAGGGGTCAGGGGTCTGGGGTCAAGGGTCAGGGGTCAGGGGATCAGGGGTCAGGAGGTCAGGAGTCAGGGGGTCAGGTTCATGGTTAGGGGTCAGGGGTCAGGGGTCAAGGGTCAGGTGTCAGGGGTCAGGGGTGATGGTTAGGGGTCAGGGTTCAGGGGTCAGGCATCAGGCATCAGGGGTTAGGGGTTAGGGTTAGGGATCAGGAGTCAGGGGTCAGGGGTCAGAGTCAGGGATCAGGGGTCAGGGGTCAGAGTCAGGGATCAGGAGTCTGGGGTCAAGGGTCAGGGGTCAGGGGTCAGGGGTCAAAGGTCAGGGGTCATTGTCATAGGTCAGGGGTCATTAATAGGGGTCAGGGGTCAGGGGTCAAGGGTCAGGGTCGTGGTTAGGGGTCAGGGGTCGGGGTCAGGGAATGGGGTCATGGTTAGGGGTCAGCGGTCAGGCTCAGGCTCAGGGGTCATGGTTAGGGGTCAGGGGTCAGGGGGTCAGGGGTCAGGGGGTATGGGGTCAGGGTCATGGTTAGGGGTCAGGGGTCAGGGTCTGGGGTCATGGTTAGGGGTCAGGGGTTAGGGGTCATTGTTAGGGGTCAGGGGTCATGGTTAGGGGTCAGGGGTCAGGGGTCAGGAGGTCAGGGGGTCAGGGGTCATGGCTAGGGGTCAGGGGTCAAGGGTCAGGGGTCAGGGATAGAGTCAGGGGTCTGGGGTCAGGGGTCAGGGATCAGGGGGTCAGGGGTCAGGGTTAGGGATCAGGGGTCAGGAGTCAGGGGTCAGGGGTCAGAGTCAGGGGTCGGTGGTCAGGGGTCAGGAGTCAGGGGTAATGGTTAGCGGTCAGGGGTCAGAGTCACTGTCAGGGGTCATGGTCAGGGGTCATGGTTAGGGGTCAGGGGTCAAGGGTCAGGGGTCAAGGGTCAGGTGTCAGGGGTCAGGGGTGATGGTTAGGGGTCAGGGGTCAGGGGTCAGGCATCAGGCATCAGGGGTTAGGGGTTAGGGTTAGGGATCAGGAGTCAGAGGTCAGGGGTCAGAGTCAGGGATCAGGGTTCAGGGGTCAGAGTCAGGGATCAGGAGTCTGGGGTCAAGGGTCAGGGGTCAGGGGTCAGGGGTCAAAGGTCAGGGGTCGGTGGTCAGGGGTCAGGAGTCAGGGGTCATGGTTAGCGGTCAGGGATCAGAGTCACTGTCAGGGGTCATGGTCAGGGGTCATGGTTGGGGTCAGGGGTCAGGGGTCAGGGGTCAAGGGTCAGGTGTCAGGGGTCAGGGGTGATGGTTAGGGGTCAGGGGTCAGGCATCAGGCATCAGGGGTTAGGGGTTAGGGTTAGGGATCAGGAGTCAGGGGTCAGGGGTCAGAGTCAGGGATCAGGGGTCAGGGGTCAGAGTCAGGGATCAGGAGTCTGGGGTCAAGGGTCAGGGGTCAGGGGTCAGGGGTCAAAGGTCAGGGGTCATTGTCATGGGTCAGGGGTCATTAATAGGGGTCAGGGGTCAGGGGTCAAGGGTCAGGGTCGTGGTTAGGGGTCAGGGGTCGGGGTCAGGGAATGGGGTCATGGTTAGGGGTCAGCGGTCAGGCTCAGGCTCAGGGGTCATGGTTAGGGGTCAGGGGTCAGGGGGTCAGGGGTCAGGGGGTATGGGGTCAGGGTCATGGTTAGGGGTCAGGGGTCAGGGTCTGGGGTCATGGTTAGGGGTCAGGGGTTAGGGGTCATGGTTAGGGGTCAGGGGTCTGGGGTCAAGGGTCGGGGGTCAGGGGATCAGGGGTCAGGAGGTCAGGAGTCAGGGGGTCAGGTTCATGGTTAGGGGTCAGGGGTCAGGGGTCAAGGGTCAGGTGTCAGGGGTCAGGGGTGATGGTTAGGGGTCAGGGGTCAGGGGTCAGGCATCAGGCATCAGGGGTTAGGGGTTAGGGTTAGGGATCAGGAGTCAGGGGTCAGGGGTCAGAGTCAGGGATCAGGGGTCAGGGGTCAGAGTCAGGGATCAGGAGTCTGGGGTCAAGGGTCAGGGGTCAGGGGTCAGGGGTCAAAGGTCAGGGGTCATTGTCATAGGTCAGGGGTCATTAATAGGGGTCAGGGGTCAGGGGTCAAGGGTCAGGGTCGTGGTTAGGGGTCAGGGGTCGGGGTCAGGGAATGGGGTCATGGTTAGGGGTCAGCGGTCAGGCTCAGGCTCAGGGGTCATGGTTAGGGGTCAGGGGTCAGGGGGTCAGGGGTCAGGGGGTATGGGGTCAGGGTCATGGTTAGGGGTCAGGGGTCAGGGTCTGGGGTCATGGTTAGGGGTCAGGGGTTAGGGGTCATTGTTAGGGGTCAGGGGTCATGGTTAGGGGTCAGGGGTCAGGGGTCAGGAGGTCAGGGGGTCAGGGGTCATGGCTAGGGGTCAGGGGTCAAGGGTCAGGGGTCATGGTTAGGGGTCAGGGGTCAAGGGTCAGGGGTCAAGGGTCAGGTGTCAGGGGTCAGGGGTGATGGTTAGGGGTCAGGGGTCAGGGAATTGGGTCATGGTTAGTGGTCAGGGGTCAGGGTCAGGGGTCAGGGGGTATGGGGTCAGGGTCATGGTTAGGGGTCAGGGGTCAGGGGTCAAGGGTCAGGGGTCAGGGGATCAGGGGTCAGGAGGTCAGGAGTCAGGGGGTCAGGTTCATGGTTAGGGGTCAGGGTCAGGGGTCATGGTTAGGGGTCAGGGGTCAGGGTCAGGGGTCAGGGGTCAGGGGTCAGGGGTCAGGGAATGGTTAGGGGTCAGGGGTCAGGGAATTGGGTCATGGTTAGTGGTCAGGGGTCAGGGTCATGGGTCAGGGGTCAGGGGTCAGGGGTCATGATTAGGGGTCAGGGGTCGGGGTCATGGTTTGGGGTCAGGGTCAGGGATCAGGGGTCAGCTGTCTGGGGTGAGTGGTCGGCGGTCAGAGTCAGGGGTCAGGGGTCAGGGGTCAGGGGTAGGGGTCAGGGGGTCAAAGGTCAGGGGTCATTGTCATGGGTCAGGGGTCATTAATAGGGGTCAGGGGTCAGGGGTCAAGGGTCAGGGTCGTGGTTAGGGGTCAGGGGTCAGGGAATGGGGTCATGGTTAGGGGTCAGCGGTCAGGCTCAGGGTCAGGGGTCATGGGGTTAGGGGTCAGGGGTCAGGGGGTCAAAGGTCAGGGGGTCAGGGGTCAGGGGTCAGGGTTAGGGATCAGGGGTCAGGGTCAGGGGTCAGGGGTCAAAGGTCAGGGGTCATGGTCATGGGTCATGGTCAGGGGTCATTAGTAGGGGTCAGGGGTCAGTGGTCAAGGGTCAGCGTCATGGTCAGGGGTCGGGGTCAGGGTCAGGGGTCAGGGTCAGGTGTCATGGTTAGGGGTCAGGGGTCAGGGGTCAGGGGGTCAGGGGTCAGGGTCTGGGGTCATGGTTAGGGGTCAGGGGTCAGGGGTCAGGGGATCAGGGGTCATGGTTAGGGGTCAGGGGTCAGGGGTCAGGGTCATGGTTAGGGGTCAGGGATCAGGGTCAGGGTCAGGGGTCTGGGGTGAGTGGTCAGAGGTCAGGGGTTAGGGGTCAGGGGTCAGAGTCAGGGGTCAGGGGTCAGTGGTCAGTGGTCAGGGGTCAGGGTTAGGGATTAGGGGGGAGGGTCAGGGGTTAAAAGGTCAGCGGTCAAAGGTCAGGGGTCGGGGTCAGGGGTCATTGTTAGGGGTCAGGGGTCATGGTTAGGGGTCAGGGGTCAGGGGTCAGGAGTCAGGGGTCATGGTTAGCGGTCAGGGGTCAGAGTCACTGTCAGGGGTCATGGTCAGGGGTCATGGTTAGGGGTCAGGGGTCAGGGGTCAAGGGTCAGGTGTCAGGGGTCAGGGGTCAGGGGTCAGGGGTCTGGGGTGAGTGGTCAGAGGTCAGGGGTTAGGGGTCAGGGGTCAGAGTCAGGGGTCAGGGGTCAGTGGTCAGGGGTCAGGGTTAGGGATAAGGGGGGCAGGGCCAGGGGTCAAAGGTCAGGGGTCAAAGGTCAGGGGTCAGGGGTCAGGGGTCATTGTTAGGGGTCAGGGGTCATGGTTAGGGATCAGGGGTCAGGGGTCAGGAGTCATGGCTAGGGGTCAGGGGTCAAGGGTCAGGGGTGAGGGATAGAGTCAGGGGTCTGGGGTCAGGGGTCAGGGATCAGGGAGTCAGGGGTCAGGGTTAGGGATCAGGGGTCAGGGGTCGGGGGTCAGGGTCAGGGGTCAAAGGTCAGGGGTCATGGTTAGGGGTCAGGGGTCAAGGGTCCGGGGTCAAGGGTCATGGTCTGGGGTGAGTGGTCAGGGGTCAGGGTCATGGTTAGGCGTCAGGGAATGGGGTCATGGTTAGGGGTCAGGGGTCAGGGGTCAGAGTCAGGGATCAGGGGTCAGGGGTCAGAGTCAGGGATCAGGAGTCTGGGGTCAAGGGTCAGGGGTCAGGGGTCAGGGGTCAAAGGTCAGGGGTCATTGTCATGGGTCAGGGGTCATTAATAGGGGTCAGGGGTCAGGGGTCAAGGGTCAGGGTCGTGGTTAGGGGTCAGGGGTCGGGGTCAGGGAATGGGGTCATGGTTAGGGGTCAGCGGTCAGGCTCAGGCTCAGGGGTCATGGTTAGGGGTCAGGGGTCAGGGGGTCAGGGGTCAGGGGGTATGGGGTCAGGGTCATGGTTAGGGGTCAGGGGTCAGGGTCTGGGGTCATGGTTAGGGGTCAGGGGTTAGGGGTCATGGTTAGGGGTCAGGGGTCTGGGGTCAAGGGTCAGGGGTCAGGGGATCAGGGGTCAGGAGGTCAGGAGTCAGGGGGTCAGGTTCATGGTTAGGGGTCAGGGTCAGGGGTCATGGTTAGGGGTCAGGGGTCAGGGTCAGGGGTCAGGGGTCAGGGGTCAGGGAATGGTTAGGGGTCAGGGGTCAGGGAATTGGGTCATGGTTAGTGGTCAGGGGTCAGGGTCAGGGGTCAGGGGTCAGGGGTCATGGTTAGGGGTCAGGGGTCAGGGTCATGGTTTGGGGTCAGGGTCAGGGATCAGGGGTCAGCTGTCTGGGGTGAGTGGTCGGGGGTCAGAGTCAGGGATCAGGGGTCAGGGGTCAGGGGTCAGGGGTCAGGGGTCAGGGGTCAGGGGGTCAAAGGTCAGGGGTCATTGTCATGGGTCAGGGGTCATTAATAGGGGTCAGGGGTCAAATGTCAAGTGTCAGGGTCGTGGTTAGGGGTCAGGGGTCAGGGAATGGGGTCATGGTTAGGGGTCAGAGGTCAGGCTCAGGGTCAGGGGTCATGGTTAGGGGTCAGGGGTCAGGGGGTCAGGGGTCAGGGGTCAGGGTTAGGGATCAGGGGTCAGGGTCAGGGGTCAGGGGTCAATGTTCAGGGGTCATGGTCAGGGGTCATTAGTAGGGGTCAGGGGTCAGTGGTCAAGGGTCAGCGTCATGGTCAGGGGTCGGGGTCAGGGTCAGGGGTCAGGGTCAGGTGTCATGGTTAGGGGTCAGGGGTCAGGGGTCAGGGGGTCAGGGTCATGGTTAGGGGTCAGGGGTCAGGGTCTGGGGTCATGGTTAGGGGTCAGGGGTCATGGTCAGGGTCAGGGGTCATGGTTAGGGGTCAGGGGTCAGGGTCATGGTTAGGGGTCAGGGATCAGGGTCAGGGTCAGGGGTCTGGGGTGAGTGGTCAGAGGTCAGGGGTTAGGGGTCAGGGGTCAGAGTCAGGGGTCAGGGGTCAGTGGCCAGGGGTCAGGGTTAGGGATTAGGGGGCAGGGTCAGGGGTCAAAGGTCAGGGGTCAAATGTCAGGGGTCCGGGGTCATTGTTAGGGGTCAGGGGTCATGGTTAGGGGTCAGGGGTCAGGGGTCAGGAGGTCAGGGGGTCAGGGGTCATGGCTAGGGGTCAGGGGTCAAGGGTCAGGGGTCAGGGATAGAGTCAGGGGTCTGGGGTCAGGGGTCAGGGATCAGGGGGTCAGGGGTCAGGGTTAGGGATCAGGGGTCAGGGGTCAGGGGTCAGGGGTCAGAGTCAGGGGTCGGTGGTCAGGGGTCAGGAGTCAGGGGTCATGGTTAGCTGTCAGGGGTCAGAGTCACTGTCAGGGGTCATGGTCAGGGGTCATGGTTAGGGGTCAGGGGTCAGGGGTCAGGGGTCAAGGGTCAGGTGTCAGGGGTCAGGGGTGATGGTTAGGGCTCAGGGGTCAGGGGTCAGGCATCAGGCATCAGGGGTTAGGGGTTAGGGTTAGGGATCAGGAGTCAGGGGTCAGGGGTCAGAGTCAGGGATCAGGGGTCAGAGGTCAGAGTCAGGGATCAGGAGTCAGGGGTCAGGGGTCAGGGGTCAGGGGTCAGGGGTCAAAGGTCAGGGGTCATTGTCATGGGTCAGGGGTCATTAATAGGGGTCAGGGGTCAGTGGTCAAGGGTCAGCGTCATGGTCAGGGGTCGGGGTCAGGGTCAGGGGTCAGGGTCAGGTGTCATGGTTAGGGGTCAGGGGTCAGGGGTCAGGGGGTCAGGGTCATGGTTAGGGGTCAGGGGTCAGGGTCTGGGGTCATGGTTAGGGGTCAGGGGTCAGGGGTCAGGGGATCAGGGGTCATGGTTAGGGGTCAGGGGTCAGGGTCATGGTTAGGGGTCAGGGATCAGGGTCAGGGTCAGGGGTCTGGGGTGAGTGGTCAGAGGTCAGGGGTTAGGGGTCAGGGGTCAGAGTCAGGGGTCAGGGGTCAGTGGTCAGGGGTCAGGGTTAGGGATTAGGGGGCATGGTCAGGGGTCAAAGGTCAGGGGTCAAAGGTCAGGGGTCAGGGGTCAGGGGTCATTGTTAGGGGTCAGGGGTCATGGTTAGGCATCAGGGGTCAGGAGGTCAGGGGGTCAGGGGTCATGGCTAGGGGTCAGGGGTCAAGGGTCAGGGGTCAGGGATAGAGTCAGGGGTCTGGGGTCAGGGATCAGGGGGTCAGGGGTCAGGGTTAGGGATCAGGGGTCAGGGGTCGGGGGTCAGGGTCCGGGTCAGGGGTCAAAGGTCAGGGGTCATGGTTAGGGGTCAGGGGTCAAGGGTCAGGGTTCAGGGGTCAAGGGTCATGGTCTGGGGTGAGTGGTCAGGGGTCAGGGTCATGGTTAGGCGTCAGGGAATGGGGTCATGGTTAGGGGTCAGGGGTCAGGGGTCAGAGTCAGGGGTCGGTGGTCAGGGGTCAGGAGTCAGGGGTCATGGTTAGCGGTCAGGGATCAGAGTCACTGTCAGGGGTCATGGTCAGGGGTCATGGTTGGGGTCAGGGGTCAGGGGTCAGGGGTCAAGGGTCAGGTGTCAGGGGTCAGGGGTGATGGTTAGGGGTCAGGGGTCAGGCATCAGGCATCAGGGGTTAGGGGTTAGGGTTAGGGATCAGGAGTCAGGGGTCAGGGGTCAGAGTCAGGGATCAGGGGTCAGGGGTCAGAGTCAGGGATCAGGAGTCTGGGGTCAAGGGTCAGGGGTCAGGGGTCAGGGGTCAAAGGTCAGGGGTCATTGTCATGGGTCAGGGGTCATTAATAGGGGTCAGGAGTCAGGGGTCAAGGGTCAGGGTCGTGGTTAGGGGTCAGGGGTCGGGGTCAGGGAATGGGGTCATGGTTAGGGGTCAGCGGTCAGGCTCAGGCTCAGGGGTCATGGTTAGGGGTCAGGGGTCAGGGGGTCAGGGGTCAGGGGGTATGGGGTCAGGGTCATGGTTAGGGGTCAGGGGTCAGGGTCTGGGGTCATGGTTAGGGGTCAGGGGTCATGGTTAGGGGTCAGGGGTCTGGGGTCAAGGGTCAGGGGTCAGGGGATCAGGGGTCAGGAGGTCAGGAGTCAGGGGGTCAGGTTCATGGTTAGGGGTCAGGGGTCAGGGGTCAAGGGTCAGGTGTCAGGGGTCAGGGGTGATGGTTAGGGGTCAGGGGTCAGGGGTCAGGCATCAGGCATCAGGGGTTAGGGGTTAGGGTTAGGGATCAGGAGTCAGGGGTCAGGGGTCAGAGTCAGGGATCAGGGGTCAGGGGTCAGAGTCAGGGATCAGGAGTCTGGGGTCAAGGGTCAGGGGTCAGGGGTCAGGGGTCAAAGGTCAGGGGTCATTGTCATAGGTCAGGGGTCATTAATAGGGGTCAGGGGTCAGGGGTCAAGGGTCAGGGTCGTGGTTAGGGGTCAGGGGTCGGGGTCAGGGAATGGGGTCATGGTTAGGGGTCAGCGGTCAGGCTCAGGCTCAGGGGTCATGGTTAGGGGTCAGGGGTCAGGGGGTCAGGGGTCAGGGGGTATGGGGTCAGGGTCATGGTTAGGGGTCAGGGGTCAGGGTCTGGGGTCATGGTTAGGGGTCAGGGGTCTGGGGTCAAGGGTCAGGGGTCAGGGGATCAGGGGTCAGGAGGTCAGGAGTCAGGGGGTCAGGTTCATGGTTAGGGGTCAGGGGTCAGGGGTCAAGGGTCAGGTGTCAGGGGTCAGGGGTGATGGTTAGGGGTCAGGGGTCAGGGGTCAGGCATCAGGCATCAGGGGTTAGGGGTTAGGGTTAGGGATCAGGAGTCAGGGGTCAGGGGTCAGAGTCAGGGATCAGGGGTCAGGGGTCAGAGTCAGGGATCAGGAGTCTGGGGTCAAGGGTCAGGGGTCAGGGGTCAGGGGTCAAAGGTCAGGGGTCATTGTCATAGGTCAGGGGTCATTAATAGGGGTCAGGGGTCAGGGGTCAAGGGTCAGGGTCGTGGTTAGGGGTCAGGGGTCGGGGTCAGGGAATGGGGTCATGGTTAGGGGTCAGCGGTCAGGCTCAGGCTCAGGGGTCATGGTTAGGGGTCAGGGGTCAGGGGGTCAGGGGTCAGGGGGTATGGGGTCAGGGTCATGGTTAGGGGTCAGGGGTCAGGGTCTGGGGTCATGGTTAGGGGTCAGCGGTTAGGGGTCATTGTTAGGGGTCAGGGGTCATGGTTAGGGGTCAGGGGTCAGGGGTCAGGAGGTCAGGGGGTCAGGGGTCATGGCTAGGGGTCAGGGGTCAAGGGTCAGGGGTCAGGGATAGAGTCAGTGTTCTGGGGTCAGGGGTCAGGGATCAGGGGGTCAGGGGTCAGGGTTAGGGATCAGGGGTCAGGAGTCAGGGGTCAGGGGTCAGAGTCAGGGGTCGGTGGTCAGGGGTCAGGAGTCAGGGGTCATGGTTAGCGGTCAGGGGTCAGAGTCACTGTCAGGGGTCATGGTCAGGGGTCATGGTTAGGGGTCAGGGGTCAAGGGTCAGGGGTCAAGGGTCAGGTGTCAGGGGTCAGGGGTGATGGTTAGGGGTCAGGGGTCAGGGGTCAGGCATCAGGCATCAGGGGTTAGGGGTTAGGGTTAGGGATCAGGAGTCAGAGGTCAGGGGTCAGAGTCAGGGATCAGGGTTCAGGGGTCAGAGTCAGGGATCAGGAGTCTGGGGTCAAGGGTCAGGGGTCAGGGGTCAGGGGTCAAAGGTCAGGGGTCGGTGGTCAGGGGTCAGGAGTCAGGGGTCATGGTTAGCGGTCAGGGATCAGAGTCACTGTCAGGGGTCATGGTCAGGGGTCATGGTTGGGGTCAGGGGTCAGGGGTCAGGGGTCAAGGGTCAGGTGTCAGGGGTCAGGGGTGATGGTTAGGGGTCAGGGGTCAGGCATCAGGCATCAGGGGTTAGGGGTTAGGGTTAGGGATCAGGAGTCAGGGGTCAGGGGTCAGAGTCAGGGATCAGGGGTCAGGGGTCAGAGTCAGGGATCAGGAGTCTGGGGTCAAGGGTCAGGGGTCAGGGGTCAGGGGTCAAAGGTCAGGGGTCATTGTCATGGGTCAGGGGTCATTAATAGGGGTCAGGGGTCAGGGGTCAAGGGTCAGGGTCGTGGTTAGGGGTCAGGGGTCGGGGTCAGGGAATGGGGTCATGGTTAGGGGTCAGCGGTCAGGCTCAGGCTCAGGGGTCATGGTTAGGGGTCAGGGGTCAGGGGGTCAGGGGTCAGGGGGTATGGGGTCAGGGTCATGGTTAGGGGTCAGGGGTCAGGGTCTGGGGTCATGGTTAGGGGTCAGGGGTTAGGGGTCATGGTTAGGGGTCAGGGGTCTGGGGTCAAGGGTCGGGGGTCAGGGGATCAGGGGTCAGGAGGTCAGGAGTCAGGGGGTCAGGTTCATGGTTAGGGGTCAGGGGTCAGGGGTCAAGGGTCAGGTGTCAGGGGTCAGGGGTGATGGTTAGGGGTCAGGGGTCAGGGGTCAGGCATCAGGCATCAGGGGTTAGGGGTTAGGGTTAGGGATCAGGAGTCAGGGGTCAGGGGTCAGAGTCAGGGATCAGGGGTCAGGGGTCAGAGTCAGGGATCAGGAGTCTGGGGTCAAGGGTCAGGGGTCAGGGGTCAGGGGTCAAAGGTCAGGGGTCATTGTCATAGGTCAGGGGTCATTAATAGGGGTCAGGGGTCAGGGGTCAAGGGTCAGGGTCGTGGTTAGGGGTCAGGGGTCGGGGTCAGGGAATGGGGTCATGGTTAGGGGTCAGCGGTCAGGCTCAGGCTCAGGGGTCATGGTTAGGGGTCAGGGGTCAGGGGGTCAGGGGTCAGGGGGTATGGGGTCAGGGTCATGGTTAGGGGTCAGGGGTCAGGGTCTGGGGTCATGGTTAGGGGTCAGGGGTTAGGGGTCATTGTTAGGGGTCAGGGGTCATGGTTAGGGGTCAGGGGTCAGGGGTCAGGAGGTCAGGGGGTCAGGGGTCATGGCTAGGGGTCAGGGGTCAAGGGTCAGGGGTCATGGTTAGGGGTCAGGGGTCAAGGGTCAGGGGTCAAGGGTCAGGTGTCAGGGGTCAGGGGTGATGGTTAGGGGTCAGGGGTCAGGGGTCAGGCATCAGGCATCAGGGGTTAGGGGTTAGGGTTAGGGATCAGGAGTCAGAGGTCAGGGGTCAGAGTCAGGGATCAGGGTTCAGGGGTCAGAGTCAGGGATCAGGAGTCAGGGGTCAGGGGTCAGGGGTCAGGGGTCAGGGGTCAGGGTCAGGGGTCAAAGGTCACGGGTCATTGTCATGGGTCAGGGGTCATTAATAGGGGTCAGGCGTCAAGGGTCAAGGGTCAGGGTCGTGGTTAGGGGTCAGGGGTCGGGGTCAGGGAATGGGGTCATGGTTAGGGGACAGCGGTCAGGCTCAGGCTCAGGGGTCATGGTTAGGGGTCAGGGGTCAGGGGGTCAGGGGTCAGGGGGTATGGGGTCAGGGTCATGGTTAGGGGTCAGGGGTCAGGGGTCAAGGGTCAGGGGTCAGGGGATCAGGGGTCAGGAGGTCAGGAGTCAGGGGGTCAGGTTCATGGTTAGGGGTCAGGGTCAGGGGTCATGGTTAGGGGTCAGGGGTCAGGGTCAGGGGTCAGGGGTCAGGGGTCAGGGGTCAGGGAATGGTTAGGGGTCAGGGGTCAGGGAATTGGGTCATGGTTAGTGGTCAGGGGTCAGGGTCAGGGGTCAGGGGTCAGGGGTCAGGGGTCATGATTAGGGGTCAGGGGTCGGGGTCATGGTTTGGGGTCAGGGTCAGGGATCAGGGGTCAGCTGTCTGGGGTGAGTGGTCGGCGGTCAGAGTCAGGGGTCAGGGGTCAGGGGTCAGGGGTAGGGGTCAGGGGGTCAAAGGTCAGGGGTCATTGTCATGGGTCAGGGGTCATTAATAGGGGTCAGGGGTCAGGGGTCAAGGGTCAGGGTCGTGGTTAGGGGTCAGGGGTCAGGGAATGGGGTCATGGTTAGGGGTCAGTGGTCAGGCTCAGGGTCAGGGGTCATGGGGTTAGGGCTCAGGGGTCAGGGGGTCAAAGGTCAGGGGGTCAGGGGTCAGGGGTCAGGGTTAGGGATCAGGGGTCAGGGTCAGGGGTCAGGGGTCAAAGGTCAGGGGTCATGGTTAGGGGTCATGGTCAGGGGTCATTAGTAGGGGTCAGGGGTCAGTGGTCAAGGGTCAGCGTCATGGTCAGGGGTCGGGGTCAGGGTCAGGGGTCAGGGTCAGGTGTCATGGTTAGGGGTCAGGGGTCAGGGGTCAGGGGGTCAGGGTCATGGTTAGGGGTCAGGGGTCAGGGTCTGGGGTCATGGTTAGGGGTCAGGGGTCAGGGGTCAGGGGATCAGGGGTCATGGTTAGGGGTCAGGGGTCAGGGGTCAGGGTCATGGTTAGGGGTCAGGGATCAGGGTCAGGGTCAGGGGTCTGGGGTGAGTGGTCAGAGGTCAGGGGTTAGGGGTCAGGGGTCAGAGTCAGGGGTCAGGGGTCAGTGGTCAGTGGTCAGGGGTCAGGGTTAGGGATTAGGGGGGAGGGTCAGGGGTTAAAAGGTCAGCGGTCAAAGGTCAGGGGTCGGGGTCAGGGGTCATTGTTAGGGGTCAGGGGTCATGGTTAGGGGTCAGGGGTCAGGGGTCAGGAGGTCAGGGGGTCAGGGGTCATGGCTAGGGGTCAGGGGTCAAGGGTCAGGGGTCAGGGATAGAGTCAGGGGTCTGGGGTCAGGGGTCAGGGATCAGGGGGTCAGGGGTCAGGGTTAGGGATCAGCGGTCAGGGGTCGGGGGTCAGGGTCAGGGTTAGGGGTCAAAGGTCAGGGGTCATGGTTAGGGGTCAGGGGTCAGGGGTCAAGGGTCAGGGGTCAAGGGTCATGGTCTGGGGTGAGTGGTCAGGGGTCAGGGTCATGGTTAGGCGTCAGGGAATGGGGTCATGGTTAGGGGTCAGGGGTCAGGGGTCAGGAGTCAGGGGTCATGGTTAGCGGTCAGGGATCAGAGTCACTGTCAGGGGTCATGGTCAGGGGTCATGGTTAGGGGTCAGGGGTCAGGGGTCAGGGGTCAGGGTCAGGTGTCAGGGGTCTGGGGTGATGGTTAGGGGTCAGGGGTCAGGGGTCAGGCACCAGGCATCAGGGGTTAGGGGTTAGGGTTAGGGATCAGGAGTCAGGGGTCAGGGGTCAGAGTCAGGGATCAGGGGTCAGGGGTCAGAGTCAGGGATCAGGAGTCAGGGGTCAGGGGTCAGGGGTCAGGGGTCAGGGGTCAGGGGTCAGGGGTCAGGGGTCAGGGGTCAGGGGTCAAAGGTCAGGGGTCATTGTCATGGGTCAGGGGTCATTAATAGGGGTCAGGCGTCAAGGGTCAAGGGTCAGGGTCGTGGTTAGGGGTCAGGGGTCGGGGTCAGGGAATGGGGTCATGGTTAGGGGACAGCGGTCAGGCTCAGGCTCAGGGGTCATGGTTAGGGATCAGGGGTCAGGGGGTCAGGGGTCAGGGGGTATGGGGTCAGGGTCATGGTTAGGGGTCAGGGGTCAGGGGTCAAGGGTCAGGGGTCAGGGGATCAGGGGTCAGGAGGTCAGGAGTCAGGGGGTCAGGTTCATGGTTAGGGGTCAGGGTCAGGGGTCATGGTTAGGGGTCAGGGGTCAGGGTCAGGGGTCAGGGGTCAGGGGTCAGGGAATGGTTAGGGGTCAGGGGTCAGGGAATTGGGTCATGGTTAGTGGTCAGGGGTCAGGGTCAGGGGTCAGGGGTCAGGGGTCAGGGTCATGGTTAGGGGTCAGCGGTCAGGGTCAGGGAATGGGGTCATGGTTAGGGGTCAGCGGTCAGGCTCAGGGTCAGGGGTCATGGTTAGGGGTCAGGGGTCAGGGCGTCAGGGGTCAGGGGGTCAGGGGTCAGGGGGTCAGGGGTCAGGGGTCAGGGTTAGGGATCAGGGGTCAGGGTCAGGGGTCAGGGGTCAAAGGTCAGGGGTCATGGTCATGGGTCATGGTCAGGGGTCATTAGTAGGGGTCAGGGGTCAGTGGTCAAGGGTCAGCGTCATGGTTAGGGGTCAGGTGTCAGGGAATGGGGTCATGGTTAGGGGTCAGGGGTCAGGGGGTCAGGGGGTCAGGGGTCAGAGTTAGGGATCAGGACTCAGGGGTCAGGGGTCAGGGGTCAGGGGTCATGGTTAGGGGTCAGGTATCAGGGTCAGGGTCAGGGGTCATGGTTAGGGGTCAAGGGTCAGGGGTCAGGGGTCAGGGGATCAGGGGTCAGGAGGTCAGGAGTCAGGGGGTCAGGTTCATGGTTAGGGGTCAGGGTCAGGGATCAGGGTCAGGGGACAGGGGTCAGGGGTCTGGGGTGAGTGGTCAGAGGTCAGGGCACAGGGGTCAGGGGTCAGGGGTCATTGTCAGGGCTCAGGGGTCATGGTCAGTGGTCAGGGGTCAAAGGTCAGGAGTCATGGTTAGGGGTCAGTGGTCAAGGGTCAGCGTCATGGTTAGGGGTCGGTGTCAGGGTCAGGGAATGGGGTCATGGTTAGGGGTCAGCGGTCAGGGTCAGGGGCCATGGTTAGGGGTCAGGGGTCAGGGGTCTGGGGGTCAGGGGGTCAGGGGTCAGAGTTAGGGATCAGGACTCTGGGGTCAGGGGTCAGGGGTCAGGGTCATGGTTAGGGGTCAGGGGTCAGGGTCAGGGGTCATGGTTAGGGGTCAGGGGTCAGGGGTCATGGTTAGGGGTCAGGGGTCTGGGGTCAAGGGTCAGGGGTCAGGGGATCAGGGGTCAGGAGGTCAGGAGTCAGGGGGTCAGGTTCATGGTTAGGGGTCAGGGGTCAGGGTCATGGTTTGGGGTCAGGGTCAGGGATCAGAGGTCAGCTGTCTGGGGTGAGTGGTCGGGGGTCAGAGTCAGGGCTCAGGGTTCGGGGGTCAGGGGTCAGGGTTAGGGATCAGGGGTCAGGGGTCAAAGGTAAGGGGTCATGGTAAGGGGTCATGGGTCAGGCATCAAGGGTCATTGTTAGGGGTCAGGGGGTCAGAGGGTCAGGGGGTCAGGGGTCAGGGGTCAGGCGTAGGGGTCAGGGGTCAGGGTCATGGTTAGGGGTCAGGGGTCAGGGTCAGGGTCAGGGGTCAGGGTCAGGTGTCATGGTTAGGGGTCAGGGGTCAGGGGTCAGGGGGTCAGGGTCATGGTTAGGGGGTCAGGGGTCAGGGTCTGGGGTCATGGTTAGGGGTCAGGGGTCAGGGTCTGGGTCAGGGGTCATGGTTAGGGGTCAGGGGTCAGGGTCATGGTTAGGGGTCAGGGATCAGGGTCATGGTTAGGGGTCTGGGGTGAGTGGTCAGAGGTCAGGGGTTAGGGGTCAGGGGTCAGAGTCAGGGATCAGGAGTCTGGGGTCAGGGGTCAGGGGTCAGGGGTCATTAATAGGGGTCAGGGGTCAGGGGTCAAGGGTCAGGGTCGTGGTTAGGGGTCAGGGGTCGGGGTCAGGGAATGGGGTCATGGTTAGGGGTCAGCGGTCAGGCTCAGGCTCAGGGGTCATGGTTAGGGGTCAGGGGTCAGGGGGTCAGGGGTCAGGGGGTATGGGGTCAGGGTCATGGTTAGGGGTCAGGGGTCAGGGTCTGGGGTCATGGTTAGGGGTCAGGGGTTAGGGGTCATGGTTAGGGGTCAGGGGTCTGGGGTCAAGGGTCAGGGGTCAGGGGATCAGGGGTCAGGAGGTCAGGAGTCAGGGGGTCAGGTTCATGGTTAGGGGTCAGGGTCAGGGGTCATGGTTAGGGGTCAGGGGTCAGGGTCAGGGGTCAGGGGTCAGGGGTCAGGGAATGGTTAGGGGTCAGGGGTCAGGGAATTGGGTCATGGTTAGTGGTCAGGGGTCAGGGTCAGGGGTCAGGGGTCAGGGGTCAGGGTCATGGTTAGGGGTCAGGGGTCAGGGTCAGGGAATGGGGTCAGGGTCAGGGATCACGGGTCAGCTGTCTGGGGTGAGTGGTCGGGGGTCAGAGTCAGGGATCAGGGGTCAGGGGTCAGGGGTCAGGGGTCAGGGGTCAGGGGTCAGGGGGTCAAAGGTCAGGGGTCATTGTCATGGGTCAGGGGTCATTAATAGGGGTCAGCGGTCAGGGGTCAAGGGTCAGGGTCGTGGTTAAGGGTCAGGGGTCAGGGAATGGGCTCATGGTTAGGGGTCAGAGGTCAGGCTCAGGGTCAGGGGTCATGGTTAGGGGTCAGGGGTCAGGGGGTCAGGGGTCAGGGGTCAGGGTTAGGGATCAGGGGTCAGGGTCAGGGGTCAGGGGTCAAAGTTCAGGGGTCATGGTCATGGGTCATGGTCAGGGGTCATTAGTAGGGGTCAGGGGTCAGTGGTCAAGGGTCAGCGTCATGGTCAGGGGTCGGGGTCAGGGTCAGGGGTCAGGGTCAGGTGTCATGGTTAGGGGTCAGGGGTCAGGGGTCAGGGGGTCAGGGTCATGGTTAGGGGTCAGGGGTCAGGGTCTGGGGTCATGGTTAGGGGTCAGGGGTCATGGTCAGGGTCAGGGGTCATGGTTAGGGGTCAGGGGTCAGGGTCATGGTTAGGGGTCAGGGATCAGGGTCAGGGTCAGGGGTCTGGGGTGAGTGGTCAGAGGTCAGGGGTTAGGGGTCAGGGGTCAGAGTCAGGGGTCAGGGGTCAGTGGCCAGGGGTCAGGGTTAGGGATTAGGGGGCAGGGTCAGGGGTCAAAGGTCAGGGGTCAAATGTCAGGGGTCCGGGGTCATTGTTAGGGGTCAGGGGTCATGGTTAGGGGTCAGAGATCAGGGGTCAGGAGGTCAGGGGGTCAGGGGTCATGGCTAGGGGTCAGGGGTCAAGGGTCAGGGGTCAGGGATAGAGTCAGGGGTCTGGGGTCAGGGGTCAGGGATCAGGGGGTCAGGGGTCAGGGTTAGGGATCAGGGGTCAGGGGTCAGGGGTCAGGGGTCAGAGTCAGGGGTCGGTGGTCAGGGGTCAGGAGTCAGGGGTCATGGTTAGCTGTCAGGGGTCAGAGTCACTGTCAGGGGTCATGGTCAGGGGTCATGGTTAGGGGTCAGGGGTCAGGGGTCAGGGGTCAAGGGTCAGGTGTCAGGGGTCAGGGGTGATGGTTAGGGGTCAGGGGTCAGGGGTCAGGCATCAGGCATCAGGGGTTAGGGGTTAGGGTTAGGGATCAGGAGTCAGGGGTCAGGGGTCAGAGTCAGGGATCAGGGGTCAGGGGTCAGAGTCAGGGATCAGGAGTCAGGGGTCAGGGGTCAGGGGTCAGGGGTCAGGGGTCAGGGGTCAAAGGTCAGGGGTCATTGTCATGGGTCAGGGGTCATTAATAGGGGTCAGGCGTCAGGGGTCAAGGGTCAGGGTCGTGGTTAGGGGTCAGGGGTCGGGGTCAGGGAATGGGGTCATGGTTAGGGGTCAGCGGTCAGGCTCAGGCTCAGGGGTCATGGTTAGGGGTCAGGGGTCAGGGGGTCAGGGGTCAGGGGGTATGGGGTCAGGGTCATGGTTAGGGGTCAGGGGTCAGGGGTCAAGGGTCAGGGGTCAGGGGATCAGGGGTCAGGAGGTCAGGAGTCAGGTGGTCAGGTTCATGGTTAGGGGTCAGGGTCAGGGGTCATGGTTAGGGGTCAGGGGTCGGTGGTCATGGGTCAGGAGTCAGGGTTAGGGATCAGGGGGCAGGGTGAGGGGTCAAAAGTGAGGTGTCAGGGTCAGGAGTCAGGGGTCAGGGGTCAGGAGTCAGGGGTCATGGTTAGCGGTCAGGGATCAGAGTCACTGTCAGGGGTCATGGTCAGGGGTCATGGTTAGGGGTCAGGGGTCAGCGGTCAGGGGTCAGGGTCAGGTGTCAGGGGTCTGGGGTGATGGTTAGGGGTCAGGGGTCAGGGGTCAGGCATCAGGCATCAGGGGTTAGGGGTTAGGGTTAGGGATCAGGAGTCAGGGGTCAGGGGTCAGAGTCAGGGATCAGGGGTCAGGGGTCAGAGTCAGGGATCAAAGTTCAGGGGTCATGGTCATGGGTCATGGTCAGGGGTCATTAGTAGGGGTCAGGGGTCAGTGGTCAAGGGTCAGCGTCATGGTCAGGGGTCGGGTTCAGGGTCAGGGGTCAGGGTCAGGTGTCATGGTTAGGGGTCAGGGGTCAGGGGTCAGGGGGTCAGGGTCATGGTTAGGGGTCAGGGGTCAGGGTCTGGGGTCATGGTTAGGGGTCAGGGGTCAGGGTCTGGGTCAGGGGTCATGGTTAGGGGTCAGGGGTCAGGGTCATGGTTAGGGGTCAAGGATCAGGGATCAGGGTCAGGGTCAGGGGTCTGGGGTGAGTGGTCAGAGGTCAGGGGTTAGGGGTCAGGGGTCAGAGTCAGGGGTCAGGGGTCAGTGGTCAGGGGTCAGGGTTAGGGATTAGGGGGCAGGGTCAGGGGTCAAAAGTCAGGGGTCAGGGGTCATTGTTAGGGGTCAGGTGTCATGGTTAGGGGTCAGGGGTCAGGGGTCAGGAGGTCAGGGGGTCAGGGGTCATGGCTAGGGGTCAGGGGTCAAGGGTCAGGGGTCAGGGATAGAGTCAGGGGTCTGGGGTCAGGGGTCAGGGATCAGGGGGTCAGGGGTCAGGGTTAGGGATCAGGGGTCAGGAGTCAGGGCTCAGGGGTCAGAGTCAGGGGTCGGTGGTCAGGGGTCAGGAGTCAGGGGTAATGGTTAGCGGTCAGGGGTCAGAGTCACTGTCAGGGGTCATGGTCAGGGGTCATGGTTAGGGGTCAGGGGTCAGGGGTCAGGGGTCAAGGGTCAGGTGTCAGGGGTCAGGGGTGATGGTTAGGGGTCAGGGGTCAGGGGTCAGGCATCAGGCATCAGGGGTTAGGGGTTAGGGTTAGGGATCAGGAGTCAGGGGTCAGGGGTCAGAGTCAGGGATCAGGGGTCAGGGGTCAGAGTCAGGGATCAGGAGTCAGGGGTCAGGGGTCAGGGGTCAGGGGTCAGGGGTCAGGGGTCAAAGGTCAGGGGTCATTGTCATGGGTCAGGGGTCATTAATAGGGGTCAGGCGTCAAGGGTCAAGGGTCAGGGTCGTGGTTAGGGGTCAGGGGTCGGGGTCAGGGAATGGGGTCATGGTTAGGGGACAGCGGTCAGGCTCAGGCTCAGGGGTCATGGTTAGGGGTCAGGGGTCAGGGGGTCAGGGGTCAGGGGGTATGGGGTCAGGGTCATGGTTAGGGGTCAGGGGTCAGGGGTCAAGGGTCAGGGGTCAGGGGATCAGGGGTCAGGAGGTCAGGAGTCAGGGGGTCAGGTTCATGGTTAGGGGTCAGGGTCAGGGGTCATGGTTAGGGGTCAGGGGTCAGGGTCAGGGGTCAGGGGTCAGGGGTCAGGGGTCAGGGGTCATGGTTAGGGGTCAGGGGTCGGGGTCATGGTTTGGGGTCAGGGTCAGGGATCAGGGGTCAGCTGTCTGGGGTGAGTGGTCGGCGGTCAGAGTCAGGGGTCAGGGGTCAGGGGTCAGGGGTCAGGGGTCAGGGGTCAGGGGGTCAAAGGTCAGGGGTCATTGTCATGGGTCAGGGGTCATTAATAGGGGTCAGGGGTCAGGGGTCAAGGGTCAGGGTCGTGGTTAGGGGTCAGGGGTCAGGGAATGGGGTCATGGTTAGGGGTCAGCGGTCAGGCTCAGGGTCAGGGGTCATGGGGTTAGGGGTCAGGGGTCACGGCGTCAGGGGTCAGGGGTCAGGGGTCAGGGGTCAGGCGTCAGGGTCAGGGGTCAGGGGTCAAAGGTCAGGGGTCATGGTCATGGGTCATGGTCAGGGGTGATTAGTAGGGGTCAGGGGTCAGTGGTCGAGGGTCAGCGTCATGGTCAGGGGTCGGGGTCAGGGTCAGGGGTCAGGGTCAGGTGTCATGGTTAGGGGTCAGGGGTCAGGGGTCAGGGGGTCAGGGTCATGGTTAGGGGTCAGGGGTCAGGGTCTGGGGTCATGGTTAGGGGTCAGGGGTCAGGGGTCAGGGGATCAGGGGTCATGGTTAGGGGTCAGGGGTCAGGGGTCAGGGTCATGGTTAGGGGTCAGGGATCAGGGTCAGGGTCAGGGGTCTGGGGTGAGTGGTCAGAGGTCAGGGGTTAGGGGTCAGGGGTCAGAGTCAGGGGTCAGGGGTCAGTGGTCAGGGGTCATGGTTAGGGATTAGGGGGCAGGGTCAGGGGTCAAAGGTCAGGGGTCAAAGGTCAGGGGTCGGGGTCCGGGGTCATTGTTAGGGGTCAGGGGTCATGGTTAGGGGTCAGGGGTCAGGGGTCAGGAGGTCAGGGGGTCAGGGGTCATGGCTAGGGGTCAGGGGTCAAGGGTCAGGGGTCAGGGATAGAGTCAGGGGTCTGGGGTCAGGGGTCAGGGATCAGGGGGTCAGGGGTCAGGGTTAGGGATCAGCGGTCAGGGGTCGGGGGTCAGGGTCAGGGTTAGGGGTCAAAGGTCAGGGGTCATGGTTAGGGGTCAGGGGTCAGGGGTCAAGGGTCAGGGGTCAAGGGTCATGGTCTGGGGTGAGTGGTCAGGGGTCAGGCTCATGGTTAGGCGTCAGGGAATGGGGTCATGGTTAGGGGTCAGGGGTCAGGGGTCAGGAGTCAGGGGTCATGGTTAGCGGTCAGGGATCAGAGTCACTGTCAGGGGTCATGGTCAGGGGTCATGGTTAGGGGTCAGGGGTCAGGGGTCAGGGGTCAGGGTCAGGTGTCAGGGGTCTGGGGTGATGGTTAGGGGTCAGGGGTCAGGGGTCAGGCACCAGGCATCAGGGGTTAGGGGTTAGGGTTAGGGATCAGGAGTCAGGGGTCAGGGGTCAGAGTCAGGGATCAGGAGTCAGGGGTCAGGGGTCAGAGTCAGGGATCAGGGGTCAGGGGTCAGAGTCAGGGATCAGGAGTCAGGGGTCAGGGGTCAGGGGTCAGGGGTCAGGGGTCAGGGGTCAGGGGTCAGGGGTCAGGGGTCAAAGGTCAGGGGTCATTGTCATGGGTCAGGGGTCATTAATAGGGGTCAGGCGTCAAGGGTCAAGGGTCAGGGTCGTGGTTAGGGGTCAGGGGTCGGGGTCAGGGAATGGGGTCATGGTTAGGGGACAGCGGTCAGGCTCAGGCTCAGGGGTCATGGTTAGGGATCAGGGGTCAGGGGGTCAGGGGTCAGGGGGTATGGGGTCAGGGTCATGGTTAGGGGTCAGGGGTCAGGGGTCAAGGGTCAGGGGTCAGGGGATCAGGGGTCAGGAGGTCAGGAGTCAGGGGGTCAGGTTCATGGTTAGGGGTCAGGGTCAGGGGTCATGGTTAGGGGTCAGGGGTCAGGGTCAGGGGTCAGGGGTCAGGGGTCAGGGAATGGTTAGGGGTCAGGGGTCAGGGAATTGGGTCATGGTTAGTGGTCAGGGGTCAGGGTCAGGGGTCAGGGGTCAGGGGTCAGGGTCATGGTTAGGGGTCAGCGGTCAGGGTCAGGGAATGGGGTCATGGTTAGGGGTCAGCGGTCAGGCTCAGGGTCAGGGGTCATGGTTAGGGGTCAGGGGTCAGGGCGTCAGGGGTCAGGGGGTCAGGGGTCAGGGGGTCAGGGGTCAGGGGTCAGGGTTAGGGATCAGGGGTCAGGGTCAGGGGTCAGGGGTCAAAGGTCAGGGGTCATGGTCATGGGTCATGGTCAGGGGTCATTAGTAGGGGTCAGGGGTCAGTGGTCAAGGGTCAGCGTCATGGTTAGGGGTCAGGTGTCAGGGAATGGGGTCATGGTTAGGGGTCAGGGGTCAGGGGGTCAGGGGGTCAGGGGTCAGAGTTAGGGATCAGGACTCAGGGGTCAGGGGTCAGGGGTCAGGGGTCATGGTTAGGGGTCAGGTATCAGGGTCAGGGTCAGGGGTCATGGTTAGGGGTCAAGGGTCAGGGGTCAGGGGTCAGGGGATCAGGGGTCAGGAGGTCAGGAGTCAGGGGGTCAGGTTCATGGTTAGGGGTCAGGGTCAGGGATCAGGGTCAGGGGACAGGGGTCAGGGGTCTGGGGTGAGTGGTCAGAGGTCAGGGCACAGGGGTCAGGGGTCAGGGGTCATTGTCAGGGCTCAGGGGTCATGGTCAGTGGTCAGGGGTCAAAGGTCAGGAGTCATGGTTAGGGGTCAGTGGTCAAGGGTCAGCGTCATGGTTAGGGGTCGGTGTCAGGGTCAGGGAATGGGGTCATGGTTAGGGGTCAGCGGTCAGGGTCAGGGGCCATGGTTAGGGGTCAGGGGTCAGGGGTCAGGGGGTCAGGGGGTCAGGGGTCAG
Source organism: Passer domesticus (assembly GCF_036417665.1). Taxonomy (NCBI): domain Eukaryota; kingdom Metazoa; phylum Chordata; class Aves; order Passeriformes; family Passeridae; genus Passer; species Passer domesticus. The sequence continues at coordinate 178,316 of NW_026990187.1, forward strand.
AGTTAGGGATCAGGACTCTGGGGTCAGGGGTCAGGGGTCAGGGTCATGGTTAGGGGTCAGGGGTCAGGGTCAGGGGTCATGGTTAGGGGTCAGGGGTCAGGGGTCATGGTTAGGGGTCAGGGGTCTGGGGTCAAGGGTCAGGGGTCAGGGGATCAGGGGTCAGGAGGTCAGGAGTCAGGGGGTCAGGTTCATGGTTAGGGGTCAGGGTCAGGGGTCATGGTTAGGGGTCAGGGGTCAGGGTCATGGTTTGGGGTCAGGGTCAGGGATCAGAGGTCAGCTGTCTGGGGTGAGTGGTCGGGGGTCAGAGTCAGGGCTCAGGGGTCGGGGGTCAGGGGTCAGGGTTAGGGATCAGGGGTCAGGGGTCAAAGGTAAGGGGTCATGGTAAGGGGTCATGGGTCAGGCGTCAAGGGTCAGGTGTCAGGGGGTCAGGGGGTCAGAGGGTCAGGGGGTCAGGGGTCAGGGGTCAGGCGTAGGGGTCAGGGGTCAGGGTCATGGTTAGGGGTCAGGGGTCAGGGTCAGGGTCAGGGGTCAGGGTCAGGTGTCATGGTTAGGGGTCAGGGGTCAGGGGTCAGGGGGTCAGGGTCATGGTTAGGGGTCAGGGGTCAGGGTCTGGGGTCATGGTTAGGGGTCAGGGGTCAGGGTCTGGGTCAGGGGTCATGGTTAGGGGTCAGGGGTCAGGGTCATGGTTAGGGGTCAGGGATCAGGGTCAGGGTCAGGGGTCTGGGGTGAGTGGTCAGAGGTCAGGGGTTAGGGGTCAGGGGTCAGAGTCAGGGGTCAGGGGTCAGTGGTCAAGGGTCAGGGTTAGGGATTAGGGGGGCATGGTCAGGGGTCAAAGGTCAGGGGTCAAAGGTCAGGGGTCAGGGGTCAGGGGTCATTGTTAGGGGTCAGGGGTCATGGTTAGGGGTCAGGGGTCAGGGGTCAGGAGGTCAGGGGGTCAGGGGTCATGGCTAGGGGTTAGGGGTCAAGGGTCAGGGGTGAGGGATAGAGTCAGGGGTCTGGGGTCAGGGCTCAGGGATCAGGGGGTCAGGGGTCAGGGTTAGGGATCAGGGGTCAGGGGTCGGGGGTCAGGGTCAGGGTCAGGGGTCAAAGGTCAGGGGTCATGGTTAGGGGTCAGGGGTCAAGGGTCCGGGATCAAGGGTCATGGTCTGGGGTGAGTGGTCAGGGGTCAGGGTCATGGTTAGGCGTCAGGGAATGGGGTCATGGTTAGGGGTCAGGGGTCAGGGGTCAGAGTCAGGGATCAGGGGTCAGGGGTCAGAGTCAGGGATCAGGAGTCTGGGGTCAAGGGTCAGGGGTCAGGGGTCAGGGGTCAAAGGTCAGGGGTCATTGTCTTGGGTCAGGGGTCATTAATAGGGGTCAGGGGTCAGGGGTCAAGGGTCAGGATCGTGGTTAGGGGTCAGGGGTCAGGGGGTCAGGGGGTATGGGGTCAGGGTCATGGTTAGGGGTCAGGGGTCAGGGTCTGGGGTCATGGTTAGGGGTCAGGGGTTAGGGTCAGGGGTCAGGGGTCAGGGGTCAGGGAATGGTTAGGGGTCAGGGGTCAGGGAATTGGGTCATGGTTAGTGGTCGGGGGTCAGAGTCAGGGATCAGGGGTCAGGGGTCAAAGGTCAGGGGTCAGGGGTCAGGGGGTCAAAGGTCAGGGGTCATTGTCATGGGTCAGGGGTCATTAATAGGGGTCAGGGGTCAGGGGTCAAGGGTCAGGGTCGTGGTTAGGGGTCAGGGGTCAGGGAATGGGGTCATGGTTAGGGGTCAGAGGTCAGGCTCAGGGTCAGGGGTCATGGTTAGGGGTCAGGGGTCAGGGGGTCAGGGGTCAGGGGGTCAGGGGTCAGGGGTCAGGGTTAGGGATCAGGGGTCAGGGTCAGGGGTCAGGGGTCAGAGTCAGGGGTCGGTGGTCAGGGGTCAGGAGTCAGGGGTCATGGTTAGCGGTCAGGGGTCAGAGTCACTGTCAGGGGTCATGGTCAGGGGTCATGGTTAGGGGTCAGGGGTCAGGGGTCAGGGGTCAAGGGTCAGGTGTCAGGGGTCAGGGGTGATGGTTAGGGGTCAGGGGTCAGGGGTCAGGCATCAGGCATCAGGGGTTAGGGGTTAGGGTTAGGGATCAGGAGTCAGGGGTCAGGGGTCAGAGTCAGGGATCAGGGGTCGGGGGTCAGAGTCAGGGATCAGGAGTCAGGGGTCAGGGGTCAGGGGTCAGGGGTCAAAGGTCAGGGGTCATTGTCATGGGTCAGGGGTCATTAATAGGGGTCAGGCGTCAGGGGTCAAGGGTCAGGGTCGTGGTTAGGGGTCAGGGGTCGGGGTCAGGGAATGGGGTCATGGTTAGGGGTCAGCGGTCAGGCTCAGGCTCAGGGGTCATGGTTAGGGGTCAGGGGTCAGGGGGTCAGGGGTCAGGGGGTATGGGGTCAGGGTCATGGTTAGGGGTCAGGGGTCAGGGGTCAAGGGTCAGGGGTCAGGGGATCAGGGGTCAGGAGGTCAGGAGTCAGGGGGTCAGGTTCATGGTTAGGGGTCAGGGTCAGGGGTCATGGTTAGGGGTCAGGGGTCAGGGTCAGGGGTCAGGGGTCAGGGGTCAGGGGTCAGGGAATGGTTAGGGGTCAGGGGTCAGGGAATTGGGTCATGGTTAGTGGTCAGGGGTCAGGGTCAGGGGTCAGGGGTCAGGGGTCAGGGGTCATGGTTAGGGGTCAGGGGTCGGGGTCATGGTTTGGGGTCAGGGTCAGGGATCAGGGGTCAGCTGTCTGGGGTGAGTGGTCGCGGGTCAGAGTCAGGGGTCAGGGGTCAGGGGTCAGGGGTCAGGGGTCAAAGGTCAGGGGTCATTGTCATGGGTCAGGGGTCATTAATAGGGGTCAGGGGTCAGTGGTCAAGGGTCAGGGTCGTGGTTAGGGGTCAGGGGTCAGGGAATGGGGTCATGGTTAGGGGTCAGCGGTCAGGCTCAGGGTCAGGGGTCATGGTTAGGGGTCAGGGGTCAGGGGGTCAGGGGTCAGGGGGTATGGGGTCAGGGTCATGGTTAGGGGTCAGGGGTCAGGGTCTGGGGTCATGGTTAGGGGTCAGGGGTCAGGGGTCATGGTTAGGGGTCAGGGGTCTGGGGTCAAGGGTCAGGGGTCAGGGGATCAGAGGTCAGGAGTCAGGGGGTCAGGTTCATGGTTAGGGGTCAGGGTCAGGGGTCATGGTTAGGGGTCAGGGGTCAGGGTCAGGGGTCAGGGGTCAGACGTCAGGGAATGGTTAGGGGTCAGGGGTCAGGGAATTGGGTCATGGTTAGTGGACAGGGGTCAGGGTCAGGGTCAGGGGTCAGGGGTCAGGGGTCATGGTTAGGGGTCAGGGGTCAGGGTCATGGTTTGGGGTCAGGGTCAGGGATCAGGGGTCAGCTGTCTGGGGTGAGTGGTCGGGGGTCAGAGTCAGGGCTCAGGGGTCGGGGATCAGGGGTCAGGGGTCAAAGGTAAGGGGTCATGGTTAGGGGTCAGGGGTCAGGGGTCTAGGGTCAGGGGTCACGGGGTCAGGGGTCAGGGGTCAGGGGGTCAGGGGTCAGGGGTCAGGGGTCAGGGGTCAGTGGTCGGGGTCAGGGGTCAAAGATCAGGGGTCAGGGTCAGGGGTCAAAGGTCAGGTGTCAGGGTCAGGAGTCAGGGGTCAGGGGTCAAGGGAATGGGGCCATGGTTAGGGGTCAGGGGTCAGGGGTCAGAGTCAGGGGTCGGTGGTCAGGGGTCAGGAGTCAGGGTTAGGGATCAGGGGGCAGGGTGAGGGGTCAAAGGTCAGGGGTCAGGGTTAGGGGTCAGGGGTCAGGGGTCAGGGGTCATTGTTAGGGGTCATGGTTAGGGGTTAGGGGTCAGGGGTCAGGGGTCAGGAGTCAGGGGTCATGGTTAGCGGTCAGGGGTCAGAGTCACTGTCAGGGGTCATGGTCAGGGGACATGGTTAGGGGTCAGGGTTCAGGGGTCAAGGGTCAGGTGTCAGGGGTCAGGGGTGATGGTTAGGGGTCAGGGGTCAGGGGTCAGGCATCAGGGATCAGGGGTTAGGGGTCAGGGTTAGGGATCAGGAGTCAGGGGTCAGGGGTCAGAGTCAGGGATCAGGAGTCAGGGGTCAGGGGTCAGGGGTCAGGGGTCAGGGGTCAGGTGTCAAAGGTCAAAGGTCAGGGGTCATTGTCATGGGTCAGGGGTCATTAGTAGGGGTCAGGGGTCAGGGGTCAAGGGTCAGGGTCATGGTTAGGGGTCAGGGGTCAGGGTCAGGGAATGGGGTCATGGTTAGGGGTCAGCGGTCAGGCTCAGGGTCAGGGGTCATGGTTAGGGGTCAGGGGTCAGGGCGTCAGGGGTCAGGGGGTCAGGGGTCAGGGGTCATGGTTAGGGATCAGGGGTCAGGGTCAGGGGTCAGGCGTCGGGGGTCAGGGGTCATTAGTAGGGGTCAGGGGTCAAGGGTCAGGGTCATGGTTAGGGGTCAGGGTCAGGGTCAGGGAATGGGGTCATGGTTAGGGGTCAGCGGTCAGGGAATGGGGTCATGGTTAGGGGTCAGGGGTCAGGGGGTCAGGGGTCAGGGGGTCAGGGGGTCAGGGGTCAGAGTTAGGGATCAGGACTCAGGGGTCAGGGGTTAGGGGTCAGGGTCATGGTTAGGGGTCAGGTATCAGGGTCAGGGTCAGGGGTCATGGTTAGGGGTCAGGGGTCAGGGGTCATGGTTAGGGGTCAGGGGTCTGGGGTCAAGGGTCAGGGGTCAGGGGATCAGGGGTCAGGAGGTCAGGAGTCAGGGGGTCAGGTTCATGGTTAGGGGTCAGGGTCAGGGATCAGGGTCAGGGTCAGGGGTCAGGGGTCTGGGGTGAGTGGTCAGAGGTCAGGGCACAGGGGTCAGGGGTCAGGGGTCATTTTCAGGGCTCAGGGGTCATGGTCAGGGGTCAGGGGTCAAAGGTCAGGAGTCATGGTTAGGCGTCAGTGGTCAAGGGTCAGCGTCATGGTTAGGGGTCGGGGTCAGGGTCAGGGAATGGGGTCATGGTTAGGGGTCAGCGGTCAGGGTCAGGGGCCATGGTTAGGGGTCAGGGGTCAGGGGTCAGGGGGTCAGGGGGTCAGGGGTCAGAGTTAGGGATCAGGACTCTGGGGTCAGGGGTCAGGGGTCAGGGTCATGGTTAGGGGTCAGGGGTCAGGGTCAGGGTCAGGGGTCATGGTTAGGGGTCAGGGGTCAGGGGTCATGGTTAGCGGTCAGGGGTCTGGGGTCAAGGGTCAGGGGTCAGGGGATCAGGGGTCAGGAGGTCAGGAGTCAGGGGGTCAGGTGTCAAAGGTCAAAGGTCAGGGGTCATTGTCATGGGTCAGGGGTCATTAGTAGGGGTCAGGGGTCAGGGGTCAAGGGTCAGGGTCATGGTTAGGGGTCAGGGGTCAGGGTCAGGGAATGGGGTCATGGTTAGGGGTCAGCGGTCAGGCTCAGGGTCAGGGGTCATGGTTAGGGGTCAGGGGTCAGGGCGTCAGGGGTCAGGGGGTCAGGGGTCAGGGGTCATGGTTAGGGATCAGGGGTCAGGGTCAGGGGTCAGGCGTCAGGGGTCAGGGGTCATTAGTAGGGGTCAGGGGTCAAGGGTCAGGGTCATGGTTAGGGGTCAGGGTCAGGGTCAGGGAATGGGGTCATGGTTAGGGGTCAGCGGTCAGGGAATGGGGTCATGGTTAGGGGTCAGGGGTCAGGGGGTCAGGGGGTCAGGGGTCAGAGTTAGGGATCAGGACTCAGGGGTCAGGGGTTAGGGGTCAGGGTCATGGTTAGGGGTCAGGTATCAGGGTCAGGGTCAGGGGTCATGGTTAGGGGTCAGGGGTCAGGGGTCATGGTTAGGGGTCAGGGGTCTGGGGTCAAGGGTCAGGGGTCAGGGGATCAGGGGTCAGGAGGTCAGGAGTCAGGGGGTCAGGTTCATGGTTAGGGGTCAGGGTCAGGGATCAGGGTCAGGGTCAGGGGTCAGGGGTCTGGGGTGAGTGGTCAGAGGTCAGGGCACAGGGATCAGGGGTCAGGGGTCATTTTCAGGGCTCAGGGGTCATGGTCAGGGGTCAGGGGTCAAAGGTCAGGAGTCATGGTTAGGCGTCAGTGGTCAAGGGTCAGCGTCATGGTTAGGGGTCGGGGTCAGGGTCAGGGAATGGGGTCATGGTTAGGGGTCAGCGGTCAGGGTCAGGGGCCATGGTTAGGGGTCAGGGGTCAGGGGTCAGGGGGTCAGGGGGTCAGGGGTCAGAGTTAGGGATCAGGACTCTGGGGTCAGGGGTCAGGGGTCAGGGTCATGGTTAGGGGTCAGGGGTCAGGGTCAGGGTCAGGGGTCATGGTTAGGGGTCAGGGGTCAGGGGTCATGGTTAGGGGTCAGGGGTCTGGGGTCAAGGGTCAGGGGTCAGGGGATCAGGGGTCAGGAGGTCAGGAGTCAGGGGGTCAGGTTCATGGTTAGGGGTCAGGGGTCAGGGTCATGGTTTGGGGTCAGGGTCAGGGATCAGAGGTCAGCTGTCTGGGGTGAGTGGTCGGGGGTCAGAGTCAGGGCTCAGGGGTCGGGGGTCAGGGGTCAGGGTTAGGGATCAGGGGTCAGGGGTCAAAGGTAAGGGGTCATGGTAAGGGGTCATGGGTCAGGCATCAAGGGTCATTGTTAGGGGTCAGGGGGTCAGAGGGTCAGGGGGTCAGGGGTCAGGGGTCAGGCGTAGGGGTCAGGGGTCAGGGTCATGGTTAGGGGTCAGGGGTCAGGGTCAGGGTCAGGGGTCAGGGTCAGGTGTCATGGTTAGGGGTCAGGGGTCAGGGGTCAGGGGGTCAGGGTCATGGTTAGGGGTCAGGGGTCAGGGTCTGGGGTCATGGTTAGGGGTCAGGGGTCAGGGTCTGGGTCAGGGGTCATGGTTAGGGGTCAGGGGTCAGGGTCATGGTTAGGGGTCAGGGATCAGGGTCATGGTTAGGGGTCTGGGGTGAGTGGTCAGAGGTCAGGGGTTAGGGGTCAGGGGTCAGAGTCAGGGGTCAGGGGTCAGTGGTCAGGGGTCAGGGTTAGGGATTAGGGGGCAGGGTTAGGGGTCAAAGGTCAGGGGTCAAAGGTCAGGGGTCAGGGGTCAGGGGTCATTGTTAGGGGTCAGGGGTCATGGTTAGGGGTCAGGGGTCAGGGGTCAGGAGGTCAGGGGGTCAGGGGTCATGGCTAGGGGTCAGGGGTCAAGGGTCAGGGGTGAGGGATAGAGTCAGGGGTCAGGGGTCAGGGTTAGGGATCAGGGGTCAGGGGTCGGGGGTCAGGGTCAGGGTCAGGGGTCAAAGGTCAGGGGTCATGGTTAGGGGTCAGGGGTCAAGGGTCAGGGGTCAAGGGTCATGGTCTGGGGTGAGTGGTCAGGGGTCAGGGTCATGGTTAGGCGTCAGGGAATGGGGTCATGGTTAGGGGTCAGGGGTCAGGGGTCAGAGTCAGGGGTCATGGTTAGCGGTCAGGGATCAGAGTCACTGTCAGTGGTCATGGTTAGGGGTCAGGGGTCAGGGGTCATTGTTAGGGGTCATGGCTAGGGGTTAGGGGTCAGGGGTCAGGGGTCAGGAGTCAGGGGTCATGGTTAGCGGTCAGGGGTCAGAGTCACTGTCAGGGGTCATGGTCAGGGGACATGGTTAGGGGTCAGGGTTCAGGGGTCAAGGGTCAGGTGTCAGGGGTCAGGGGTGATGGTTAGGGGTCAGGGGTCAGGGGTCAGGCATCAGGGATCAGGGGTTAGGGGTCAGGGTTAGGGATCAGGAGTCAGGGGTCAGGGGTCAGAGTCAGGGATCAGGAGTCAGGGGTCAGGGGTCAGGGGTCAGGGGTCAGGGGTCAGGTGTCAAAGGTCAAAGGTCAGGGGTCATTGTCATGGGTCAGGGGTCATTAGTAGGGGTCAGGGGTCAGGGGTCAAGGGTCAGGGTCATGGTTAGGGGTCAGGGGTCAGGGTCAGGGAATGGGGTCATGGTTAGGGGTCAGCGGTCAGGCTCAGGGTCAGGGGTCATGGTTAGGGGTCAGGGGTCAGGGCGTCAGGGGTCAGGGGGTCAGGGGTCAGGGGTCATGGTTAGGGATCAGGGGTCAGGGTCAGGGGTCAGGCGTCAGGGGTCAGGGGTCATTAGTAGGGGTCAGGGGTCAAGGGTCAGGGTCATGGTTAGGGGTCAGGGTCAGGGTCAGGGAATGGGGTCATGGTTAGGGGTCAGCGGTCAGGGAATGGGGTCATGGTTAGGGGTCAGGGGTCAGGGGGTCAGGGGGTCAGGGGTCAGAGTTAGGGATCAGGACTCAGGGGTCAGGGGTTAGGGGTCAGGGTCATGGTTAGGGGTCAGGTATCAGGGTCAGGGTCAGGGGTCATGGTTAGGGGTCAGGGGTCAGGGGTCATGGTTAGGGGTCAGGGGTCTGGGGTCAAGGGTCAGGGGTCAGGGGATCAGGGGTCAGGAGGTCAGGAGTCAGGGGGTCAGGTTCATGGTTAGGGGTCAGGGTCAGGGATCAGGGTCAGGGTCAGGGGTCAGGGGTCTGGGGTGAGTGGTCAGAGGTCAGGGCACAGGGGTCAGGGGTCAGGGGTCATTTTCAGGGCTCAGGGGTCATGGTCAGGGGTCAGGGGTCAAAGGTCAGGAGTCATGGTTAGGCGTCAGTGGTCAAGGGTCAGCGTCATGGTTAGGGGTCGGGGTCAGGGTCAGGGAATGGGGTCATGGTTAGGGGTCAGCGGTCAGGGTCAGGGGCCATGGTTAGGGGTCAGGGGTCAGGGGTCAGGGGGTCAGGGGGTCAGGGGTCAGAGTTAGGGATCAGGACTCTGGGGTCAGGGGTCAGGGGTCAGGGTCATGGTTAGGGGTCAGGGGTCAGGGTCAGGGTCAGGGGTCATGGTTAGGGGTCAGGGGTCAGGGGTCATGGTTAGGGGTCAGGGGTCTGGGGTCAAGGGTCAGGGGTCAGGGGATCAGGGGTCAGGAGGTCAGGAGTCAGGGGGTCAGGTTCATGGTTAGGGGTCAGGGGTCAGGGTCATGGTTTGGGGTCAGGGTCAGGGATCAGAGGTCAGCTGTCTGGGGTGAGTGGTCGGGGGTCAGAGTCAGGGCTCAGGGGTCGGGGGTCAGGGGTCAGGGTTAGGGATCAGGGGTCAGGGGTCAAAGGTAAGGGGTCATGGTAAGGGGTCATGGGTCAGGCATCAAGGGTCATTGTTAGGGGTCAGGGGGTCAGAGGGTCAGGGGGTCAGGGGTCAGGGGTCAGGCGTAGGGGTCAGGGGTCAGGGTCATGGTTAGGGGTCAGGGGTCAGGGTCAGGGTCAGGGGTCAGGGTCAGGTGTCATGGTTAGGGGTCAGGGGTCAGGGGTCAGGGGGTCAGGGTCATGGTTAGGGGGTCAGGGGTCAGGGTCTGGGGTCATGGTTAGGGGTCAGGGGTCAGGGTCTGGGTCAGGGGTCATGGTTAGGGGTCAGGGGTCAGGGTCATGGTTAGGGGTCAGGGATCAGGGTCATGGTTAGGGGTCTGGGGTGAGTGGTCAGAGGTCAGGGGTTAGGGGTCAGGGGTCAGAGTCAGGGATCAGGAGTCTGGGGTCAGGGGTCAGGGGTCAGGGGTCATTAATAGGGGTCAGGGGTCAGGGGTCAAGGGTCAGGGTCGTGGTTAGGGGTCAGGGGTCGGGGTCAGGGAATGGGGTCATGGTTAGGGGTCAGCGGTCAGGCTCAGGCTCAGGGGTCATGGTTAGGGGTCAGGGGTCAGGGGGTCAGGGGTCAGGGGGTATGGGGTCAGGGTCATGGTTAGGGGTCAGGGGTCAGGGTCTGGGGTCATGGTTAGGGGTCAGGGGTTAGGGGTCATGGTTAGGGGTCAGGGGTCTGGGGTCAAGGGTCAGGGGTCAGGGGATCAGGGGTCAGGAGGTCAGGAGTCAGGGGGTCAGGTTCATGGTTAGGGGTCAGGGTCAGGGGTCATGGTTAGGGGTCAGGGGTCAGGGTCAGGGGTCAGGGGTCAGGGGTCAGGGAATGGTTAGGGGTCAGGGGTCAGGGAATTGGGTCATGGTTAGTGGTCAGGGGTCAGGGTCAGGGGTCATGGTTAGGGGTCAGGGGTCAGGGTCATGGTTTGGGGTCAGGGTCAGGGATCAGGGGTCAGCTGTCTGGGGTGAGTGGTCGGGGGTCAGAGTCAGGGATCAGGGGTCAGGGGTCAGGGGTCAGGGGTCAGGGGTCAGGGGGTCAAAGGTCAGGGGTCATTGTCATGGGTCAGGGGTCATTAATAGGGGTCAGGGGTCAGGGGTCAAGGGTCAGGGTCGTGGTTAGGGGTCAGGGGTCATGGAATGGGGTCATGGTTAGGGGTCAGTGGTCAGGCTCAGGCTCAGGGGTCATGGTTAGGGGTCAGGGGTCAGGGGGTCATGGGTCAGGGGGTATGGGGTCATGGTCATGGTTAGGGGTCAGGGGTCAGGGTCTGGGGTCATGGTTAGGGGTCAGGGGTCAGGGGTCATGGTTAGGGGTCAGGGGTCTGGGGTCAAGGGTCAGGGGTCAGGGGATCAGGGGTCAGGAGGTCAGGAGTCAGGGGGTCAGGTTCATGGTTAGGGGTCAGGGTCAGGGGTCATGGTTAGGGGTCAGGGGTCAGGGTCAGGGGTCAGGGGTCAGGGAATGGTTAGGGGTCAGGGGTCAGGGAATTGGGTCATGGTTAGTGGACAGGGGTCAGGGTCAGGGTCAGGGGTCAGGGGTCAGGGGTCATGGTTAGGGGTCAGGGGTCAGGGTCATGGTTTGGGGTCAGGGTCAGGGATCAGGGGTCAGCTGTCTGGGGTGAGTGGTCGGGGGTCAGAGTCAGGGCTCAGGGGTCGGGGGTCAGGGGTCAGGGTCAGGGGTCAGGGGTCAGGGTCAGGGGTCAGGGGTCAGGGTTTGGGATCAGGACTCAGGGGTCGGGGATCAGGGGTCAGGGGTCAGGGGTCAAAGGTAAGGGGTCATGGTTAGGGGTCAGGGGTCAGGGGTCTAGGGTCAGGGGTCAGGAGGTCAGGGGTCAAGGGTCAGGGGGTCATGGGTCAGGGGTCAGGGGTCAGGGGTCAGGGGTCAGGGTCAGGGGTCAAAGATCAGGGGTCAGGGTCAGGGGTCAAAGGTCAGGTGTCAGGGGTCAGGGGTCAGGGTCAGGAGTCAGGGGTCAGGGGTCAAGGGAATGGGGCCATGGTTAGGGGTCAGGGGTCAGGGGTCAGAGTCAGGGGTCAGGGGTCAGGGGTCAGGGGTCAGGGTTAGGGATTAGGGGGCAGGGTCAGGGGTCAAAGGTCAGGGGTCAAAGGTCAGGGGTCAGGGGTCAGGGGTCATTGTTAGGGGTCGGGGTCATGGTTAGGCGTCAGGGGTCAGGAGGTCAGGGGGTCAGGGGTCATGGCTAGGGGTCAGGGGTCAAGGGTCAGGGGTCAGGGATAGAGTCAGGGGTCTGGGGTCAGGGGTCAGGGATCAGGGGGTCAGGGGTCAGGGTTAGGGATCAGGGGTCAGGGGTCGGTGGTCAGGGTCAGGGTCAGGGGTCAAAGGTCAGGGGTCATGGTTAGGGGTCAGGGGTCAGGGGTCAAGGGTCAGGGGTCAAGGGTCATGGTCTGGGGTGAGTGGTCAGGGGTCAGGGTCATGGTTAGGCGTCAGGGAATGGGGTCACGGTTAGGGGTCAGGGGTCAGGGGTCAGAGTCAGGGGTCGGTGGTCAGGGGTCAGGAGTCAGGGGTCATGGTCAGGGGTCATGGTTGGGGTCAGGGGTCAGGGGTCAGGGGTCAAGGGTCAGGTGTCAGGGGTCAGGGGTGATGGTTAGGGGTCAGGGGTCAGGCATCAGGCATCAGGGGTTAGGGGTTAGGGTTAGGGATCAGGAGTCAGGGGTCAGGGGTCAGAGTCAGGGATCAGGGGTCAGGGGTCAGAGTCAGGGATCAGGAGTCTGGGGTCAAGGGTCAGGGTCGTGGTTAGGGGTCAGGGGTCGGGGTCAGGGAATGGGGTCATTGTTAGGGGTCAGCAGTCAGGCTCAGGCTCAGGGGTCATGGTTAGGGGTCAGGGGTCAGGGGGTCAGGGGTCAGGGGGTATGGGGTCAGGGTCATGGTTAGGGGTCAGGGGTCAGGGTCTGGGGTCATGGTTAGGGGTCAGGGGTTAGGGGTCATGGTTAGGGGTCAGGGGTCTGGGGTCAAGGGTCAGGGGTCAGGGGATCAGGGGTCAGGAGGTCAGGAGTCAGGGGGTCAGGTTCATGGTTAGGGGTCAGGGTCAGGGGTCATGGTTAGGGGTCAGGGGTAAGGGTCAGGGGTCAGGGGTCAGGGGTCAGGGAATGGTTAGGGGTCAGGGGTCAGGGAATTGGGTCATGGTTAGTGGTCAGGGGTCAGGGTCAGGGGTCAGGGGTCAGGGGTCATGGTTAGGGGTCAGGGGTCAGGGTCATGGTTTGGGGTCAGGGTCAGGGATCAGGGGTCAGCTGTCTGGGGTGAGTGGTCGGGGGTCAGAGTCAGGGATCAGGGGTCAGGGGTCAGGGGTCAGGGGTCAGGGGTCAGGGGTCAGGGGGTCAAAGGTCAGGGGTCATTGTCATGGGTCAGGGGTCATTAATAGGGGTCAGGGGTCAGGGGTCAAGGGTCAGGGTCGTGGTTAGGGGTCAGGGGTCAGGGAATGGGGTCAAGGTTAGGGGTCAGAGGTCAGGCTCAGGGTCAGGGGTCATGGTTAGGGGTCAGGGGTCAGGGTCAGGGGTCAGGGGTCAAAGTTCAGGGGTCATGGTCATGGGTCATGGTCAGGGGTCATTAGTAGGGGTCAGGGGTCAGTGGTCAAGGGTCAGCGTCATGGTCAGGGGTCGGGGTCAGGGTCAGGGGTCAGGGTCAGGTGTCATGGTTAGGGGTCAGGGGTCAGGGGTCAGGGGGTCAGGGTCATGGTTAGGGGTCAGGGGTCAGGGTCTGGGGTCATGGTTAGGGGTCAGGGGTCAGGGTCATGGTTAGGGGTCAGGGATCAGGGTGAGGGTCAGGGGTCTGGGGTGAGTGGTCAGAGGTCAGGGGTTAGGGGTCAGGGGTCAGAGTCAGGGGTCAGGGGTCAGTGGTCAGGGGTCAGGGTTAGGGATTAGGGGGCAGGGTCAGGGGTCAAAGGTCAGGGGTCAAAGGTCAGGGGTCCGGGGTCATTGTTAGGGGTCAGGGGTCAGTGGTCAGGAGGTCAGGGGGTCAGGGGTCATGGCTAGGGGTCAGGGGTCAAGGGTCAGGGGTCAGGGATAGAGTCAGGGGTCTGGGGTCACGGGTCAGGGATCAGGGGGTCAGGGGTCAGGGTTAGGGATCAGGGGTCAGGGGTCAGGGGTCATGGTTAGCGGTCAGGGGTCAGAGTCACTGTCAGGGGTCATGGTCAGGGGTCATGGTTAGGGGTCAGGGGTCAGGGGTCAAGGGTCAGGGGTCAAGGGTCATGGTCTGGGGTGAGTGGTCAGGGGTCAGGGTCATGGTTAGGCGTCAGGGAATGGGGTCATGGTTAGGGGTCAGGGGTCAGGGGTCAGAGTCAGGGGTCGGTGGTCAGGGGTCAGGAGTCAGGGGTCATGGTCAGCGGTCAGGGGTCAGAGTCACTGTCAGGGGTCATGGTCAGGTGTCATGGTTAGGGGTCAGGGGTCAGGGGTCAGGGGTCAAGGGTCAGGTGTCAGGGGTCAGGGGTGATGGTTAGGGGTCAGGGGTCAGGGGTCAGGCATCAGGCATCAGGGGTTAGGGGTTAGGGCTAGGGATCAGGAGTCAGGGGTCAGGGGTCAGAGTCAGGGATCAGGGGTCAGGGGTCAGAGTCAGGGATCAGGAGTCAGGGGTCAGGGGTCAGGGGTCAGGGGTCAGGGGTCAAAGGTCAGGGGTCATTGTCATGGGTCAGGGGTCATTAATAGGGGTCAGGGGTCAGGGGTCAAGGGTCAGGGTCGTGGTTAGGGGTCAGGGGTCAGGGAATGGGGCCATGGTTAGGGGTCAGCGGTCAGGCTCAGGGTCAGGGGTCATGGTTAGGGGTCAGGGGTCAGGGGGTCAGGGGTCAGGGGGTATGGGGTCAGGGTCATGGTTAGGGGTCAGGGGTCAGGGGTCAAGGGTCAGGGGTCAGGGGATCAGGGGTCAGGAGGTCAGGAGTCCGGGGGTCAGGTTCATGGTTAGGGGTCAGGGTCAGGGGTCATGGTTAGGGGTCAGGGGTCAGGGTCAGGGGTCAGGGGTCAGGGGTCAGGGGTCAGGGAATGGTTAGGGGTCAGGGGTCAGGGAATTGGGTCATGGTTAGTGGTCAGGGGTCAGGGTCAGTGGTCAGGGGTCAGGGGTCAGGGGTCATGGTTAGGGGTCAGGGGTCGGGGTCATGGTTTGGGGTCAGGGTCAGGGATCAGGGGTCAGCTGTCTGGGGTGAGTGGTCGGCGGTCAGAGTCAGGGGTCAGGGGTCAGGGGTCAGGGGTCAGGGGTCAGGGGGTCAAAGGTCAGGGGTCATTGTCATGGGTCAGGGGTTATTAATAGGGGTCAGGGGTCAGGGGTCAAGGGTCAGGGTCGTGGTTAGGGGTCAGGGGTCAGGGAATGGGGTCATGGTTAGGGGTCAGCGGTCAGGCTCAGGGTCAGGGGTCATGGTTAGGGGTCAGGGGTCAGGGGGTCAGGGGTCAGGGGGTATGGGGTCAGGGTCATGGTTAGGGGTCAGGGGTCAGGGTCTGGGGTCATGGTTAGGGGTCAGGGGTCAGGGGTCATGGTTAGGGGTCAGGGGTCTGGGGTCAAGGGTCAGGGGTCAGGGGATCAGGGGTCAGGAGGTCAGGAGTCAGGGGGTCAGGTTCATGGTTAGGGGTCAGGGTCAGGGGTCATGGTTAGGGGTCAGGGGTCAGGGTCAGGGGTCAGGGGTCAGGGGTCAGGGAATGGTTAGGGGTCAGGGGTCAGGGAATTGGGTCATGGTTAGTGGACAGGGGTCAGGGTCAGGGGTCAGGGGTCAGGGGTCATGGTTAGGGGTCAGGGGTCGGGGTCATGGTTTGGGGTCAGGGTCAGGGATCAGGGGTCAGCTGTCTGGGGTGAGTGGTCGGGGGTCAGAGTCAGGGATCAGGGGTCAGGGGTCAGGGGTCAGGGGTCAGGGGTCAGGGGTCAGGGGGTCAAAGGTCAGGGGTCATTGTCATGGGTCAGGGGTCATTAATAGGGGTCAGGGGTCAGGGGTCAAGGGTCAGGGTCGTGGTTAGGGTCAGGGGTCAGGGAATGGGGTCATGGTTAGGGGTCAGAGGTCAGGCTCAGGGTCAGGGGTCATGGTTAGGGGTCAGGGGTCAGGGTCAGGGGTCAGGGGTCAAAGTTCAGGGGTCATGGTCATGGGTCATGGTCAGGGGTCATTAGTAGGGGTCAGGGGTCTGTGGTCAAGGGTCAGCGTCATGGTCAGGGGTCGGGGTCAGGGTCAGGGGTCAGGGTCAGGTGTCATGGTTAGGGGTCAGGGGTCAGGGGTCAGGGGG
Source organism: Passer domesticus (assembly GCF_036417665.1). Taxonomy (NCBI): domain Eukaryota; kingdom Metazoa; phylum Chordata; class Aves; order Passeriformes; family Passeridae; genus Passer; species Passer domesticus. The sequence goes on from NW_026990187.1 coordinate 193,521, forward strand.
TCAGGGTCATGGTTAGGGGTCAGGGGTCAGGGTCTGGGGTCATGGTTAGGGGTCAGGGGTCATGGTCAGGGTCAGGGGTCATGGTTAGGGGTCAGGGGTCAGGGTCATGGTTAGGGGTCAGGGATCAGGGTCAGGGTCAGGGGTCTGGGGTGAGTGGTCAGAGGTCAGGGGTTAGGGGTCAGGGGTCAGAGTCAGGGGTCAGGGGTCAGTGGTCAGGGGTCAGGGTTAGGGATTAGGGGGCAGGGTCAGGGGTCAAAGGTCAGGGGTCAAAGGTCAGGGGTCCGGGGTCATTGTTAGGGGTCAGGGGTCAGTGGTCAGGAGGTCAGGGGGTCAGGGGTCATGGCTAGGGGTCAGGGGTCAAGGGTCAGGGGTCAGGGATAGAGTCAGGGGTCTGGGGTCAGGGGTCAGGGATCAGGGGGTCAGGGGTCAGGGGTCGGGGGTCAGGGTCAGGGTCAGGGGTCAAAGGTCAGGGGTCATGGTTAGGGGTCAGGGGTCAAGGGTCAGGGGTCAAGGGTCATGGTTAGGGGTGAGTGGTCAGGGGTCAGGGTCATGGTTAGGCGTCAGGGAATGGGGTCATGGTTAGGGGTCAGGGGTCAGGGGTCAGAGTCAGGGGTCAGTGGTCAGGGGTCAGGAGTCAGGGGTCATGGTTAGCGGTCAGGGGTCAGAGTCACTGTCAGGGGTCATGGTCAGGTGTCATGGTTAGGGGTCAGGGGTCAGGGGTCAGGGGTCAAGGGTCAGGTGTCAGGGGTCAGGGGTGATGGTTAGGGGTCAGGGGTCAGGGGTCAGGCATCAGGCATCAGGGGTTAGGGGTTAGGGCTAGGGATCAGGAGTCAGGGGTCAGGGGTCAGAGTCAGGGATCAGGGGTCAGGGGTCAGAGTCAGGGATCAGGAGTCAGGGGTCAGGGGTCAGGGGTCAGGGGTCAGGGGTCAAAGGTCAGGGGTCATTGTCATGGGTCAGGGGTCATTAATAGGGGTCAGGGGTCAGGGGTCAAGGGTCAGGGTCGTGGTTAGGGGTCAGGGGTCAGGGAATGGGGTCATGGTTAGGGGTCAGCGGTCAGGCTCAGGGTCAGGGGTCATGGTTAGGGGTCAGGGGTCAGGGGGTCAGGGGTCAGGGGGTATGGGGTCAGGGTCATGGTTAGGGGTCAGGGGTCAGGGGTCAAGGGTCAGGGGTCAGGGGATCAGGGGTCAGGAGGTCAGGAGTCCGGGGGTCAGGTTCATGGTTAGGGGTCAGGGTCAGGGGTCATGGTTAGGGGTCAGGGGTCAGGGTCAGGGGTCAGGGGTCAGGGGTCAGGGGTCAGGGAATGGTTAGGGGTCAGGGGTCAGGGAATTGGGTCATGGTTAGTGGTCAGGGGTCAGGGTCAGTGGTCAGGGGTCAGGGGTCAGGGGTCATGTTTAGGGGTCAGGGGTCGGGGTCATGGTTTGGGGTCAGGGTCAGGGATCAGGGGTCAGCTGTCTGGGGTGAGTGGTCGGCGGTCAGAGTCAGGGGTCAGGGGTCAGGGGTCAGGGGTCAGGGGTCAGGGGGTCAAAGGTCAGGGGTCATTGTCATGGGTCAGGGGTTATTAATAGGGGTCAGGGGTCAGGGGTCAAGGGTCAGGGTCGTGGTTAGGGGTCAGGGGTCAGGGAATGGGGTCATGGTTAGGGGTCAGCGGTCAGGCTCAGGGTCAGGGGTCATGGTTAGGGGTCAGGGGTCAGGGGGTCAGGGGTCAGGGGGTATGGGGTCAGGGTCATGGTTAGGGGTCAGGGGTCAGGGTCTGGGGTCATGGTTAGGGGTCAGGGGTCAGGGGTCATGGTTAGGGGTCAGGGGTCTGGGGTCAAGGGTCAGGGGTCAGGGGATCAGGGGTCAGGAGGTCAGGAGTCAGGGGGTCAGGTTCATGGTTAGGGGTCAGGGTCAGGGGTCATGGTTAGGGGTCAGGGGTCAGGGTCAGGGGTCAGGGGTCAGGGGTCAGGGAATGGTTAGGGGTCAGGGGTCAGGGAATTGGGTCATGGTTAGTGGACAGGGGTCAGGGTCAGGGTCAGGGGTCAGGGGTCAGGGGTCATGGTTAGGGGTCAGGGGTCGGGGTCATGGTTTGGGGTCAGGGTCAGGGATCAGGGGTCAGCTGTCTGGGGTGAGTGGTCGGGGGTCAGAGTCAGGGCTCAGGGGTCGGGGATCAGGGGTCAGGGGTCAGGGGTCAAAGGTAAGGGGTCATGGTTAGGGGTCAGGGGTCAGGGGTCTAGGGTCAGGGGTCACGGGGTCAGGGGTCAGGGGGTCAGGGGTCAGGGGTCTAGGGTCAGGGGTCAGTGGTCGGGGTCAGGGGTCAAAGATCAGGGGTCGGGGTCAGGGGTCAAAGGTCAGGTGTCAGGGTCAGGAGTCAGGGGTCAGGGGTCAAGGGAATGCGGCCATGGTTAGGGGTCAGGGGTCAGGGTTCAGAGTCAGGGGTCGGTGGTCAGGGGTCAGGAGTCAGGGTTAGGGATCAGGGGTCAGGGTGAGGGGTCAAAGGTCAGGGGTCAGGGTTAGGGGTCAGGGGTCAGGGGTCAGGGGTCATTGTTAGGGGTCATGGTTAGGGGTTAGGGGTCAGGGGTCAGGGGTCAGGAGTCAGGGGTCATGGTTAGCGGTCAGGGGTCAGAGTCACTGTCAGGGGTCATGGTCAGGGGTCATGGTTAGGGGTCAGGGTTCAGGGGTCAAGGGTCAGGTGTCAGGGGTCAGGGGTGATGGTTAGGGGTCAGGGGTCAGGGGTCAGGCATCAGGCATCAGGGGTTAGGGGTCAGGGTTAGGGATCAGGAGTCAGGGGTCAGGGGTCAGAGTCAGGGATCAGGAGTCAGGGGTCAGGGGTCAGGGGTCAGGGGTCAGGTGTCAAAGGTCAAAGGTCAGGGGTCATTGTCATGGGTCAGGGGTCATTAGTAGGGGTCAGGGGTCAGGGGTCAAGGGTCAGGGTCATGGTTAGGGGTCAGGGGTCAGGGTCAGGGAATGGGGTCATAGTTAGGGGTCAGCGGTCAGGCTCAGGGTCAGGGGTCATGGTTAGGGGTCAGGGGTCAGGGCGTCAGGGGTCAGGGGGTCAGGGGTCAGGGGTCAGGGTTAGGGATCAGGGGTCAGGGTCAGGGGTCAGGCGTCAGGGGTCAGGGGTCATTAGTAGGGGTCAGGGGTCAAGGGTCAGGGTCATGGTTAGGGGTCAGGGTCAGGGTCAGGGAATGGGGTCATGGTTAGGGGTCAGCGGTCAGGGAATGGGGTCATGGTTAGGGGTCAGGGGTCAGGGGGTCAGGGGGTCAGGGGTCAGAGTTAGGGATCAGGACTCAGGGGTCAGGGGTCAGGGGTCAGGGTCATGGTTAGGGGTCAGGTATCAGGGTCAGGGTCAGGGGTCATGGTTAGGGGTCAGGGGTCAGGGGTCATGGTTAGGGGTCAGGGGTCTGGGGTCAAGGGTCAGGGGTCAGGGGATCAGGGGTCAGGAGGTCAGGAGTCAGGGGGTCAGGTTCATGGTTAGGGGTCAGGGTCAGGGATCAGGGTCAGGGTCAGGGGTCAGGGGTCTGGGGTGAGTGGTCAGAGGTCAGGGCACAGGGGTCAGGGGTCAGGGGTCATTGTCAGGGCTCAGGGGTCATGGTCAGGGGTCAGGGGTCAAAGGTCAGGAGTCATGGTTAGGCGTCAGTGGTCAAGGGTCAGCGTCATAGTTAGGGGTCGGGGTCAGGGTCAGGGAATGGGGTCATGGTTAGGGGTCAGCGGTCAGGGTCAGGGGGTCAGGGGGTCAGGGGTCAGAGTTAGGGATCAGGACTCTGGGGTCAGGGGTCAGGGGTCAGGGTCATGGTTAGGGGTCAGGGGTCAGGGTCAGGGTCAGGGGTCATGGTTAGGGGTCAGGGGTCAGGGGTCATGGTTAGCGGTCAGGGGTCTGGGGTCAAGGGTCAGGGGTCAGGGGATCAGGGGTCAGGAGGTCAGGAGTCAGGGGGTCAGGTTCATGGTTAGGGGTCAGGGTCAGGGGTCATGGTTAGGGGTCAGGGGTCAGGGTCATGGTTTGGGGTCAGGGTCAGGGATCAGAGGTCAGCTGTCTGGGGTGAGTGGTCGGGGGTCAGAGTCAGGGCTCAGGGGTCGGGGGTCAGGGGTCAGGGTTAGGGATCAGGGGTCAGGGGTCAAAGGTAAGGGGTCATGGTAAGGGGTCATGGGTCAGGCATCAAGGGTCATTGTTAGGGGTCAGGGGGTCAGAGGGTCAGGGGGTCAGGGGTCAGGGGTCAGGCGTAGGGGTCAGGGGTCAGGGTCATGGTTAGGGGTCAGGGGTCAGGGTCAGGGTCAGGGGTCAGGGTCAGGGGTCAGGGTCAGGTGTCATGGTTAGGGGTCAGGGGTCAGGGGTCAGGGGGTCAGGGTCATGGTTAGGGGTCAGGGGTCAGGGTCTGGGGTCATGGTTAGGGGTCAGGGGTCAGGGTCTGGGTCAGGGGTCATGGTTAGGGGTCAGGGGTCAGGGTCATGGTTAGGGGTCAGGGATCAGGGTCATGGTTAGGGGTCTGGGGTGAGTGGTCAGAGGTCAGGGGTTAGGGGTCAGGGGTCAGAGTCAGGGGTCAGGGGTCAGTGGTCAGGGGTCAGGGTTAGGGATTAGGGGGCAGGGTCAGGGGTCAAAGGTCAGGGGTCAAAGGTCAGGGGTCAGGGGTCAGGGGTCATTGTTAGGGGTCAGGGGTCATGGTTAGGGGAAGGGGTCAGGGGTCAGGAGGTCAGGGGGTCAGGGGTCATGGCTAGGGGTCAGGGGTCAAGGGTCAGGGGTGAGGGATAGAGTCAGGGGTCTGGGGTCAGGGGTCAGGGATCAGGGGTCAGGGGTCGGGGGTCGGGGTCAAAGGTCAGGGGTCATGGTTAGGGGTCAGGGGTCAAGGGTCAGGGGTCAAGGGTCATGGTCTGGGGTGAGTGGTCAGGGGTCAGGGTCATGGTTAGGCGTCAGGGAATGGGGTCATTGTTAGGGGTCAGGGGTCAGGGGTCAGAGTCAGGGGTCATGGTTAGCGGTCAGGGATCAGAGTCACTGTCAGGGGTCATGGTTAGGGGTCAGGGGTCAGGGGTCAGGGGTCAAGGGTCAGGTGTCAGGGGTCAGGGGTGATGGTTAGGGGTCAGGGGTCAGGCATCAGGCATCAGGGGTTAGGGGTTAGGGTTAGGGATCAGGAGTCAGGGGTCAGGGGTCAGAGTCAGGGATCAGGGGTCAGGGGTCAGAGTCAGGGATCAGGAGTCTGGGGTCAAGGGTCAGGGGTCATTGTCAGGGGTCAGGGGTCATTAATAGGGGTCAGGGGTCAGGGGTCAAGGGTCAGGGTCGTGGTTAGGCGTCAGGGGTCGGGGTCAGGGAATGGGGTCATGGTTAGGGGTCAGCGGTCAGGCTCAGGCTCAGGGGTCATGGTTAGGGGTCAGGGGTCAGGGGGTCAGGGGTCAGGGGGTATGGGGTCAGGGTCATGGTTAGGGGTCAGGGGTCAGGGTCTGGGGTCATGGTTAGGGGTCAGGGGTTAGGGGTCATGGTTAGGGGTCAGGGGTCTGGGGTCAAGGGTCAGGGGTCAGGGGATCAGGGGTCAGGAGGTCAGGAGTCAGGGGGTCAGGGTCATGTTTTGGGGTCAGGGTCAGGGATCAGGGGTCAGCTGTCTGGGGTGAGTGGTCGGGGGTCAGAGTCAGGGCTCAGGGGTCGGGGGTCAGGGGTCAGGGTCAGGGGTCAGGGGTCAGGGTCAGGGGTCAGGGGTCAGGGGTCAGGGTTTGGGATCAGGACTCAGGGGTCAGGGGTCAGGGGTCAGGGGTCAAAGGTAAGGGGTCATGGTTAGGGGTCAGGGGTCAGGGGTCTAGGGTCAGGGGTCAGGGGGTCAGGGGTCAAGGGTCAGGGGGTCAGGGGTCAGGGGTCAGGCATCAGGTGTCAGGGGTCAGGTGTCAGGGTCAGGAGACAGGGGTCAGGGGTCAAGGGAATGGGGCCATGGTTAGGGGTCAGGGGTCAGAGTCAGGGGTCAGGGTTAGGGATCAGGGGGCAGGGTGAGGGGTCAAAGGTCAGGGGTCAGGGTTAGGGGTCAGGGGTCAGGGGTCAGGGGTCATTGTTAGGGGTCAGGGGTCAGGGGTCATGGTTAGGGGTTAGGGGTCAGGGGTCAGGAGTCAGGGGTCATGGTTAGCGGTCAGGGGTCAGAGTCACTGTCAGGGGTCATGGTCAGGGGTCATGGTTAGGGGTCAGGGTTCAGGGGTCAAGGGTCAGGTGTCAGGGGTCAGGGGTGATGGTTAGGGGTCAGGGGTCAGGGGTCAGGCATCAGGCATCAGGGGTTAGGGGTCAGGGTTAGGGATCAGGAGTCAGGGGTCAGGGGTCAGAGTCAGGGATCAGGAGTCGGGGGTCAGGGGTCAGGGGTCAGGGGTCAGGGGTAAAAGGTCAAAGGTCAGGGGTCATTGTCATGGGTCAGGGGTCATTAGTAGGGGTCAGGGGTCAGGGGTCAAGGGTTAGGGTCATGGTTAGGGGTCAGGGGTCAGGGTCAGGGAATGGGGTCATGGTTAGGGGTCAGCGGTCAGGCTCAGGGTCAGCGGTCATGGTTAGGGGTCAGGGGTCAGGGGTCAGGGGGTCAGGGGTCAGGGGTCAGGTTTAGGGATCAGGGGTCAGGGTCAGGGGTCAGGGGTCAAAGGTCAGGGGTCATGGTCATGGGTCATGGTCAGGGGTCATTAGTAGGGGTCAGGGGTCAGTGGTCAAGGGTCAGCGTCATGGTTAGGGGTCGGGGTCAGGGTCAGGGAATGGGGTCATGGTTAGGGGTCAGCGGTCAGGGAATGGGGTCATGGTTAGGGGTCAGGGGACAGGGGGACAGGGGGTCAGGGGTCAGAGTTAGGGATCAGGACTCAGGGGTCAGGGGTCAGGGGTCAGGGTCATGGTTAGGGGTCAGGTATCAGGGTCAGGGTCAGGGGTCATGGTTAGGGGTCAGGGGTCAGGGGTCATGGTTAGGGGTCAGGGGTCTGGGGTCAAGGGTCAGGGGTCAGGGGTCAGGGGATCAGGGGTCAGGAGGTCAGGAGTCAGGGGGTCAGGTTCATGGTTAGGGGTCAGGGTCAGGGATCAGGGTCAGGGTCAGGGGTCAGGGGTCTGGGGTGAGTGGTCAGAGGTCAGGGCACAGGGGTCAGGGGTCAGGGGACATTGTCAGGGCTCAGGGGTCATGGTCAGGGGTCAGGGGTCAAAGGTCAGGAGTCATGGTTAGGGGTCAGTGGTCAAGGGTCAGCGTCATGGTTAGGGGTCGGGGTCAGGGTCAGGGTCAGGGGCCATGGTTAGCGGTCAGGGGTCAGAGTCACGGTCAGGGGTCATGGTCAGGGGTCATGGTTAGGGGTCAGGGTTCAGGGGTCAAGGGTCAGGTGTCAGGGGTCAGGGGTGATGGTTAGGGGTCAGGGGTCAGGGGTCAGGCATCAGGCATCAGGGGTTAGGGGTCAGGGTTAGGGATCAGGAGTCAGGGGTCAGGGGTCAGAGTCAGGGATCAGGAGTCGGGGGTCAGGGGTCAGGGGTCAGGGGTCAGGGGTAAAAGGTCAAAGGTCAGGGGTCATTTTCATGGGTCAGGGGTCATTAGTAGGGGTCAGAGGTCAGGGGTCAAGGGTCAGGGTCATGGTTAGGGGTCAGGGGTCAGGGTCAGGGAATGGGGTCATGGTTAGGGGTCAGCGGTCAGGCTCAGGGTCAGGGGTCATGGTTAGGGGTCAGGGGTCAGGGGGTCAGGGGGTCAGGGGTCAGGGGTCAGGTTTAGGGATCAGGGGTCAGGGTCAGGGGTCAGGGGTCAAAGGTCAGGGGTCATGGTCATGGGTCATGGTCAGGGGTCATTAGTAGGGGTCAGGGGTCAGTGGTCAAGGGTCAGCGTCATGGTTAGGGGTCGGGGTCAGGGTCAGGGAATGGGGTCATGGTTAGGGGTCAGCGGTCAGGGAATGGGGTCATGGTTAGGGGTCAGGGGTCAGGGGGTCAGGGGGTCAGGGGTCAGAGTTAGGGATCAGGACTCAGGTGTCAGGGGTCAGGGGTCAGGGTCATGGTTAGGGGTCAGGTATCAGGGTCAGGGTCAGGGGTCATGGTTAGGGTACAGGGGTCAGGGGTCATGGTTAGGGGTCAGGGGTCTGGGGTCAAGGGTCAGGGGTCAGGGGTCAGGGGATCAGGGGTCAGGAGGTCAGGAGTCAGGGGGTCAGGTTCATGGTTAGGGGTCAGGGTCAGGGATCAGGGTCAGGGTCGGGGGTCAGGGGTCTGGGGTGAGTGGTCAGAGGTCAGGGCACAGGGGTCAGGGGTCAGGGGTCATTGTCAGGGCTCAGGGGTCATGGTCAGGGGTCAGGGGTCAAAGGTCAGGAGTCATGGTTAGGGGTCAGTGGTCAAGGGTCAGCGTCATGGTTAGGGGTCGGGGTCAGGGTCAGGGTCAGGGGCCATGGTTAGCGGTCAGGGGTCAGAGTCACTGTCAGGGGTCATGGTCAGGGGTCATGGTTAGGGGTCAGGGTTCAGAGGTCAAGGGTCAGGTGTCAGGGGTCAGGGGTGATGGTTAGGGGTCAGGGGTCAGGGGTCAGGCATCAGGCATCAGGGGTTAGGGGTCAGGGTTAGGGATCAGGAGTCAGGGGTCAGGGGTCAGAGTCAGGGATCAGGAGTCGGGGGTCAGGGGTCAGGGGTCAGGGGTCAGGGGTAAAAGGTCAAAGGTCAGGGGTCATTGTCATGGGTCAGGGGTCATTAGTAGGGGTCAGAGGTCAGGGGTCAAGGGTCAGGGTCATGGTTAGGGGTCAGGGGTCAGGGTCAGGGAATGGGGTCATGGTTAGGGGTCAGCGGTCAGGGAATGGGGTCATGGTTAGGGGTCAGGGGTCAGGGGGTCAGGGGGTCAGGGGTCAGAGTTAGGGATCAGGACTCAGGGGTCAGGGGTCAGGGGATCAGGGGTCAGGAGGTCAGGAGTCAGGGGGTCAGGTTCATGGTTAGGGGTCAGGGTCAGGGATCAGGGTCAGGGTCAGGGGTCAGGGGTCTGGGGTGAGTGGTCAGAGGTCAGGGCACAGGGGTCAGGGGTCAGGGGTCATTGTCAGGGCTCAGGGGTCATGGTCAGGGGTCAGGGGTCAAAGGTCAGGAGTCATGGTTAGGGGTCAGTGGTCAAGGGTCAGCATCATGGTTAGGGGTCGGGGTCAGGGTCAGGGAATGGGGTCATGGTTAGGGGTCAGCGGTCAGGGTCAGGGGCCATGGTTAGTGGTCAGGGGTCAGGGGTCAGGGGGTCAGGGGGTCAGGGGTCAGAGTTAGGGATCAGGACTCTGGGGTCAGGGGTCAGGGGTCAGGGTCATGGTTAGGGGTCAGGGGTCAGGGTCAGGGGTCATGGTTAGGGGTCAGGGGTCAGGGGTCATGGTTAGGGGTCAGGGGTCTGGGGTCAAGGGTCAGGGGTCAGGGGATCAGGGGTCAGGAGGTCAGGAGTCAGGGGGTCAGGTTCATGGTAAGGGGTCAGGGTCAGGAGTCATGGTTAGGGGTCAGGGGTCAGGGGTCATGGTTAGCGGTCAGGGGTCTGGGGTCAGGAGGTCAGGAGTCAGGGGGTCAGGTTCATGGTTAGGGGTCAGGGTCAGGGGTCATGGTTAGGGGTCATGGTTAGGGGTCAGGGGTCAGGGTCATGGTTTGGGGTCAGGGTCAGGGATCAGATGTCAGCTGTCTGGGGTGAGTGGTCGGGGGTCAGAGTCAGGGCTCAGGGGTCGGGGGTCAGGGGTCAGGGTTAGGGATCAGGGGTCAGGGGTCAAAGGTAAGGGGTCATGGTTAGGGGTAAGGGGTCAGGGGTCAAGGGTCAGGGGTCAAGGGTCATGGTCTGGGGTGAGTGGTCAGGGGTCAGGGTCATGGTTAGGCGTCAGGGAATGGGGTCATGGTTAGGGGTCAGGGGTCAGAGTCAGGGGTCGGTGGTCAGGGGTCAGGAGTCAGGGGTCATGGTTAGCGGTCAGGGATCAGAGTCACTGTCAGGGGTCATGGTCAGGGGTCATGGTTAGGGGTCAGGGGTCAGGGTTCAGGGGTCAAGGGTCAGGTGTCAGGGGTCAGGGGTGATGGCTAGGGGTCAGGGGTCAGGGGTCAGGCATCAGGCATCAGGGGTTAGGGGTTAGGGTTAGGGATCAGGAGTCAGGGGTCAGGGGTCAGAGTCAGGGATCAGGGGTCAGGGGTCAGAGTCAGGGATCAGGAGTCTGGGGTCAAGGGTCAGGGGTCAGGGGTCAGGGGTCAAAGGTCAGGGGTCATTGTCATGGGTCAGGGGTCATTAATAGGGGTCAGGGGTCAGGGGTCAAGGGTCAGGGTCGTGGTTAGGGGTCAGGGGTCGGGGTCAGGGAATGGGGTCATGGTTAGGGGTCAGCGGTCAGGCTCAGGCTCAGGGGTCATGGTTAGGGGTCAGGGGTCAGGGGGTCAGGGGTCAGGGGGTATGGGGTCAGGGTCATGGTTAGGGGTCAGGGGTCAGGGTCTGGGGTCATGGTTAGGGGTCAGGTGTTAGGGGTCATGGTTAGGGGTCAGGGGTCTGGGGTCAAGGGTCAGGGGTCAGGGGATCAGGGGTCAGGAGGTCAGGAGTCAGGGGGTCAGGTTCATGGTTAGGGGTCAGGGTCAGGGGTCATGGTTAGGGGTCAGGGGTCAGGGTCAGGGGTCAGGGGTCAGGGGTCAGGGGTCATGGTTAGGGGTCAGGGGTCAGGGAATTGGGTCATGGTTAGTGGTCAGGGATCAGGGTCAGCTGTCTGGGGTGAGTGGTCGGGGGTCAGAGTCAGGGCTCAGGGGTCGGGGGTCAGGGGTCAGGGGTCAGGGGTCAGGGTCAGGGGTCAGGGTCAGGGGTCAGGGGTCAGCGTTTGGGATCAGGACTCAGGGGTCGGGGATCAGGGGTCAGGGGTCAGGGGTCAAAGGTAAGGGGTCATGGTTAGGGGTCAGGGGTCAGGGGTCTAGGGTCAGGGGTCAGGAGGTCAGGGGTCAAGGGTCAGGGGGTCAGGGGTCAGGGGTCAAGCGTCAGGGGTCAGGGGTCAAGGGTCGGGTCAGGGGTCAAAGATCAGGGGTCAGGGGTCAGGGGTCATGGTTAGGGGTTAGGGGTCAGGGGTCAGGAGTCAGGGGTCATGGTTAGCGGTCATGGTTAGGGGTCAGGGTTCAGGGGTCAAGGGTCAGGTGTCAGGGGTCAGGGGTGATGGTTAGGGGTCAGGGGTCAGGGGTCAGGCATCAGGCATCAGGGGTTAGGGGTTAGGGTTAGGGATCAGGAGTCAGGAGTCAGGGGTCAGGGGTCAGGGGTCAGGGGTCAGGGGTCAGGGGTCAGGGGTCAGGCTTAGGGATCAGGGGTCAGGGTCAGGGGTCAGGGGTCAAAGGTCAGGGGTCATGGTCATGGGTCATGGTCAGGGGTCATTAGTAGGGGTCAGGGGTCAGTGGTCAAGGGTCAGCGTCATGGTCAGGGGTCGGGGTCAGGGTCAGGGGTCAGGGTCATGGTTAGGGGTCAGGGGTCAGGGTCTGGGGTCATGGTTAGGGGTCAGGGGTCAGGGGTCAGGGGATCAGGGGTCATGGTTAGGGGTCAGGGGTCAGGGTCATGGTTAGGGGTCAGGGATCAGGGTCAGGGTCAGGGGTCTGGGGTGAGTGGTCAGAGGTCAGGGGTTAGGGGTCAGGGGTCAGAGTCAGGGGTCAGGGGTCAGTGGTCAGGGGTAAGGGTTAGGGATTAGGGGGCAGGGTCAGGGGTCAAAGGTCAGGGGTCAAAGGTCAGGGGTCAGGGGTCAGGGGTTAGGGGTCAGGGGTCATGGTTAGGGGTCAGGGGTCAGGGGTCAGGAGGTCAGGGGGTCAGGGGTCATGGCTAGGGGTCAGGGGTCAAGGGTCAGGGGTCAGGGATAGAGTCAGGGGTCTGGGGTCAGGGGTCAGGGATCAGGGGGTCAGGGGTCAGGGTTAGGGATCAGGGGTCAGGGGTCGGGGGTCAGGGTCAGGGTCAGGGGTCAAAGGTCAGGGGTCATGGTTAGGGGTCAGGGGTCAAGGGTCAGGGGTCAAGGGTCATGGTCTGGGGTGAGTGGTCAGGGGTCAGGGTCATGGTTAGGCGTCAGGGAATGGGGTCATGGTTAGGGGTCAGGGGTCAGGAGTCAGGGGTCATGGTTAGCGGTCAGGGATCAGAGTCACTGTCAGGGGTCATGGCCAGGGGTCATGGTTAGGGGTCAGGGGTCAGGGTTCAGGGGTCAAGGGTCAGGTGTCAGGGGTCAGGGGTGATGGTTAGGGGTCAGGGGTCAGGGGTCAGGCATCAGGCATCAGGGGTTAGGGGTTAGGGTTAGGGATCAGGAGTCAGGGGTCAGGGGTCAGAGTCAGGGATCAGGGGTCAGGGGTCAGAGTCAGGGATCAGGAGTCTGGGGTCAAGGGTCAGGGGTCAGGGGTCAGGGGTCAGGGGTCAAAGGTCAGGGGTCATTGTCATAGGTCATGGGTCATTAATAGGGGTCAGGGGTCAGGGGTCAAGGGTCAGGGTCGTGGTTAGGGGTCAGGGGTCGGGGTCAGGGAATGGGGTCATGGTTAGGGGTCAGCGGTCAGGCTCAGGCTCAGGGGTCATGGTTAGGGGTCAGGGGTCAGGGGGTCAGGGGTCAGGGGGTATGGGGTCAGGGTCATGGTTAGGGGTCAGGGGTCAGGGTCTGGGGTCATGGTTAGGGGTCAGGGGTTAGGGGTCATGGTTAGGGGTCAGGGGTCTGGGGTCAAGGGTCAGGGGTCAGGGGATCAGGGGTCAGGAGGTCAGGAGTCAGGGGGTCAGGTTCATGGTCAGGGGTCAGGGTCAGGGGTCATGGTTAGGGGTCAGGGGTCAGGGTCAGGGGTCAGGGGTCAGGAGGTCAGGGGTCAAGGGTCAGGGGGTCAGGGGTCAGGGGTCAGGCGTCAGGGGTCAGGGGTCAGGGGTCGGGGTCAGGGGTCAAAGATCAGGGGTCAGGGTCAGGGGTCAAAGGTCAGGTGTCAGGGGTCAGGGGTCAGGGTCAGGAGTCAGGGGTCAGGGGTCAAGGGAATGGGGCCATGGTTAGGGGTCAGGGGTCAGGGGTCAGAGTCAGGGGTCGGTGGTCAGGGGTCAGGGTTAGGGGTCAGGGGTCAGGGGTCAGGGGTCATTGTTAGGGGTCAGGGGTCAGGGGTCATGGTTAGGGGTTAGGGGTCAGGGGTCAGGAGTCAGGGGTCATGGTTAGCGGTCAGGGGTCAGAGTCACTGTCAGGGGTCATGGTCAGGGGTCATGGTTAGGGGTCAGGGTTCAGGGGTCAAGGGTCAGGTGTCAGGGGTCAGGGGTGATGGTTAGGGGTCAGGGGTCAGGGGTCAGGCATCAGGCATCAGGGGTTAGGGGTTAGGGTTAGGGATCAGGAGTCAGGGGTCAGGGGTCAGAGTCAGGGATCAGGAGTCAGGGGTCAGGGGTCAGGGGTCAGGGGTCAGGGGTCAGGGGTCAGGGGACAGGGGACAGGGGTCAGGCTTAGGGATCAGGGTCAGGGTCAGGGGTCAGGGGTCTGGGGTGAGTGGTCAGAGGTCAGGGCACAGGAGTCAGGGGTCAGGGGTCAGGGGTCACGGTCAAAGGTCAGGGGTCATGGTCATGGGTCATGGTCAGGGGTCATTAGTAGGGGTCAGGGGTCAGAGTCAAGGGTCAGCGTCATGGTCAGGGGTCGGGGTCAGGGTCAGGGGTCAGGGTCATGGTTAGGGGTCAGGGGTCAGGGTCTGGGGTCATGGTTAGGGGTCAGGGGTCAGGGGTCAGGGGATCAGGGGTCATGGTTAGGGGTCAGGGGTCAGGGTCATGGTTAGGGGTCAGGGATCAGGGTCAGGGTCAGGGGTCTGGGGTGAGTGGTCAGAGGTCAGGGGTTAGGGGTCAGGGGTCAGAGTCAGGGGTCAGGGGTCAGTGGTCAGGGGTCAGGGTTAGGGATTAGGGGGCAGGGTCAGGGGTCAAAGGTCAGGGGTCAAAGGTCAGGGGTCAGGGGTCAGGGGTTAGGGGTCAGGGGTCATGGTTAGGGGTCAGGGGTCAGGGGTCAGGAGGTCAGGGGGTCAGGGGTCATGGCTAGGGGTCAGGGGTCAAGGGTCAGGGGTCAGGGATAGAGTCAGGGGTTAGGGATCAGGGGTCAGGGGTCGGGGGTCAGGGTCAGGGTCAGGGGTCAAAGGTCAGGGGTCATGGTTAGGGGTCAGGGGTCAAGGGTCAGGGGTCAAGGGTCATGGTCTGGGGTGAGTGGTCAGGGGTCAGGCTCATGGTTAGGCGTCAGGGAATGGGGTCATGGTTAGGGGTCAGGGGTCAGGAGTCAGGGGTCATGGTTAGCGGTCAGGGATCAGAGTCACTGTCAGGGGTCATGGCCAGGGGTCATGGTTAGGGGTCAGGGGTCAGGGTTCAGGGGTCAAGGGTCAGGTGACAGGGGTCAGGGGTGATGGTTAGCGGTCAGGGGTCAGGGGTCAGGCATCAGGCATCAGGGGTTAGGGGTTAGGGTTAGGGATCAGGAGTCAGGGGTCAGGGGTCAGAGTCAGGGATCAGGGGTCAGGGGTCAGAGTCAGGGATCAGGAGTCTGGGGTCAAGGGTCAGGGGTCAGGCGTCAAGGGTCAGGGGTCAGGGGTCAAAGGTCAGGGGTCATTGTCATAGGTCAGGGGTCATTAATAGGGGTCAGGGGTCAGGGGTCAAAGGTCCGGGTCGTGGTTAGGGGTCAGGGGTCAGGGTCAGGGAATGGGGTCATGGTTAGGGGTCAGCGGTCAGGCTCAGGCTCAGGGGTCATGGTTAGGGGTCAGGGGTCAGGGGGTCAGGGGTCAGGGGGTATGGGGTCAGGGTCATGGTTAGGGGTCAGGGGTCAGGGTCTGGGGTCATGGTTAGGGGTCAGGGGTCAGGGGTCAGGAGGTCAGGAGTCAGGGGGTCAGGTTCATGGTCAGGGGTCAGGGTCAGGGGTCATGGTTAGGGGTCAGGGGTCAGGGTCAGGGGTCAGGGGTCAGGAGGTCAGGGGTCAAGTGTCAGGGGTCAGGGGTCAGGGGTCAGGGGTCAGGCTTAGGGATCAGGGGTCAGGGTCAGGGGTCAGGGGTCAGCGTCATGGTCAGGGGTCGGGGTCAGGGTCAGGGGTCAGGGTCAGGTGTCATGGTTAGGGGTCAGGGGTCAGGGGTCAGGGGGTCAGGGTCATGGTTAGGGGTCAGGGGTCAGGGTCTGGGGTCATGGTTAGGGGTCAGGGGTCAGGGGTCAGGGGATCAGGGGTCATGGTTAGGGGTCAGGGGTCAGGGTCATGGTTAGGGGTCAGGGATCAGGGTCAGGGTCAGGGGTCTGGGGTGAGTGGTCAGAGGTCAGGGGTTAGGGGTCAGGGGTCAGAGTCAGGGGTCAGGGGTCAGTGGTCAGGGGTCAGGGTTAGGGATTAGGGGGCAGGGTCAGGGGTCAAAGGTCAGGGGTCAAAGGTCAGGGGTCAGGGGTCAGGGGTCATTGTTAGGGGTCAGGGGTCATGGTTAGGGGTCAGGGGTCAGGGATCAGGGGGTCAGGGGTCAGGGTTAGGGATCGGGGGTCAGGGTCAGGGTCAGGGGTCAAAGGTCAGGGGTCATGGTTAGGGGTCAGGGGTCAGGGGTCAAGGGTCAGGGGTCAAGGGTCATGGTCTGGGGTGAGTGGTCAGGGGTCAGGGTCATGGTTAGGCGTCAGGGAATGGGGTCATGGTTAGGGGTCAGGGGTCAGGGGTCAGGAGTCAGGGGTCATGGTTAGCGGTCAGGGGTCAGGGGTCAGGGGTCAAGGGTCAGGTGTCAGGGGTCAGGGGTGATGGTTAGGGGTCAGGGGTCAGCGGTCAGGCATCAGGCATCAGGGGTTAGGGGTTAGGGTTAGGGATCAGGAGTCAGGGGTCAGGGGTCAGAGTCAGGGATCAGGGGTCAGGGGTCAGAGTCAGGGATCAGGAGTCTGGGGTCAAGGGTCAGGGGTCAGGGGTCAGGGGTCAAAGGTCAGGGGTCATTGTCATAGGTCAGGGGTCATTAATAGAGGTCAGGGGTCAGGGGTCAAGGGTCAGGGTCGTGGTTAGGGGTCAGGGGTCGGGGTCAGGGAATGGGGTCATGGTTAGGGGTCAGCGGTCAGGCTCAGGCTCAGGGGTCATGGTTAGGGGTCAGGGGTCAGGGGGTCAGGGGTCAGGGGGTATGGGGTCAGGGTCATGGTTAGGGGTCAGGGGTCAGGGGTCAGGGTCATGGTTAGGGGTCAGGGATCAGGGTCAGGGTCAGGGGTCTGGGGTGAGTGGTCAGAGGTCAGGGGTTAGGGGTCAGGGGTCAGAGTCAGGGGTCAGGGGTCAGTGGTCAGGGGTCAGGGTTAGGGATTAGGGGGCAGGGTCAGGGGTCAAATGTCAGGGGTCAAAGGTCAGGGGTCAGGGGTCAGGGGTCATTGTTAGGGGTCAGGGGTCATGGTTAGGTGTCAGGGGTCAGGGGTCAGGAGGTCAGGGGGTCAGGGGTCATGGCTAGGGGTCAGGGGTCAAGGGTCAGGGGTCAGGGATAGAGTCAGGGGTCTGGGGTCAGGGGTCAGGGATCAGGGGGTCAGGGGTCAGGGTTAGGGATCAGGGGTCAGGGGTCGGGGGTCAGGGTCAGGGTCAGGGGTCAAAGGTCAGGGGTCATGGTTAGGGGTCAGGGGTCTGCAAGGGTCTGCAAGGGGTCAAGGGTCAGGGGTCAAGGGTCATGGTCTGGGGTGAGTGGTCAGGGGTCAGGGTCATGGTTAGGCGTCAGGGAATGGGGTCATGGTTAGGGATCAGGGGTCAGGGGTCAGGGGTCAGGGGTCAAGGGTCAGGTGTCAGGGGTCAGGGGTGATGGTTAGGGGTCAGGGGTCAGGGCTCAGGCATCAGGGGTTAGGGGTTAGGGTTAGGGATCAGGGGTCAGGGGTCAGGGGTCAGAGTCAGGGATCAGGGGTCAGGGGTCAGAGTCAGGGATCAGGAGTCTGAGGTCAAGGGTCAGGGGTCAGGGGTCAGGGGTCAAAGGTCAGGGGTCATTGTCATAGGTCAGTGGTCATTAATAGGGGTCAGGGGTCAGGGGTCAAGGGTCAGGGTCATGGTTAGGGGTCAGGGGTCGGGGTCAGGGAATGGGGTCATGGTTAGGGGTCAGCGGTCAGGCTCAGGCTCAGGGGTCATGGTTAGGGGTCAGGGGTCAGGGGGTCAGGGGTCAGGGGGTATGGGGTCAGGGTCATGGTTAGGGGTCAGGGGTCAGGGTCTGGGGTCATGGTTAGGGGTCAGGGGTTAGGGGTCATGGTTAGGGGTCAGGGGTCTGGGGTCAAGGGTCAGGGGTCAGGGGATCAGGGGTCAGGAGGTCAGGAGTCAGGGGGTCAGGTTCATGATCAGGGGTCAGGGTCAGGAGTCATGGTTAGGGGTCAGGGGTCAGGGTCAGGGGTCAGGGGTCAGGAGGTCAGGGGTCAAGGGTCAGGGGGTCAGGGGTCAGGGGTCAGGCGTCAGGGGTCAGGGGTCAGGGGTCGGGTCAAAGGTCAAAGATCAGGGGTCAGGGTCAGGGGTCAAAGGTCAGGTGTCAGGGGTCAGGTGTCAGGGGTCAGGAGTCAGGGGTCAGGGGTCAAGGGAATGGGGCCATGGTTAGGGGTCAGGGGTCAGGGGTCAGAGTCAGGGGTCGGTGGTCAGGGGTCAGGAGTCAGGGTTAGGGATCAGGGGGCAGGGTGAGGGGTCAAAGGTCAGGGGTCAGGGTTAGGGGTCAGGGGTCAGGGGTCGGGGGTCATTGTTAGGGGTCAGGGGTCAGGGGTCATGGTTAGGGGTTAGGGGTCAGGGGTCAGGAGTCAGGGGTCATGGTTAGCGGTCAGGGGTCAGAGTCACTGTCAGGGGTCATGGTCAGGGGTCATGGTTAGGGGTCAGGGTTCAGGGGTCAAGGGTCAGGTGTCAGGGGTCAGGGGTGATGGTTAGGGGTCAGGGGTCAGGGGTCAGGGGTCATTGTTAGGGGTCTGGGGTCATGGTTAGGGGTCAGGGGTCAGGGGTCAGGAGTCAGGGGTCATGGTTAGCGGTCAGGGGTCAGAGTCACTGTCAGGGGTCATGGTCAGGGGTCATGGTTAGGGGTCAGGGTTCAGGGGTCAAGGGTCAGGTGTCAGGGGTCAGGGGTGATGGTTAGGGGTCAGGGGTCAGGGGTCAGGCATCAGGGGTTAGGGGTCAGGGTTAGGGATCAGGAGTCAGGGGTCAGGGGTCAGAGTCAGGGATCAGGAGTCAGGGTCAGGGGCAAGGGGTCAGGGGTCAGGGGTCAGGGGTCAGGGGTCAGGGGGTCAGGGTCATGGTTTGGGGTCAGGGGTCAGGGTCAGGGAATGGGGTCATGGTTAGGGGTCAGCGGTCAGGCTCAGGGTCAGGGGTCATGGGGTTAGGGGTCAGGGGTCAGGGGGTCAAAGGTCAGGGGGTCAGGGGACAGGGGTCAGGCTTAGGGATCAGGGGTCAGGGTCAGGGGTCAGGGGTCAAAGGTCAGGGGTCATGGTCATGGGTCATGGTCAGGGGTCATTAGTAGGGGTCAGGGGTCAGTGGTCAAGGGTCAGCGTCATGGTCAGGGGTCGGGGTCAGGGTCAGGGGTCAGGGTCAGGTGTCATGGTTAGGGGTCAGGGGTCAGGGGTCAGGGGGTCAGGGTCATGGTTAGGGGTCAGGGGTCAGGGTCTGGGGTCATGGTTAGGGGTCAGGGGTCAGGGGTCAGGGGATCAGGGGTCATGGTTAGGGGTCAGGGGTCAGGGGTCAGGGTCATGGTTAGGGGTCAGGGATCAGGGTCAGGGTCAGGGGTCTGGGGTGAGTGGTCAGAGGTCAGGGGTTAGGGGTCAGGGGTCAGAGTC
This sequence comes from Passer domesticus, assembly GCF_036417665.1. Classification (NCBI taxonomy): domain Eukaryota; kingdom Metazoa; phylum Chordata; class Aves; order Passeriformes; family Passeridae; genus Passer; species Passer domesticus. Next base: position 212,102 of record NW_026990187.1, read on the forward strand.
AGGGGTCAGGGGTCAGTGGTCAGGGGTCAGGGTTAGGGATTAGGGGGCAGGGTCAGGGGTCAAAGGTCAGGGGTCAAAGGTCAGGGGTCAGGGGTCAGGGGTCATTGTTAGGGGTCAGGGGTCATGGTTAGGGGTCAGGGGTCAGGAGGTCAGGGGGTCAGGGGTCATGGCTAGGGGTCAGGGGTCAAGGGTCAGGGGTCAGGGATAGAGTCAGGGGTCTGGGGTCAGGGGTCAGGGATCAGGGGGTCAGGGGTCAGGGTTAGGGATCAGGGGTCAGGGGTCGGGGGTCAGGGTCAGGGTTAGGGGTCAAAGGTCAGGGGTCATGGTTAGGGGTCAGGGGTCAGGGGTCAAGGGTCAGGGGTCAAGGGTCATGGTCTGGGGTGAGTGGTCAGGGGTCAGGGTCATGGTTAGGCGTCAGGGAATGGGGTCATGGTTAGGGGTCAGGGGTCAGGGGTCAGGAGTCAGGGGTCATGGTTAGCGGTCAGGGATCAGAGTCACTGTCAGGGGTCATGGTCAGGGGTCATGGTTAGGGGTCAGGGGTCAGGGGTCAGGGGTCAGGGTCAGGTGTCAGGGGTCAGGGGTGATGGTTAGGGGTCAGGGGTCAGGGGTCAGGCATCAGGCATCAGGGGTTAGGGGTTAGGGTTAGGGATCAGGAGTCAGGGGTCAGGGGTCAGAGTCAGGGATCAGGGGTCAGGGGTCAGAGTCAGGGATCAGGAGTCTGGGGTCAAGGGTCAGGGGTCAAGGGTCAGGGGGTCAGGGGTCAGGTGTCAGGGGTCAGGGGTCAGGGGTCAAGGGAATGGGGCCATGGTTAGGGGTCAGGGGTCAGGGGTCAGAGTCAGGGGTCGGTTTTCAGGGGTCAGGAGTCAGGGTTAGGGATCAGGGGGCAGGGTGAGGGGTTAAAGGTCAGGGGTCATGGTTAGGGGTCAGGGGTCAGGGGTCAGGGGTCATTGTTAGGGGTCAGGGGTCAGGGGTCATGGTTAGGGGTTAGGGGTCAGGGGTCAGGAGTCAGGGGTCATGGTTAGCGGTCAGGGGTCAGAGTCACTGTCAGGGGTCATGGTCAGGGGTCATGGTTAGGGGTCAGGGTTCAGGGGTCAAGGGTCAGGTGTCAGGGGTCAGGGGTGATGGTTAGGGGTCAGGGGTCAGGCATCAGGCATCAGGGGTTAGGGGTTAGGGTTAGGGATCAGGAGTCAGGGGTCAGGGGTCAGAGTCAGGGATCAGGAGTCAGGGGTCAGGGGTCAGGGGTCAGGGGTCAGGGGTCAGGGGTCAGGGGACAGGGGTCAGGGGTCAGGCTTAGGGATCAGGGGTCAGGGTCAGGGGTCAGGGGTCAAAGGTCAGGGGTCATGGTCATGGGTCATGGTCAGGGGTCATTAGTAGGGGTCAGGGGTCAGTGGTCAAGGGTCAGCGTCATGGTCAGGGGTCGGGGTCAGGGTCAGGGGTCAGGGTCAGGTGTCATGGTTAGGGGTCAGGGGTCAGGGGTCAGGGGGTCAGGGTCATGGTTAGGGGTCAGGGGTCAGGGTCTGGGGTCATGGTTAGGGGTCAGGGGTCAGGGGTCAGGGGATCAGGGGTCATGGTTAGGGGTCAGGGGTCAGGGTCATGGTTAGGGGTCAGGGATCAGGGTCAGGGTCAGGGGTCAGGGGTCAGGGGTCAAAGGTCAGGGGTCATTGTCATAGGTCAGGGGTCATTAATAGGGGTCAGGGGTCAGGGGTCAAGGGTCAGGGTCGTGGTTAGGGGTCAGGGGTCGGGGTCAGGGAATGGGGTCATGGTTAGGGGTCAGCGGTCAGGCTCAGGCTCAGGGGTCATGGTTAGGGGTCAGGGGTCAGGGGGTCAGGGGTCAGGGGGTATGGGGTCAGGGTCATGGTTAGGGGTCAGGGGTCAGGGTCTGGGGTCATGGTTAGGGGTCAGGGGTTAGGGGTCATGGTTAGGGGTCAGGGGTCTGGGGTCAAGGGTCAGGGGTCAGGGGATCAGGGGTCAGGAGGTCAGGAGTCAGGGGGTCAGGTTCATGGTCAGGGGTCAGGGTCAGGGGTCATGGTTAGGGGTCAGGGTCAGGGGTCAGGGGTCAGGAGGTCAGGGGTCAAGGGTCAGGGGGTCAGGGGTCAGGGGTCAGGCGTCAGGGGTCAGGGGTCAGGGGTCGGGGTCAGGGGTCAAAGATCAGGGGTCAGGGTCAGGGGTCAAAGGTCAGGTGTCAGGGGTCAGGGGTCAGGGTCAGGAGTCAGGGGTCAGGGGTCAAGGGAATGGGGCCATGGTTAGGGGTCAGGGGTCAGGGGTCAGAGTCAGGGGTCGGTGGTCAGGGGTCAGGAGTCAGGGTTAGGGATCAGGGGGCAGGGTGAGGGGTCAAAGGTCAGGGGTCAGGGTTAGGGGTCAGGGGTCAGGGGTCAGGGGTCATTGTTAGGGGTCAGGGGTCAGGGGTCATGGTTAGGGGTTAGGGGTCAGGGGTCAGGAGTCAGGGGTCATGGTTAGCGGTCAGGGGTCAGAGTCACTGTCAGGGGTCATGGTCAGGGGTCATGGTTAGGGGTCAGGGTTCAGGGGTCAAGGGTCAGGTGTCAGGGGTCAGGGGTGATGGTTAGGGGTCAGGGGTCAGGGGTCAGGGGTCATTGTTAGGGGTCAGGGGTCATGGTTAGGGGTCATGGTTAGGGGTCAGGGGTCAGGGGTCAGGGGTCAGGGTCAGGTGTCAGGGGTCAGGGGTGATGGTTAGGGGTCAGGGGTCAGGGGTCAGGCATCAGGCATCAGGGGTTAGGGGTTAGGGTTAGGGATCAGGAGTCAGGGGTCAGGGGTCAGAGTCAGGGATCAGGGGTCAGGGGTCAGAGTCAGGGATCAGGAGTCTGGGCTCAAGGGTCAGGGGTCAAGGGTCAGGGGGTCAGGGGTCAGGCGTCAGGGGTCAGGGGTCAGGGGTCGGGGTCAGGGGTCAAAGATCAGGGGTCAGGGTCAGGGGTCAAAGGTCAGGTGTCAGGGGTCAGGTGTCAGGGTCAGGAGTCAGGGGTCAGGGGTCAAGGGAATGGGGCCATGGTTAGGGGTCAGGGGTCAGGGGTCAGAGTCAGGGGTCGGTGGTCAGGGGTCAGGGTTAGGGGTCAGGGGTCAGGGGTCAGGGGTCATTGTTAGGGGTCAGGGGTCAGGGGTCATGGTTAGGGGTTAGGGGTCAGGGGTCAGGAGTCAGGGGTCATGGTTAGCGGTCAGGGGTCAGAGTCACTGTCAGGGGTCATGGTCAGGGGTCATGGTTAGGGGTCAGGGTTCAGGGGTCAAGGGTCAGGTGTCAGGGGTCAGGGGTGATGGTTAGGGGTCAGGGGTCAGGGGTCAGGGGTCATTGTTAGGGGTCAGGGGTCATGGTTAGGGGTCATGGTTAGGGGTCAGGGGTCAGGGGTCAGGGGTCAGGGTCAGGTGTCAGGGGTCAGGGGTGATGGTTAGGGGTCAGGGGTCAGGGGTCAGGCATCAGGCATCAGGGGTTAGGGGTTAGGGTTAGGGATCAGGAGTCAGGGGTCAGGGGTCAGAGTCAGGGATCAGGGGTCAGGGGTCAGAGTCAGGGATCAGGAGTCTGGGCTCAAGGGTCAGGGGTCAAGGGTCAGGGGGTCAGGGGTCAGGCGTCAGGGGTCAGGGGTCAGGGGTCGGGGTCAGGGGTCAAAGATCAGGGGTCAGGGTCAGGGGTCAAAGGTCAGGTGTCAGGGGTCAGGTGTCAGGGTCAGGAGTCAGGGGTCAGGGGTCAAGGGAATGGGGCCATGGTTAGGGGTCAGGGGTCAGGGGTCAGAGTCAGGGGTCGGTGGTCAGGGGTCAGGGTTAGGGGTCAGGGGTCAGGGGTCAGGGGTCATTGTTAGGGGTCAGGGGTCAGGGGTCATGGTTAGGGGTTAGGGGTCAGGGGTCAGGAGTCAGGGGTCATGGTTAGCGGTCAGGGGTCAGAGTCACTGTCAGGGGTCATGGTCAGGGGTCATGGTTAGGGGTCAGGGTTCAGGGGTCAAGGGTCAGGTGTCAGGGGTCAGGGGTGATGGTTAGGGGTCAGGGGTCAGGGGTCAGGCATCAGGCATCAGGGGTTAGGGGTTAGGGTTAGGGATCAGGAGTCAGGGGTCAGGGGTCAGAGTCAGGGATCAGGAGTCAGGGGTCAGGGGTCAGGGGTCAGGGGTCAGGGGTCAGGGGTCAGGGGACAGGGGACAGGGGTCAGGCTTAGGGATCAGGGTCAGGGTCAGGGGTCAGGGGTCTGGGGTGAGTGGTCAGAGGTCAGGGCACAGGAGTCAGGGGTCAGGGGTCAGGGGTCACGGTCAAAGGTCAGGGGTCATGGTCATGGGTCATGGTCAGGGGTCATTAGTAGGGGTCAGGGGTCAGTGGTCAAGGGTCAGCGTCATGGTCAGGGGTCGGGGTCAGGGTCAGGGGTCAGGGTCATGGTTAGGGGTCAGGGGTCAGGGTCTGGGGTCATGGTTAGGGGTCAGGGGTCAGGGGTCAGGGGATCAGGGGTCATGGTTAGGGGTCAGGGGTCAGGGTCATGGTTAGGGGTCAGGGATCAGGGTCAGGGTCAGGGGTCTGGGGTGAGTGGTCAGAGGTCAGGGGTTAGGGGTCAGGGGTCAGAGTCAGGGGTCAGGGGTCAGTGGTCAGGGGTCAGGGTTAGGGATTAGGGGGCAGGGTCAGGGGTCAAAGGTCAGGGGTCAAAGGTCAGGGGTCAGGGGTCAGGGGTTAGGGGTCAGGGGTCATGGTTAGGGGTCAGGGGTCAGGGGTCAGGAGGTCAGGGGGTCAGGGGTCATGGCTAGGGGTCAGGGGTCAAGGGTCAGGGGTCAGGGATAGAGTCAGGGGTCTGGGGTCAGGGGTCAGGGATCAGGGGGTCAGGGGTCAGGGTTAGGGATCAGGGGTCAGGGGTCGGGGGTCAGGGTCAGGGTCAGGGGTCAAAGGTCAGGGGTCATGGTTAGGGGTCAGGGGTCAAGGGTCAGGGGTCAAGGGTCATGGTCTGGGGTGAGTGGTCAGGGGTCAGGCTCATGGTTAGGCGTCAGGGAATGGGGTCATGGTTAGGGGTCAGGGGTCAGGAGTCAGGGGTCATGGTTAGCGGTCAGGGATCAGAGTCACTGTCAGGGGTCATGGCCAGGGGTCATGGTTAGGGGTCAGGGGTCAGGGTTCAGGGGTCAAGGGTCAGGTGTCAGGGGTCAGGGGTGATGGTTAGCGGTCAGGGGTCAGGGGTCAGGCATCAGGCATCAGGGGTTAGGGGTTAGGGTTAGGGATCAGGAGTCAGGGGTCAGGGGTCAGAGTCAGGGATCAGGGGTCAGGGGTCAGAGTCAGGGATCAGGAGTCTGGGGTCAAGGGTCAGGGGTCAGGCGTCAAGGGTCAGGGGTCAGGGGTCAAAGGTCAGGGGTCATTGTCATAGGTCAGGGGTCATTAATAGGGGTCAGGGGTCAGGGGTCAAAGGTCCGGGTCGTGGTTAGGGGTCAGGGGTCGGGGTCAGGGAATGGGGTCATGGTTAGGGGTCAGCGGTCAGGCTCAGGCTCAGGGGTCATGGTTAGGGGTCAGGGGTCAGGGGGTCAGGGGTCAGGGGGTATGGGGTCAGGGTCATGGTTAGGGGTCAGGGGTCAGGGTCTGGGGTCATGGTTAGGGATCAGGAGTCAGGGGTCAGGGGTCAGAGTCAGGGATCAGGAGTCAGGGGTCAGGGGTCAGGGGTCAGGGGTCAGGGGTCAGGGGACAGGGGTCAGGGGTCAGGCTTAGGGATCAGGGGTCAGGGTCAGGGGTCAGGGGTCAAAGGTCAGGGGTCATGGTCATGGGTCATGGTCAGGGGTCATTAGTAGGGGTCAGGGGTCAGTGGTCAAGGGTCAGCGTCATGGTCAGGGGTCGGGGTCAGGGTCAGGGGTCAGGGTCAGGTGTCATGGTTAGGGGTCAGGGGTCAGGGGTCAGGGGGTCAGGGTCATGGTTAGGGGTCAGGGGTCAGGGTCTGGGGTCATGGTTAGGGGTCAGGGGTCAGGGGTCAGGGGATCAGGGGTCATGGTTAGGGGTCAGGGGTCAGGGTCATGGTTAGGGGTCAGGGATCAGGGTCAGGGTCAGGGGTCTGGGGTGAGTGGTCAGAGGTCAGGGGTTAGGGGTCAGGGGTCAGGGGTCAGTGGTCAGGGGCCAGTGGTCAGGGGTCAGGGTTAGGGATTAGGGGGCAGGGTCAGGGGTCAAAGGTCAGGGGTCAAAGGTCAGGGGTCCGGGGTCATTGTTAGGGGTCAGGGGTCATGGTTAGGGGTCAGGGGTCAGGGGTCAGGAGGTCAGGGGGTCAGGGGTCATGGCTAGGGGTCAGGGGTCAAGGGTCAGGGGTCATGGATAGAGTCAGGGGTCTGGGGTCAGGGGTCAGGGATCAGGGGGTCAGGGGTCAGGGTTAGGGATCAGGGGTCAGGGGTCGGGGGTCAGGGTCAGGGTCAGGGGTCGGTGGTCAGGGGTCATGGTTAGGGGTCAGGGGTCAGGGGTCAAGGGTTAGGGGTCAAGGGTCATGGTCTGGGGTGAGTGGTCAGGGGTCAGGGTCATGGTTAGGCGTCAGGGAATGGGGTCATGGTTAGGGGTCAGGGGTCAGGAGTCAGGGGTCATGGTTAGCGGTCAGGGATCAGAGTCACTGTCAGGGGTCATGGCCAGGGGTCAGGGGTCAGGGGTCAGGGGTCAAGGGTCAGGTGTCAGGGGTCAGGGGTGATGGTTAGGGGTCAGGGGTCAGGGGTCAGGGGTCAGGGGTCAGGCATCAGGGGTTAGGGGTCATGGTTAGGGGTCAGGGGTCTGGGGTCAAGGGTCAGGGGTCAGGGGATCAGGGGTCAGGGGATCAGGGGTCAGGAGGTCAGGAGTCAGGGGGTCAGGTTCATGGTCAGGGGTCAGGGTCAGGGGTCATGGTTAGGGGTCAGGGGTCAGGGTCAGGGGTCAGGGGTCAGGTGGTCAGGGGTCAAGGTTTCAGGGGGTCAGGGGTCAAGGGTCAGGCGTCAGGGATCAGGGGTCAGGGGTCGGGGTCAGGGGTCAAAGATCAGGGGTCAGGGTCAGGGGTCAAAGGTCAGGTGTCAGGGGTCAGGTGTCAGGGTCAGGAGTCATGGGTCAGGGGTCAAGGGAATGGGGCCATGGTTAGGGGTCAGGGGTCAGGGGTCAGAGTCAGGGGTCGGTGGTCAGGGGTCAGGAGTCAGGGTTAGGGATCAGGGGGCAGGGTGAGGGGTCAAAGGTCAGGGGTCAGGGTTAGGGGTCAGGGGTCAGGGGTCAGGGGTCATTGTTAGGGGTCAGGGGTCAGGGGTCATGGTTAGGGGTTAGGGGTCAGGGGTCAGGAGTCAGGGGTCATGGTTAGCGGTCAGGGGTCAGAGTCACTGTCAGGGGTCATGGTCAGGGGTCATCGTTAGGGGTCAGGGTTCAGGGGTCAGGGGTCAGGCATCAGGGGTTAGGGGTTAGGGTTAGGGATCAGGGGTCAGGGGTCAGGGGTCAGAGTCAGGGATCAGGGGTCAGGGGTCAGAGTCAGGGATCAGGAGTCTGGGGTCAAGGGTCAGGGGTCAGGGGTCAGGGGTCAGGGGTCAAAGGTCAGGGGTCATTGTCATAGGTCAGGGGTCATTAATAGGGGTCAGGGGTCAGGGGTCAAGGGTCAGGGTCGTGGTTAGGGGTCAGGGGTCGGGGTCAGGGAATGGGGTCATGGTTAGGGGTCAGCGGTCAGGCTCAGGCTCAGGGGTCATGGTTAGGGGTCAGGGGTCAGGGGGTCAGGGGTCAGGGGGTATGTGGTCAGGGTCATGGTTAGGGGTCAGGGGTCAGGGTCTGGGGTCATGGTTAGGGGTCAGGGGTTAGGGGTCATGGTTAGGGGTCAGGGGTCTGGGGTCAAGGGTCAGGGGTCAGGGGATCAGGGGTCAGGAGGTCAGGAGTCAGGGGGTCAGGTTCATGGTCAGGGGTCAGGGTCAGGAGTCATGGTTAGGGGTCAGGGGTCAGGGTCAGGGGTCAGGGGTCAGGAGGTCAGGGGTCAAGGGTCAGGGGGTCAGGGGTCAGGGGTCAGGCGTCAGGGGTCAGGGGTCAGGGGTCGGGTCAGGGGTCAAAGATCAGGGGTCAGGGTCAGGGGTCAAAGGTCAGGTGTCAGGGGTCAGGTGTCAGGGTCAGGAGTCAGGGGTCAGGGGTCAAGGGAATGGGGCCATGGTTAGGGGTCAGGGGTCAGGGGTCAGAGTCAGGGGTCGGTGGTCAGGGGTCAGGAGTCAGGGTTAGGGATCAGGGGGCAGGGTGAGGGGTCAAAGGTCAGGGGTCAGGGTTAGGGGTCAGGGGTCAGGGGTCGGGGGTCATTGTTAGGGGTCAGGGGTCAGGGGTCATGGTTAGGGGTTAGGGGTCAGGGGTCAGGAGTCAGGGGTCATGGTTAGCGGTCAGGGGTCAGAGTCACTGTCAGGGGTCATGGTCAGGGGTCATGGTTAGGGGTCAGGGTTCAGGGGTCAAGGGTCAGGTGTCAGGGGTCAGGGGTGATGGTTAGGGGTCAGGGGTCAGGGGTCAGGGGTCATTGTTAGGGGTCTGGGGTGATGGTTAGGGGTCAGGGGTCAGGGGTCAGGAGTCAGGGGTCATGGTTAGCGGTCAGGGGTCAGAGTCACTGTCAGGGGTCATGGTCAGGGGTCTTGGTTAGGGGTCAGGGTTCAGGGGTCAAGGGTCAGGTGTCAGGGGTCAGGGGTGATGGTTAGGGGTCAGGGGTCAGGGGTCAGGCATCAGGCATCAGGGGTTAGGGGTCAGGGTTAGGGATCAGGAGTCAGGGGTCAGGGGTCAGAGTCAGGGATCAGGAGTCAGGGTCAGGGGCAAGGGGTCAGGGGTCAGGGGTCAGGGGGTCAAAGGTCAGGGGGTCAGGGGTCAGGGGTCAGGCTTAGGGATCAGGGGTCAGGGTCAGGGGTCAGGGGTCAAAGGTCAGGGGTCATGGTCATGGGTCATGGTCAGGGGTCATTAGTAGGGGTCAGGGGTCAGTGGTCAAGGGTCAGCGTCATGGTCAGGGGTCGGGGTCAGGGTCAGGGGTCAGGGTCAGGTGTCATGGTTAGGGGTCAGGGGTCAGGGGTCAGGGGGTCAGGGTCATGGTTAGGGGTCAGGGGTCAGGGTCTGGGGTCATGGTTAGGGGTCAGGGGTCAGGGGTCAGGGGATCAGGGGTCATGGTTAGGGGTCAGGGGTCAGGGGTCAGGGTCATGGTTAGGGGTCAGGGATCAGGGTCAGGGGTCTGGGGTGAGTGGTCAGAGGTCAGGGGTTAGGGGTCAGGGGTCAGAGTCAGGGGTCAGGGGTCAGTGGTCAGGGGTCAGGGTTAGGGATTAGGGGGCAGGGTCAGGGGTCAAAGGTCAGGGGTCATGGTTAGGGGTCAGGGGTCAGGGGTCAAGGGTCAGGGGTCAAGGGTCATGGTCTGGGGTGAGTGGTCAGGGGTCAGGGTCATGGTTAGGCGTCAGGGAATGGGGTCATGGTTAGGGGTCAGGGGTCAGGGGTCAGGAGTCAGGGGTCATGGTTAGCGGTCAGGGATCAGAGTCACTGTCAGGGGTCATGGCCAGGGGTCATGGTTAGGGGTCAGGGGTCAGGGGTCAGGGGTCAGGGTCAGGTGTCAGGGGTCAGGGGTGATGGTTAGGGGTCAGGGGTCAGGGGTCAGGCATCAGGCATCAGGGGTTAGGGGTTAGGGTTAGGGATCAGGAGTCAGGGGTCAGGGGTCAGAGTCAGGGATCAGGGGTCAGGGGTCAGAGTCAGGGATCAGGAGTCTGGGGTCAAGGGTCAGGGGTCAAGGGTCAGGGGGTCAGGGGTCAGGCGTCAGGGGTCAGGGGTCAGGGGTCAGGGGTCGGGGTCAGGGGTCAAAGATCAGGGATCAGGGTCAGGGGTCAAAGGTCAGGTGTCAGGGGTCAGCTGTCAGGGTCAGGAGTCAGGGGTCAGGGGTCAAGGGAATGGGGCCATGGTTAGGGGTCAGGGGTCAGGGGTCAGAGTTAGGGGTCGGTGGTCAGGGGTCAGGAGTCAGGGTTAGGGATCAGGGGGCAGGGTGAGGGGTTAAAGGTCAGGGGTCATGGTTAGGGGTCAGGGGTCAGGGGTCAGGGGTCATTGTTAGGGGTCAGGGGTCAGGGGTCATGGTTAGGGGTTAGGGGTCAGGGGTCAGGAGTCAGGGGTCATGGTTAGCGGTCAGGGGTCAGAGTCACTGTCAGGGGTCATGGTCAGGGGTCATGGTTAGGGGTCAGGGTTCAGGGGTCAAGGGTCAGGTGTCAGGGGTCAGGGGTGATGGTTAGGGGTCAGGGGTCAGGGGTCAGGCATCAGGCATCAGGGGTTAGGGGTTAGGGTTAGGGATCAGGAGTCAGGGGTCAGGGGTCAGAGTCAGGGATCAGGAGTCAGGGGTCAGGGGTCAGGGGTCAGGGGTCAGGGGTCAGGGGACAGGGGTCAGGGGTCAGGGGTCAGGCTTAGGGATCAGGGGTCAGGGTCAGGGGTCAGGGGTCAAAGGTCAGGTGTCATGGTCATGGGTCATGGTCAGGGGTCATTAGTAGGGGTCAGGGGTCAGTGGTCAAGGGTCAGCGTCATGGTCAGGGGTCGGGGTCAGGGTCAGGGGTCAGGGTCAGGTGTCATGGTTAGGGGTCAGGGGTCAGGGGTCAGGGGGTCAGGGTCATGGTTAGGGGTCAGGGGTCAGGGTCTGGGGTCATGGTTAGGGGTCAGGGGTCAGGGGTCAGGGGATCAGGGGTCATGGTTAGGGGTCAGGGGTCAGGGTCATGGTTAGGGGTCAGGGATCAGGGTCAGGGTCAGGGGTCTGGGGTGAGTGGTCAGAGGTCAGGGGTTAGGGGTCAGGGGTCAGGGGTCAGTGGTCAGGGGCCAGTGGTCAGGGGTCAGGGTTAGGGATTAGGGGGCAGGGTCAGGGGTCAAAGGTCAGGGGTCAAAGGTCAGGGGTCCGGGGTCATGGTTAGGGGTCAGGGGTCATGGTTAGGGGTCAGGGGTCAGGGGTCAGGGGTCAAGGGTCAGGTGTCAGGGGTCAGGGGTGATGGTTAGGGGTCAGGGGTCAGGGGTCAGGGGTCAGGCATCAGGGGTTAGGGGTTAGGGTTAGGGATCAGGAGTCAGGTGTCAGGGGTCAGAGTCAGGGATCAGGGGTCAGGGGTCAGAGTCAGGGATCAGGAGTCTGGGGTCAAGGGTCAGGGGTCAGGCGTCAGGGGTCAGGGGTCAGGGGTCAAAGGTCAGGGGTCATTGTCATAGGTCAGGGGTCATTAATAGGGGTCAGGGGTCAGGGGTCAAAGGTCCGGGTCGTGGTTAGGGGTCAGGGGTCGGGGTCAGGGAATGGGGTCATGGTTAGGGGTCAGCGGTCAGGCTCAGGCTCAGGGGTCATGGTTAGGGGTCAGGGGTCAGGGGGTCAGGGGTCAGGGGGTATGGGGTCAGGGTCATGGTTAGGGGTCAGGGGTCAGGGTCTGGGGTCATGGTTAGGGGTCAGGGGTTAGGGGTCATGGTTAGGGGTCAGGGGTCAGGGGTCAGGGGTCAGGGGACAGGGGACAGGGGTCAGGCTTAGGGATCAGGGTCAGGGTCAGGGGTCAGGGGTCTGGGGTGAGTGGTCAGAGGTCAGGGCACAGGAGTCAGGGGTCAGGGGTCAGGGGTCACGGTCAAAGGTCAGGGGTCATGGTCATGGGTCATGGTCAGGGGTCATTAGTAGGGGTCAGGGGTCAGTGGTCAAGGGTCAGCGTCATGGTCAGGGGTCGGGGTCAGGGTCAGGGGTCAGGGTCATGGTTAGGGGTCAGGGGTCAGGGTCTGGGGTCATGGTTAGGGGTCAGGGGTCAGGGGTCAGGGGATCAGGGGTCATGGTTAGGGGTCAGGGGTCAGGGTCATGGTTAGGGGTCAGGGATCAGGGTCAGGGTCAGGGGTCTGGGGTGAGTGGTCAGAGGTCAGGGGTTAGGGGTCAGGGGTCAGAGTCAGGGGTCAGGGGTCAGTGGTCAGGGGTCAGGGTTAGGGATTAGGGGGCAGGGTCAGGGGTCAAAGGTCAGGGGTCAAAGGTCAGGGGTCAGGGGTCAGGGGTTAGGGGTCAGGGGTCATGGTTAGGGGTCAGGGGTCAGGGGTCAGGAGGTCAGGGGGTCAGGGGTCATGGCTAGGGGTCAGGGGTCAAGGGTCAGGGGTCAGGGATAGAGTCAGGGGTCTGGGGTCAGGGGTCAGGGATCAGGGGTTCAGGGGTCAGGGTTAGGGATCAGGGGTCAGGGGTCGGGGGTCAGGGTCAGGGTCAGGGGTCAAAGGTCAGGGGTCATGGTTAGGGGTCAGGGGTCAAGGGTCAGGGGTCAAGGGTCATGGTCTGGGGTGAGTGGTCAGGGGTCAGGCTCATGGTTAGGCGTCAGGGAATGGGGTCATGGTTAGGGGTCAGGGGTCAGGAGTCAGGGGTCATGGTTAGCGGTCAGGGATCAGAGTCACTGTCAGGGGTCATGGCCAGGGGTCATGGTTAGGGGTCAGGGGTCAGGGTTCAGGGGTCAAGGGTCAGGTGTCAGGGGTCAGGGGTGATGGTTAGGGGTCAGGGGTCAGGGGTCAGGCATCAGGCATCAGGGGTTAGGGGTTAGGGTTAGGGATCAGGAGTCAGGGGTCAGGGGTCAGAGTCAGGGATCAGGGGTCAGGGGTCAGAGTCAGGGATCAGGAGTCTGGGGTCAAGGGTCAGGGGTCAGGCGTCAAGGGTCAGGGGTCAGGGGTCAAAGGTCAGGGGTCATTGTCATAGGTCAGGGGTCATTAATAGGGGTCAGGGGTCAGGGGTCAAAGGTCCGGGTCGTGGTTAGGGGTCAGGGGTCGGGGTCAGGGAATGGGGTCATGGTTAGGGGTCAGCGGTCAGGCTCAGGCTCAGGGGTCATGGTTAGGGGTCAGGGGTCAGGGGGTCAGGGGTCAGGGGGTATGGGGTCAGGGTCATGGTTAGGGGTCAGGGGTCAGGGTCTGGGGTCATGGTTAGGGGTCAGGGGTCAGGGGTCAGGAGGTCAGGAGTCAGGGGGTCAGGTTCATGGTCAGGGGTCAGGGTCAGGGGTCATGGTTAGGGGTCAGGGGTCAGGGTCAGGGGTCAGGGGTCAGGAGGTCAGGGGTCAAGTGTCAGGGGTCAGGGGTCAGGGGTCAGGGGTCAGGCTTAGGGATCAGGGGTCAGGGTCAGGGGTCAGGGGTCAGCGTCATGGTCAGGGGTCGGGGTCAGGGTCAGGGGTCAGGGTCAGGTGTCATGGTTAGGGGTCAGGGGTCAGGGGTCAGGGGGTCAGGGTCATGGTTAGGGGTCAGGGGTCAGGGTCTGGGGTCATGGTTAGGGGTCAGGGGTCAGGGGTCAGGGGATCAGGGGTCATGGATAGGGGTCAGGGGTCAGGGTCATGGTTAGGGGTCAGGGATCAGGGTCAGGGTCAGGGGTCTGGGGTGAGTGGTCAGAGGTCAGGGGTTAGGGGTCAGGGGTCAGAGTCAGGGGTCAGGGGTCAGTGGTCAGGGGTCAGGGTTAGGGATTAGGGGGCAGGGTCAGGGGTCAAAGGTCAGGGGTCAAAGGTCAGGGGTCAGGGGTCAGGGGTCATTGTTAGGGGTCAGGGGTCATGGTTAGGGGTCAGGGGTCAGGGATCAGGGGGTCAGGGGTCAGGGTTAGGGATCGGGGGTCAGGGTCAGGGTCAGGGGTCAAAGGTCAGGGGTCATGGTTAGGGGTCAGGGGTCAGGGGTCAAGGGTCAGGGGTCAAGGGTCATGGTCTGGGGTGAGTGGTCAGGGGTCAGGGTCATGGTTAGGCGTCAGGGAATGGGGTCATGGTTAGGGGTCAGGGGTCAGGGGTCAGGAGTCAGGGGTCATGGTTAGCGGTCAGGGGTCAGGGGTCAGGGGTCAAGGGTCAGGTGTCAGGGGTCAGGGGTGATGGTTAGGGGTCAGGGGTCAGCGGTCAGGCATCAGGCATCAGGGGTTAGGGGTTAGGGTTAGGGATCAGGAGTCAGGGGTCAGGGGTCAGAGTCAGGGATCAGGGGTCAGGGGTCAGAGTCAGGGATCAGGAGTCTGGGGTCAAGGGTCAGGGGTCAGGGGTCAGGGGTCAAAGGTCAGGGGTCATTGTCATAGGTCAGGGGTCATTAATAGAGGTCAGGGGTCAGGGGTCAAGGGTCAGGGTCGTGGTTAGGGGTCAGGGGTCGGGGTCAGGGAATGGGGTCATGGTTAGGGGTCAGCGGTCAGGCTCAGGCTCAGGGGTCATGGTTAGGGGTCAGGGGTCAGGGGGTCAGGGGTCAGGGGGTATGGGGTCAGGGTCATGGTTAGGGGTCAGGGGTCAGGGGTCAGGGTCATGGTTAGGGGTCAGGGATCAGGGTCAGGGTCAGGGGTCTGGGGTGAGTGGTCAGAGGTCAGGGGTTAGGGGTCAGGGGTCAGAGTCAGGGGTCAGGGGTCAGTGGTCAGGGGTCAGGGTTAGGGATTAGGGGGCAGGGTCAGGGGTCAAATGTCAGGGGTCAAAGGTCAGGGGTCAGGGGTCAGGGGTCATTGTTAGGGGTCAGGGGTCATGGTTAGGTGTCAGGGGTCAGGGGTCAGGAGGTCAGGGGGTCAGGGGTCATGGCTAGGGGTCAGGGGTCAAGGGTCAGGGGTCAGGGATAGAGTCAGGGGTCTGGGGTCAGGGGTCAGGGATCAGGGGGTCAGGGGTCAGGGTTAGGGATCAGGGGTCAGGGGTCGGGGGTCAGGGTCAGGGTCAGGGGTCAAAGGTCAGGGGTCATGGTTAGGGGTCAGGGGTCTGCAAGTGTCTGCAAGGGGTCAAGGGTCAGGGGTCAAGGGTCATGGTCTGGGGTGAGTGGTCAGGGGTCAGGGTCATGGTTAGGCGTCAGGGAATGGGGTCATGGTTAGGGATCAGGGGTCAGGGGTCAGGGGTCAGGGGTCAAGGGTCAGGTGTCAGGGGTCAGGGGTGATGGTTAGGGGTCAGGGGTCAGGGGTCAGGCATCAGGGGTTAGGGGTTAGGGTTAGGGATCAGGGGTCAGGGGTCAGGGGTCAGAGTCAGGGATCAGGGGTCAGGGGTCAGAGTCAGGGATCAGGAGTCTGAGGTCAAGGGTCAGGGGTCAGGGGTCAGGGGTCAGGGGTCAAAGGTCAGGGGTCATTGTCATAGGTCAGGGGTCATTAATAGGGGTCAGGGGTCAGGGGTCAAGGGTCAGGGTCATGGTTAGGGGTCAGGGGTCGGGGTCAGGGAATGGGGTCATGGTTAGGGGTCAGCGGTCAGGCTCAGGCTCAGGGGTCATGGTTAGGGGTCAGGGGTCAGGGGGTCAGGGGTCAGGGGGTATGGGGTCAGGGTCATGGTTAGGGGTCAGGGGTCAGGGTCTGGGGTCATGGTTAGGGGTCAGGGGTTAGGGGTCATGGTTAGGGGTCAGGGGTCTGGGGTCAAGGGTCAGGGGTCAGGGGATCAGGGGTCAGGAGGTCAGGAGTCAGGGGGTCAGGTTCATGATCAGGGGTCAGGGTCAGGAGTCATGGTTAGGGGTCAGGGGTCAGGGTCAGGGGTCAGGGGTCAGGAGGTCAGGGGTCAAGGGTCAGGGGGTCAGGGGTCAGGGGTCAGGCGTCAGGGGTCAGGGGTCAGGGGTCGGGTCAAAGGTCAAAGATCAGGGGTCAGGGTCAGGGGTCAAAGGTCAGGTGTCAGGGGTCAGGTGTCAGGGTCAGGAGTCAGGGGTCAGGGGTCAAGGGAATGGGGCCATGGTTAGGGGTCAGGGGTCAGGGGTCAGAGTCAGGGGTCGGTGGTCAGGGGTCAGGAGTCAGGGTTAGGGATCAGGGGGCAGGGTGAGGGGTCAAAGGTCAGGGGTCAGGGTTAGGGGTCAGGGGTCAGGGGTCGGGGGTCATTGTTAGGGGTCAGGGGTCAGGGGTCATGGTTAGGGGTTAGGGGTCAGGGGTCAGGAGTCAGGGGTCATGGTTAGCGGTCAGGGGTCAGAGTCACTGTCAGGGGTCATGGTCAGGGGTCATGGTTAGGGGTCAGGGTTCAGGGGTCAAGGGTCAGGTGTCAGGGGTCAGGGGTGATGGTTAGGGGTCAGGGGTCAGGGGTCAGGGGTCATTGTTAGGGGTCTGGGGTCATGGTTAGGGGTCAGGGGTCAGGGGTCAGGAGTCAGGGGTCATGGTTAGCGGTCAGGGGTCAGAGTCACTGTCAGGGGTCATGGTCAGGGGTCATGGTTAGGGGTCAGGGTTCAGGGGTCAAGGGTCAGGTGTCAGGGGTCAGGGGTGATGGTTAGGGGTCAGGGGTCAGGGGTCAGGCATCAGGGGTTAGGGGTCAGGGTTAGGGATCAGGAGTCAGGGGTCAGGGGTCAGAGTCAGGGATCAGGAGTCAGGGTCAGGGGCAAGGGGTCAGGGGTCAGGGGTCAGGGGTCAGGGGTCAGGGGGTCAGGGTCATGGTTTGGGGTCAGGGGTCAGGGTCAGGGAATGGGGTCATGGTTAGGGGTCAGCGGTCAGGCTCAGGGTCAGGGGTCATGGGGTTAGGGGTCAGGGGTCAGGGGGTCAAAGGTCAGGGGGTCAGGGGACAGGGGTCAGGCTTAGGGATCAGGGGTCAGGGTCAGGGGTCAGGGGTCAAAGGTCAGGGGTCATGGTCATGGGTCATGGTCAGGGGTCATTAGTAGGGGTCAGGGGTCAGTGGTCAAGGGTCAGCGTCATGGTCAGGGGTCGGGGTCAGGGTCAGGGGTCAGGGTCAGGTGTCATGGTTAGGGGTCAGGGGTCAGGGGTCAGGGGGTCAGGGTCATGGTTAGGGGTCAGGGGTCAGGGTCTGGGGTCATGGTTAGGGGTCAGGGGTCAGGGGTCAGGGGATCAGGGGTCATGGTTAGGGGTCAGGGGTCAGGGTCATGGTTAGGGGTCAGGGATCAGGGTCAGGGTCAGGGGTCTGGGGTGAGTGGTCAGAGGTCAGGGGTTAGGGGTCAGGGGTCAGAGTCAGGGGTCAGGGGTCAGTGGTCAGGGGTCAGGGTTAGGGATTAGGGGGCAGGGTCAGGGGTCAAAGGTCAGGGGTCAAAGGTCAGGGGTCAGGGGTCAGGGGTCATTGTTAGGGGTCAGGGGTCATGGTTAGGGGTCAGGGGTCAGGGATCAGGGGGTCAGGGGTCAGGGTTAGGGATCGGGGGTCAGGGTCAGGGTCAGGGGTCAAAGGTCAGGGGTCATGGTTAGGGGTCAGGGGTCAGGGGTCAAGGGTCAGGGGTCAAGGGTCATGGTCTGGGGTGAGTGGTCAGGGGTCAGGGTCATGGTTAGGCGTCAGGGAATGGGGTCATGGTTAGGGGTCAGGGGTCAGGGGTCAGGAGTCAGGGGTCATGGTTAGCGGTCAGGGGTCAGGGGTCAGGGGTCAAGGGTCAGGTGTCAGGGGTCAGGGGTGATGGTTAGGGGTCAGGGGTCAGCGGTCAGGCATCAGGCATCAGGGGTTAGGGGTTAGGGTTAGGGATCAGGAGTCAGGGGTCAGGGGTCAGAGTCAGGGATCAGGGGTCAGGGGTCAGAGTCAGGGATCAGGAGTCTGGGGTCAAGGGTCAGGGGTCAGGGGTCAGGGGTCAAAGGTCAGGGGTCATTGTCATAGGTCAGGGGTCATTAATAGAGGTCAGGGGTCAGGGGTCAAGGGTCAGGGTCGTGGTTAGGGGTCAGGGGTCGGGGTCAGGGAATGGGGTCATGGTTAGGGGTCAGCGGTCAGGCTCAGGCTCAGGGGTCATGGTTAGGGGTCAGGGGTCAGGGGGTCAGGGGTCAGGGGGTATGGGGTCAGGGTCATGGTTAGGGGTCAGGGGTCAGGGGTCAGGGTCATGGTTAGGGGTCAGGGATCAGGGTCAGGGTCAGGGGTCTGGGGTGAGTGGTCAGAGGTCAGGGGTTAGGGGTCAGGGGTCAGAGTCAGGGGTCAGGGGTCAGTGGTCAGGGGTCAGGGTTAGGGATTAGGGGGCAGGGTCAGGGGTCAAATGTCAGGGGTCAAAGGTCAGGGGTCAGGGGTCAGGGGTCATTGTTAGGGGTCAGGGGTCATGGTTAGGTGTCAGGGGTCAGGGGTCAGGAGGTCAGGGGGTCAGGGGTCATGGCTAGGGGTCAGGGGTCAAGGGTCAGGGGTCAGGGATAGAGTCAGGGGTCTGGGGTCAGGGGTCAGGGATCAGGGGGTCAGGGGTCAGGGTTAGGGATCAGGGGTCAGGGGTCGGGGGTCAGGGTCAGGGTCAGGGGTCAAAGGTCAGGGGTCATGGTTAGGGGTCAGGGGTCTGCAAGGGTCTGCAAGGGGTCAAGGGTCAGGGGTCAAGGGTCATGGTCTGGGGTGAGTGGTCAGGGGTCAGGGTCATGGTTAGGCGTCAGGGAATGGGGTCATGGTTAGGGATCAGGGGTCAGGGGTCAGGGGTCAAGGGTCAGGTGTCAGGGGTCAGGGGTGATGGTTAGGGGTCAGGGGTCAGGGGTCAGGCATCAGGGGTTAGGGGTTAGGGTTAGGGATCAGGGGTCAGGGGTCAGGGGTCAGAGTCAGGGATCAGGGGTCAGGGGTCAGAGTCAGGGATCAGGAGTCTGAGGTCAAGGGTCAGGGGTCAGGGGTCAGGGGTCAAAGGTCAGGGGTCATTGTCATAGGTCAGGGGTCATTAATAGGGGTCAGAGGTCAGGGGTCATTAATAGGGGTCAGGGGTCAGGGGTCAAGGGTCAGGGTCATGGTTAGGGGTCAGGGGTCGGGGTCAGGGAATGGGGTCATGGTTAGGGGTCAGCGATCAGGCTCAGGCTCAGGGGTCATGGTTAGGGGTCAGGGGTCAGGGGGTCAGGGGTCAGGGGGTATGGGGTCAGGGTCATGGTTAGGGGTCAGGGGTCAGGGTCTGGGGTCATGGTTAGGGGTCAGGGGTTAGGGGTCATGGTTAGGGGTCAGGGGTCTGGGGTCAAGGGTCAGGGGTCAGGGGATCAGGGGTCAGGAGGTCAGGAGTCAGGGGGTCAGGTTCATGATCAGGGGTCAGGGTCAGGAGTCATGGTTAGGGGTCAGGGGTCAGGGTCAGGGGTCAGGGGTCAGGAGGTCAGGGGTCAAGGGTCAGGGGGTCAGGGGTCAGGGGTCAGGCGTCAGGGGTCAGGGGTCAGGGGTCGGGTCAAAGGTCAAAGATCAGGGGTCAGGGTCAGGGGTCAAAGGTCAGGTGTCAGGGGTCAGGTGTCAGGGTCAGGAGTCAGGGGTCAGGGGTCAAGGGAATGGGGCCATGGTTAGGGGTCAGGGGTCAGGGGTCAGAGTCAGGGGTCGGTGGTCAGGGGTCAGGAGTCAGGGTTAGGGATCAGGGGGCAGGGTGAGGGGTCAAAGGTCAGGGGTCAGGGATAGGGGTCAGGGGTCAGGGGTCGGGGGTCATTGTTAGGGGTCAGGGGTCAGGGGTCATGGTTAGGGGTTAGGGGTCAGGGGTCAGGAGTCAGGGGTCATGGTTAGCGGTCAGGGGTCAGAGTCACTGTCAGGGGTCATGGTCAGGGGTCATGGTTAGGGGTCAGGGTTCAGGGGTCAAGGGTCAGGTGTCAGGGGTCAGGGGTGATGGTTAGGGGTCAGGGGTCAGGGGTCAGGGGTCATTGTTAGGGGTCTGGGGTCATGGTTAGGGGTCAGGGGTCAGGGGTCAGGAGTCAGGGGTCATGGTTAGCGGTCAGGGGTCAGAGTCACTGTCAGGGGTCATGGTCAGGGGTCATGGTTAGGGGTCAGGGTTCAGGGGTCAAGGGTCAGGTGTCAGGGGTCAGGGGTGATGGTTAGGGGTCAGGGGTCAGGGGTCAGGCATCAGGGGTTAGGGGTCAGGGTTAGGGATCAGGAGTCAGGGGTCAGGGGTCAGAGTCAGGGATCAGGAGTCAGGGTCAGGGGCAAGGGGTCAGGGGTCAGGGGTCAGGGGTCAGGGGTCAGGGGGTCAGGGTCATGGTTTGGGGTCAGGGGTCAGGGTCAGGGAATGGGGTCATGGTTAGGGGTCAGCGGTCAGGCTCAGGGTCAGGGGTCATGGGGTTAGGGGTCAGGGGTCAGGGGGTCAAAGGTCAGGGGGTCAGGGGACAGGGGTCAGGCTTAGGGATCAGGGGTCAGGGTCAGGGGTCAGGGGTCAAAGGTCAGGGGTCATGGTCATGGGTCATGGTCAGGGGTCATTAGTAGGGGTCAGGGGTCAGTGGTCAAGGGTCAGCGTCATGGTCAGGGGTCGGGGTCAGGGTCAGGGGTCAGGGTCAGGTGTCATGGTTAGGGGTCAGGGGTCAGGGGTCAGGGGGTCAGGGTCATGGTTAGGGGTCAGGGGTCAGGGTCTGGGGTCATGGTTAGGGGTCAGGGGTCAGGGGTCAGGGGATCAGGGGTCATGGTTAGGGGTCAGGGGTCAGGGGTCAGGGTCATGGTTAGGGGTCAGGGATCAGGGTCAGGGTCAGGGGTCTGGGGTGAGTGGTCAGAGGTCAGGGGTTAGGGGTCAGGGGTCAGAGTCAGGGGTCAGGGGTCAGTGGTCAGGGGTCAGGGTTAGGGATTAGGGGGCAGGGTCAGGGGTCAAAGGTCAGGGGTCAAAGGTCAGGGGTCAGGGGTCAGGGGTCATTGTTAGGGGTCAGGGGTCATGGTTAGGGGTCAGGGGTCAGGAGGTCAGGGGGTCAGGGGTCATGGCTAGGGGTCAGGGGTCAAGGGTCAGGGGTCAGGGATAGAGTCAGGGGTCTGGGGTCAGGGGTCAGGGATCAGGGGGTCAGGGGTCAGGGTTAGGGATCAGGGGTCAGGGGTCGGGGGTCAGGGTCAGGGTTAGGGGTCAAAGGTCAGGGGTCATGGTTAGGGGTCAGGGGTCAGGGGTCAAGGGTCAGGGGTCAAGGGTCATGGTCTGGGGTGAGTGGTCAGGGGTCAGGGTCATGGTTAGGCGTCAGGGAATGGGGTCATGGTTAGGGGTCAGGGGTCAGGGGTCAGGAGTCAGGGGTCATGGTTAGCGGTCAGGGATCAGAGTCACTGTCAGGGGTCATGGTCAGGGGTCATGGTTAGGGGTCAGGGGTCAGGGGTCAGGGGTCAGGGTCAGGTGTCAGGGGTCAGGGGTGATGGTTAGGGGTCAGGGGTCAGGGGTCAGGCATCAGGCATCAGGGGTTAGGGGTTAGGGTTAGGGATCAGGAGTCAGGGGTCAGGGGTCAGAGTCAGGGATCAGGGGTCAGGGGTCAGAGTCAGGGATCAGGAGTCTGGGGTCAAGGGTCAGGGGTCAAGGGTCAGGGGGTCAGGGGTCAGGCGTCAGGGGTCAGGGGTCAGGGGTCAAGGGAATGGGGCCATGGTTAGGGGTCAGGGGTCAGGGGTCAGAGTCAGGGGTCGGTGGTCAGGGGTCAGGAGTCAGGGTTAGGGATCAGGGGGCAGGGTGAGGGGTTAAAGGTCAGGGGTCATGGTTAGGGGTCAGGGGTCAGGGGTCAGGGGTCATTGTTAGGGGTCAGGGGTCAGGGGTCATGGTTAGGGGTTAGGGGTCAGGGGTCAGGAGTCAGGGGTCATGGTTAGCGGTCAGGGGTCAGAGTCACTGTCAGGGGTCATGGTCAGGGGTCATGGTTAGGGGTCAGGGTTCAGGGGTCAAGGGTCAGGTGTCAGGGGTCAGGGGTGATGGTTAGGGGTCAGGGGTCAGGGGTCAGGCATCAGGCATCAGGGGTTAGGGGTTAGGGTTAGGGATCAGGAGTCAGGGGTCAGGGGTCAGAGTCAGGGATCAGGAGTCAGGGGTCAGGGGTCAGGGGTCAGGGGTCAGGGGTCAGGGGACAGGGGTCAGGGGTCAGGCTTAGGGATCAGGGGTCAGGGTCAGGGGTCAGGGGTCAAAGGTCAGGGGTCATGGTCATGGGTCATGGTCAGGGGTCATTAGTAGGGGTCAGGGGTCAGTGGTCAAGGGTCAGCGTCATGGTCAGGGGTCGGGGTCAGGGTCAGGGGTCAGGGTCAGGTGTCATGGTTAGGGGTCAGGGGTCAGGGGTCAGGGGGTCAGGGTCATGGTTAGGGGTCAGGGGTCAGGGTCTGGGGTCATGGTTAGGGGTCAGGGGTCAGGGGTCAGGGGATCAGGGGTCATGGTTAGGGGTCAGGGGTCAGGGTCATGGTTAGGGGTCAGGGATCAGGGTCAGGGTCAGGGGTCTGGGGTGAGTGGTCAGAGGTCAGGGGTTAGGGGTCAGGGGTCAGGGGTCAGTGGTCAGGGGCCAGTGGTCAGGGGTCAGGGTTAGGGATTAGGGGGCAGGGTCAGGGGTCAAAGGTCAGGGGTCAAAGGTCAGGGGTCCGGGGTCATTGTTAGGGGTCAGGGGTCATGGTTAGGGGTCAGGGGTCAGGGGTCAGGAGGTCAGGGGGTCAGGGGTCATGGCTAGGGGTCAGGGGTCAAGGGTCAGGGGTCATGGATAGAGTCAGGGGTCTGGGGTCAGGGGTCAGGGATCAGGGGGTCAGGGGTCAGGGTTAGGGATCAGGGGTCAGGGGTCGGGGGTCAGGGTCAGGGTCAGGGGTCGGTGGTCAGGGGTCATGGTTAGGGGTCAGGGGTCAGGGGTCAAGGGTTAGGGGTCAAGGGTCATGGTCTGGGGTGAGTGGTCAGGGGTCAGGGTCATGGTTAGGCGTCAGGGAATGGGGTCATGGTTAGGGGTCAGGGGTCAGGAGTCAGGGGTCATGGTTAGCGGTCAGGGATCAGAGTCACTGTCAGGGGTCATGGCCAGGGGTCAGGGGTCAGGGGTCAGGGGTCAAGGGTCAGGTGTCAGGGGTCAGGGGTGATGGTTAGGGGTCAGGGGTCAGGGGTCAGGGGTCAGGGGTCAGGCATCAGGGGTTAGGGGTCATGGTTAGGGGTCAGGGGTCTGGGGTCAAGGGTCAGGGGTCAGGGGATCAGGGGTCAGGGGATCAGGGGTCAGGAGGTCAGGAGTCAGGGGGTCAGGTTCATGGTCAGGGGTCAGGGTCAGGGGTCATGGTTAGGGGTCAGGGGTCAGGGTCAGGGGTCAGGGGTCATGGTTAGCGGTCAGGGGTCAGGGGTCAGGGGTCAAGGGTCAGGTGTCAGGGGTCAGGGGTGATGGTTAGGGGTCAGGGGTCAGCGGTCAGGCATCAGGCATCAGGGGTTAGGGGTTAGGGTTAGGGATCAGGAGTCAGGGGTCAGGGGTCAGAGTCAGGGATCAGGGGTCAGGGGTCAGAGTCAGGGATCAGGAGTCTGGGGTCAAGGGTCAGGGGTCAGGGGTCAGGGGTCAAAGGTCAGGGGTCATTGTCATAGGTCAGGGGTCATTAATAGAGGTCAGGGGTCAGGGGTCAAGGGTCAGGGTCGTGGTTAGGGGTCAGGGGTCGGGGTCAGGGAATGGGGTCATGGTTAGGGGTCAGCGGTCAGGCTCAGGCTCAGGGGTCATGGTTAGGGGTCAGGGGTCAGGGGGTCAGGGGTCAGGGGGTATGGGGTCAGGGTCATGGTTAGGGGTCAGGGGTCAGGGGTCAGGGTCATGGTTAGGGGTCAGGGATCAGGGTCAGGGTCAGGGGTCTGGGGTGAGTGGTCAGAGGTCAGGGGTTAGGGGTCAGGGGTCAGAGTCAGGGGTCAGGGGTCAGTGGTCAGGGGTCAGGGTTAGGGATTAGGGGGCAGGGTCAGGGGTCAAATGTCAGGGGTCAAAGGTCAGGGGTCAGGGGTCAGGGGTCATTGTTAGGGGTCAGGGGTCATGGTTAGGTGTCAGGGGTCAGGGGTCAGGAGGTCAGGGGGTCAGGGGTCATGGCTAGGGGTCAGGGGTCAAGGGTCAGGGGTCAGGGATAGAGTCAGGGGTCTGGGGTCAGGGGTCAGGGATCAGGGGGTCAGGGGTCAGGGTTAGGGATCAGGGGTCAGGGGTCGGGGGTCAGGGTCAGGGTCAGGGGTCAAAGGTCAGGGGTCATGGTTAGGGGTCAGGGGTCTGCAAGGGTCTGCAAGGGGTCAAGGGTCAGGGGTCAAGGGTCATGGTCTGGGGTGAGTGGTCAGGGGTCAGGGTCATGGTTAGGCGTCAGGGAATGGGGTCATGGTTAGGGATCAGGGGTCAGGGGTCAGGGGTCAGGGGTCAAGGGTCAGGTGTCAGGGGTCAGGGGTGATGGTTAGGGGTCAGGGGTCAGGGGTCAGGCATCAGGGGTTAGGGGTTAGGGTTAGGGATCAGGGGTCAGGGGTCAGGGGTCAGAGTCAGGGATCAGGGGTCAGGGGTCAGAGTCAGGGATCAGGAGTCTGAGGTCAAGGGTCAGGGGTCAGGGGTCAGGGGTCAAAGGTCAGGGGTCATTGTCATAGGTCAGGGGTCATTAATAGGGGTCAGGGGTCAGGGGTCAAGGGTCAGGGTCATGGTTAGGGGTCAGGGGTCGGGGTCAGGGAATGGGGTCATGGTTAGGGGTCAGCGGTCAGGCTCAGGCTCAGGGGTCATGGTTAGGGGTCAGGGGTCAGGGGGTCAGGGGTCAGGGGGTATGGGGTCAGGGTCATGGTTAGGGGTCAGGGGTCAGGGTCTGGGGTCATGGTTAGGGGTCAGGGGTTAGGGGTCATGGTTAGGGGTCAGGGGTCTGGGGTCAAGGGTCAGGGGTCAGGGGATCAGGGGTCAGGAGGTCAGGAGTCAGGGGGTCAGGTTCATGATCAGGGGTCAGGGTCAGGAGTCATGGTTAGGGGTCAGGGGTCAGGGTCAGGGGTCAGGGGTCAGGAGGTCAGGGGTCAAGGGTCAGGGGGTCAGGGGTCAGGGGTCAGGCGTCAGGGGTCAGGGGTCAGGGGTCGGGTCAAAGGTCAAAGATCAGGGGTCAGGGTCAGGGGTCAAAGGTCAGGTGTCAGGGGTCAGGTGTCAGGGTCAGGAGTCAGGGGTCAGGGGTCAAGGGAATGGGGCCATGGTTAGGGGTCAGGGGTCAGGGGTCAGAGTCAGGGGTCGGTGGTCAGGGGTCAGGAGTCAGGGTTAGGGATCAGGGGGCAGGGTGAGGGGTCAAAGGTCAGGGGTCAGGGTTAGGGGTCAGGGGTCAGGGGTCGGGGGTCATTGTTAGGGGTCAGGGGTCAGGGGTCATGGTTAGGGGTTAGGGGTCAGGGGTCAGGAGTCAGGGGTCATGGTTAGCGGTCAGGGGTCAGAGTCACTGTCAGGGGTCATGGTCAGGGGTCATGGTTAGGGGTCAGGGTTCAGGGGTCAAGGGTCAGGTGTCAGGGGTCAGGGGTGATGGTTAGGGGTCAGGGGTCAGGGGTCAGGGGTCATTGTTAGGGGTCTGGGGTCATGGTTAGGGGTCAGGGGTCAGGGGTCAGGAGTCAGGGGTCATGGTTAGCGGTCAGGGGTCAGAGTCACTGTCAGGGGTCATGGTCAGGGGTCATGGTTAGGGGTCAGGGTTCAGGGGTCAAGGGTCAGGTGTCAGGGGTCAGGGGTGATGGTTAGGGGTCAGGGGTCAGGGGTCAGGCATCAGGGGTTAGGGGTCAGGGTTAGGGATCAGGAGTCAGGGGTCAGGGGTCAGAGTCAGGGATCAGGAGTCAGGGTCAGGGGCAAGGGGTCAGGGGTCAGGGGTCAGGGGTCAGGGGTCAGGGGGTCAGGGTCATGGTTTGGGGTCAGGGGTCAGGGTCAGGGAATGGGGTCATGGTTAGGGGTCAGCGGTCAGGCTCAGGGTCAGGGGTCATGGGGTTAGGGGTCAGGGGTCAGGGGGTCAAAGGTCAGGGGGTCAGGGGACAGGGGTCAGGCTTAGGGATCAGGGGTCAGGGTCAGGGGTCAGGGGTCAAAGGTCAGGGGTCATGGTCATGGGTCATGGTCAGGGGTCATTAGTAGGGGTCAGGGGTCAGTGGTCAAGGGTCAGCGTCATGGTCAGGGGTCGGGGTCAGGGTCAGGGGTCAGGGTCAGGTGTCATGGTTAGGGGTCAGGGGTCAGGGGTCAGGGGGTCAGGGTCATGGTTAGGGGTCAGGGGTCAGGGTCTGGGGTCATGGTTAGGGGTCAGGGGTCAGGGGTCAGGGGATCAGGGGTCATGGTTAGGGGTCAGGGGTCAGGGGTCAGGGTCATGGTTAGGGGTCAGGGATCAGGGTCAGGGTCAGGGGTCTGGGGTGAGTGGTCAGAGGTCAGGGGTTAGGGGTCAGGGGTCAGAGTCAGGGGTCAGGGGTCAGTGGTCAGGGGTCAGGGTTAGGGATTAGGGGGCAGGGTCAGGGGTCAAAGGTCAGGGGTCAAAGGTCAGGGGTCAGGGGTCAGGGGTCATTGTTAGGGGTCAGGGGTCATGGTTAGGGGTCAGGGGTCAGGAGGTCAGGGGGTCAGGGGTCATGGCTAGGGGTCAGGGGTCAAGGGTCAGGGGTCAGGGATAGAGTCAGGGGTCTGGGGTCAGGGGTCAGGGATCAGGGGGTCAGGGGTCAGGGTTAGGGATCAGGGGTCAGGGGTCGGGGGTCAGGGTCAGGGTTAGGGGTCAAAGGTCAGGGGTCATGGTTAGGGGTCAGGGGTCAGGGGTCAAGGGTCAGGGGTCAAGGGTCATGGTCTGGGGTGAGTGGTCAGGGGTCAGGGTCATGGTTAGGCGTCAGGGAATGGGGTCATGGTTAGGGGTCAGGGGTCAGGGGTCAGGGTCAGGTGTCAGGGGTCAGGGGTGATGGTTAGGGGTCAGGGGTCAGGGGTCAGGCATCAGGCATCAGGGGTTAGGGGTTAGGGTTAGGGATCAGGAGTCAGGGGTCAGGGGTCAGAGTCAGGGATCAGGGGTCAGGGGTCAGAGTCAGGGATCAGGAGTCTGGGGTCAAGGGTCAGGGGTCAAGGGTCAGGGGGTCAGGGGTCAGGCGTCAGGGGTCAGGGGTCAGGGGTCAAGGGAATGGGGCCATGGTTAGGGGTCAGGGGTCAGGGGTCAGAGTCAGGGGTCGGTGGTCAGGGGTCAGGAGTCAGGGTTAGGGATCAGGGGGCAGGGTGAGGGGTTAAAGGTCAGGGGTCATGGTTAGGGGTCAGGGGTCAGGGGTCAGGGGTCATTGTTAGGGGTCAGGGGTCAGGGGTCATGGTTAGGGGTTAGGGGTCAGGGGTCAGGAGTCAGGGGTCATGGTTAGCGGTCAGGGGTCAGAGTCACTGTCAGGGGTCATGGTCAGGGGTCATGGTTAGGGGTCAGGGTTCAGGGGTCAAGGGTCAGGTGTCAGGGGTCAGGGGTGATGGTTAGGGGTCAGGGGTCAGGGGTCAGGCATCAGGCATCAGGGGTTAGGGGTTAGGGTTAGGGATCAGGAGTCAGGGGTCAGGGGTCAGAGTCAGGGATCAGGAGTCAGGGGTCAGGGGTCAGGGGTCAGGGGTCAGGGGTCAGGGGACAGGGGTCAGGGGTCAGGCTTAGGGATCAGGGGTCAGGGTCAGGGGTCAGGGGTCAAAGGTCAGGGGTCATGGTCATGGGTCATGGTCAGGGGTCATTAGTAGGGGTCAGGGGTCAGTGGTCAAGGGTCAGCGTCATGGTCAGGGGTCGGGGTCAGGGTCAGGGGTCAGGGTCAGGTGTCATGGTTAGGGGTCAGGGGTCAGGGGTCAGGGGGTCAGGGTCATGGTTAGGGGTCAGGGGTCAGGGTCTGGGGTCATGGTTAGGGGTCAGGGGTCAGGGGTCAGGGGATCAGGGGTCATGGTTAGGGGTCAGGGGTCAGGGTCATGGTTAGGGGTCAGGGATCAGGGTCAGGGTCAGGGGTCTGGGGTGAGTGGTCAGAGGTCAGGGGTTAGGGGTCAGGGGTCAGGGGTCAGTGGTCAGGGGCCAGTGGTCAGGGGTCAGGGTTAGGGATTAGGGGGCAGGGTCAGGGGTCAAAGGTCAGGGGTCAAAGGTCAGGGGTCCGGGGTCATTGTTAGGGGTCAGGGGTCATGGTTAGGGGTCAGGGGTCAGGGGTCAGGAGGTCAGGGGGTCAGGGGTCATGGCTAGGGGTCAGGGGTCAAGGGTCAGGGGTCATGGATAGAGTCAGGGGTCTGGGGTCAGGGGTCAGGGATCAGGGGGTCAGGGGTCAGGGTTAGGGATCAGGGGTCAGGGGTCGGGGGTCAGGGTCAGGGTCAGGGGTCGGTGGTCAGGGGTCATGGTTAGGGGTCAGGGGTCAGGGGTCAAGGGTTAGGGGTCAAGGGTCATGGTCTGGGGTGAGTGGTCAGGGGTCAGGGTCATGGTTAGGCGTCAGGGAATGGGGTCATGGTTAGGGGTCAGGGGTCAGGAGTCAGGGGTCATGGTTAGCGGTCAGGGATCAGAGTCACTGTCAGGGGTCATGGCCAGGGGTCAGGGGTCAGGGGTCAGGGGTCAAGGGTCAGGTGTCAGGGGTCAGGGGTGATGGTTAGGGGTCAGGGGTCAGGGGTCAGGGGTCAGGGGTCAGGCATCAGGGGTTAGGGGTCATGGTTAGGGGTCAGGGGTCTGGGGTCAAGGGTCAGGGGTCAGGGGATCAGGGGTCAGGGGATCAGGGGTCAGGAGGTCAGGAGTCAGGGGGTCAGGTTCATGGTCAGGGGTCAGGGTCAGGGGTCATGGTTAGGGGTCAGGGGTCAGGGTCAGGGGTCAGGGGTCAGGTGGTCAGGGGTCAAGGGTTCAGGGGGTCAGGGGTCAAGGGTCAGGCGTCAGGGATCAGGGGTCAGGGGTTGGGGTCAGGGGTCAATGATCAGGGGTCAGGGTCAGGGGTCAAAGGTCAGGTGTCAGGGGTCAGGTGTCAGGGTCAGGAGTCATGGGTCAGGGGTCAAGGGAATGGGGCCATGGTTAGGGGTCAGGGGTCAGGGGTCAGAGTCAGGGGTCGGTGGTCAGGGGTCAGGAGTCAGGGTTAGGGATCAGGGGGCAGGGTGAGGGGTCAAAGGTCAGGGGTCAGGGTTAGGGGTCAGGGGTCAGGGGTCAGGGGTCATTGTTAGGGGTCAGGGGTCAGGGGTCATGGTTAGGGGTTAGGGGTCAGGGGTCAGGAGTCAGGGGTCATGGTTAGCGGTCAGGGGTCAGAGTCACTGTCAGGGGTCATGGTCAGGGGTCATCGTTAGGGGTCAGGGTTCAGGGGTCAGGGGTCAGGCATCAGGGGTTAGGGGTTAGGGTTAGGGATCAGGGGTCAGGGGTCAGGGGTCAGAGTCAGGGATCAGGGGTCAGGGGTCAGAGTCAGGGATCAGGAGTCTGGGGTCAAGGGTCAGGGGTCATGGTTAGGGGTCAGGGGTCAAAGGTCAGGGGTCATTGTCATAGGTCAGGGGTCATTAATAGGGGTCAGGGGTCAGGGGTCAAGGGTCAGGGTCGTGGTTAGGGGTCAGGGGTCGGGGTCAGGGAATGGGGTCATGGTTAGGGGTCAGCGGTCAGGCTCAGGCTCAGGGGTCATGGTTAGGGGTCAGGGGTCAGGGGGTCAGGGGTCAGGGGGTATGGGGTCAGGGTCATGGTTAGGGGTCAGGGGTCAGGGTCTGGGGTCATGGTTAGGGGTCAGGGGTTAGGGGTCATGGTTAGGGGTCAGGGGTCTGGGGTCAAGGGTCAGGGGTCAGGGGATCAGGGGTCAGGAGGTCAGGAGTCAGGGGGTCAGGTTCATGGTCAGGGGTCAGGGTCAGGAGTCATGGTTAGGGGTCAGGGGTCAGGGTCAGGGGTCAGGGGTCAGGAGGTCAGGGGTCAAGGGTCAGGGGGTCAGGGGTCAGGGGTCAGGCGTCAGGGGTCAGGGGTCAGGGGTCGGGTCAGGGGTCAAAGATCAGGGGTCAGGGTCAGGGGTCAAAGGTCAGGTGTCAGGGGTCAGGTGTCAGGGTCAGGAGTCAGGGGTCAGGGGTCAAGGGAATGGGGCCATGGTTAGGGGTCAGGGGTCAGGGGTCAGAGGCAGGGGTCGGTGGTCAGGGGTCAGGAGTCAGGGTTAGGGATCAGGGGGCAGGGTGAGGGGTCAAAGGTCAGGGGTCAGGGTTAGGGGTCAGGGGTCAGGGGTCGGGGGTCATTGTTAGGGGTCAGGGGTCAGGGGTCATGGTTAGGGGTTAGGGGTCAGGGGTCAGGAGTCAGGGGTCATGGTTAGCGGTCAGGGGTCAGAGTCACTGTCAGGGGTCATGGTCAGGGGTCATGGTTAGGGGTCAGGGTTCAGGGGTCAAGGGTCAGGTGTCAGGGGTCAGGGGTGATGGTTAGGGGTCAGGGGTCAGGGGTCAGGGGTCATTGTTAGGGGTCTGGGGTGATGGTTAGGGGTCAGGGGTCAGGGGTCAGGAGTCAGGGGTCATGGTTAGCGGTCAGGGGTCAGAGTCACTGTCAGGGGTCATGGTCAGGGGTCTTGGTTAGGGGTCAGGGTTCAGGGGTCAAGGGTCAGGTGTCAGGGGTCAGGGGTGATGGTTAGGGGTCAGGGGTCAGGGGTCAGGCATCAGGCATCAGGGGTTAGGGGTCAGGGTTAGGGATCAGGAGTCAGGGGTCAGGGGTCAGAGTCAGGGATCAGGAGTCAGGGTCAGGGGCAAGGGGTCAGGGGTCAGGGGTCAGGGGGTCAAAGGTCAGGGGGTCAGGGGTCAGGGGTCAGGCTTAGGGATCATGGGTCAGGGTCAGGGGTCAGGGGTCAAAGGTCAGGGGTCATGGTCATGGGTCATGGTCAGGGGTCATTAGTAGGGGTCAGGGGTCAGTGGTCAAGGGTCAGCGTCATGGTCAGGGGTCGGGGTCAGGGTCAGGGGTCAGGGTCAGGTGTCATGGTTAGGGGTCAGGGGTCAGGGGTCAGGGGGTCAGGGTCATGGTTAGGGGTCAGGGGTCAGGGTCTGGGGTCATGGTTAGGGGTCAGGGGTCAGGGATCAGGGGATCAGGGGTCATGGTTAGGGGTCAGGGGTCAGGGGTCAGGGTCATGGTTAGGGGTCAGGGATCAGGGTCAGGGGTCTGGGGTGAGTGGTCAGAGGTCAGGGGTTAGGGGTCAGGGGTCAGAGTCAGGGGTCAGGGGTCAGTGGTCAGGGGTCAGGGTTAGGGATTAGGGGGCAGGGTCAGGGGTCAAAGGTCAGGGGTCATGGTTAGGGGTCAGGGGTCAGGGGTCAAGGGTCAGGGGTCAAGGGTCATGGTCTGGGGTGAGTGGTCAGGGGTCAGGGTCATGGTTAGGCGTCAGGGAATGGGGTCATGGTTAGGGGTCAGGGGTCAGGGGTCAGGAGTCAGGGGTCATGGTTAGCGGTCAGGGATCAGAGTCACTGTCAGGGGTCATGGCCAGGGGTCATGGTTAGGGGTCAGGGGTCAGGGGTCAGGGGTCAGGGTCAGGTGTCAGGGGTCAGGGGTGATGGTTAGGGGTCAGGGGTCAGGCATCAGGCATCAGGGGTTAGGGGTTAGGGTTAGGGATCAGGAGTCAGGGGTCAGGGGTCAGAGTCAGGGATCAGGGGTCAGGGGTCAGAGTCAGGGATCAGGAGTCTGGGGTCAAGGGTCAGGGGTCAAGGGTCAGGGGGTCAGGGGTCAGGGGTCAGGGGTCAGGGGTCAGGGGTCAGGGGTCGGGGTCAGGGGTCAAAGATCAGGGATCAGGGTCAGGGGTCAAAGGTCAGGTGTCAGGGGTCAGCTGTCAGGGTCAGGAGTCAGGGGTCAGGGGTCAAGGGAATGGGGCCATGGTTAGGGGTCAGGGGTCAGGGGTCAGAGTTAGGGGTCGGTGGTCAGGGGTCAGGAGTCAGGGTTAGGGATCAGGGGGCAGGGTGAGGGGTTAAAGGTCAGGGGTCATGGTTAGGGGTCAGGGGTCAGGGGTCAGGGGTCATTGTTAGGGGTCAGGGGTCAGGGGTCATGGTTAGGGGTTAGGGGTCAGGGGTCAGGAGTCAGGGGTCATGGTTAGCGGTCAGGGGTCAGAGTCACTGTCAGGGGTCATGGTCAGGGGTCATGGTTAGGGGTCAGGGTTCAGGGGTCAAGGGTCAGGTGTCAGGGGTCAGGGGTGATGGTTAGGGGTCAGGGGTCAGGGGTCAGGCATCAGGCATCAGGGGTTAGGGGTTAGGGTTAGGGATCAGGAGTCAGGGGTCAGGGGTCAGAGTCAGGGATCAGGAGTCAGGGGTCAGGGGTCAGGGGTCAGGGGTCAGGGGTCAGGGGTCAGGGGTCAGGGGACAGGGGTCAGGGGTCAGGCTTAGGGGTCAGGGGTCAGGGTCAGGGGTCAGGCATCAGGGGTTAGGGGTTAGGGTTAGGGATCAGGAGTCAGGTGTCAGGGGTCAGAGTCAGGGATCAGGGGTCAGGGGTCAGAGTCAGGGATCAGGAGTCTGGGGTCAAGGGTCAGGGGTCAGGCGTCAGGGGTCAGGGGTCAGGGGTCAAAGGTCAGGGGTCATTGTCATAGGTCAGGGGTCATTAATAGGGGTCAGGGGTCAGGGGTCAAAGGTCCGGGTCGTGGTTAGGGGTCAGGGGTCGGGGTCAGGGAATGGGGTCATGGTTAGGGGTCAGCGGTCAGGCTCAGGCTCAGGGGTCATGGTTAGGGGTCAGGGGTCAGGGGGTCAGGGGTCAGGGGGTATGGGGTCAGGGTCATGGTTAGGGGTCAGGGGTCAGGGTCTGGGGTCATGGTTAGGGGTCAGGGGTTAGGGGTCATGGTTAGGGGTCAGGGGTCTGGGGTCAAGGGTCAGGGGTCAGGGGATCAGGGGTCAGGAGGTCAGGAGTCAGGGGGTCAGGTTCATGGTCAGGGGTCAGGGTCAGGGGTCATGGTTAGGGGTCAGGGGTCAGGGTCAGGGGTCAGGGGTCAGGAGGTCAGGGGTCAAGGGTCAGGGGGTCAGGGGTCAAGGGTCAGGCGTCAGGGGTCAGGGGTCAGGGGTCGAGGTCAGGGGTCAAAGATCAGGGGTCAGGGTCAGGGGTCAAAGGTCAGGTGTCAGGGGTCAGGTGTCAGGGTCAGGAGTCATGGGTCAGGGGTCAAGGGAATGGGGCCATGGTTAGGGGTCAGGGGTCAGGGGTCAGAGTCAGGGGTCGGTGGTCAGGGGTCAGGAGTCAGGGTTAGGGATCAGGGGGCAGGGTGAGGGGTCAATGGTCAGGGGTCAGGGTTAGGGGTCAGGGGTCAGGGGTCAGGGGTCATTGTTAGGGGTCAGGGGTCAGGGGTCATGATTAGGGGTTAGGGGTCAAAGGTCAGGAGTCAGGGGTCATGGTTAGCGGTCAGGGGTCAGAGTCACTGTCAGGGGTCATGGTCAGGGGTCATGGTTAGGGGTCAGGGTTCAGGGGTCAAGGGTCAGGTGTCAGGGGTCAGGGGTGATGGTTAGGGGTCAGGGGTCAGGGGTCAGGGGTCATTGTTAGGGGTCAGGGGTCATGGTTAGGGGTCAGGGGTCAGGGGTCAGGAGTCAGGGGTCATGGTTAGCGGTCAGGGGTCAGAGTCACTGTCAGGGGTCATGGTCAGGGGTCATGGTTAGGGGTCAGGGTTCAGGGGTCAAGGGTCAGGTGTCAAGGGTCAGGGGTGATGGTTAGGGGTCAGGGGTCAGGGGTCAGGGGTCAGGCTTAGGGATCAGGGGTCAGGGTCAGGGGTCAGGGGTCAAAGGTCAGGGGTCATGGTCATAGGTCATGGTCAGGGGTCATTAGCAGGGGTCAGGGGTCAGTGGTCAAGGGTCAGCGTCATGGTCAGGGGTCGGGGTCAGGGTCAGGGGTCAGGGTCATGGTTAGGGGTCAGGGGTCAGTGGTCAGGGGGTCAGGGTCATGGTTAGGGGTCAGGGGTCAGGGTCTGGGGTCATGGTTAGGGGTCAGGGGTCAGGGGTCAGGGGATCAGGGGTCATGGTTAGGGGTCAGGCGTCAGGGTCATGGTTAGGGGTCAGGGATCAGGGTCAGGGTCAGGGGTCTGGGGTGAGTGGTCAGAGGTCAGGGGTTAGGGGTCAGGGGTAAGAGTCAGGGGTCAGGGGTCAGTGGTCAGGGGTCAGGGTTAGGGATTAGGGGGCAGAGTCAGGGGTCAAAGGTCAGGGGTCAAAGGTCAGGGGTCAGGGGTCAGGGGTCATTGTTAGGGGTCAGGGGTCATGGTTAGGGGTCAGGGGTCAGGGATCAGGGGGTCAGGGGTCAGGGTTAGGGATCAGAGGTCAGGGGTCGGGGGTCAGGGTCAGGGTCAGGGGTCAAAGGTCAGGGGTCATGGTTAGGGGTCAGGGGTCTGCAAGGGTCTGCAAGGGGTCAAGGGTCAGGGGTCAAGGGTCATGGTCTGGGGTGAGTGGTCAGGGGTCAGGGTCATGGTTAGGCGTCAGGGAATGGGGTCATGGTTAGGGGTCAGGGGTCAGGGGTCAGGAGTCAGGGGTCATGGTTAGCGGTCAGGGATCAGAGTCACTGTCAGGGGTCATGGCCAGGGGTCATGGTTAGGGGTCAGGGGTCAGGGGTCAGGGGTCAAGGGTCAGGTGTCAGGGGTCAGGGGTGATGGTTAGGGGTCAGGGGTCAGGGGTCAGGCATCAGGCATCAGGGGTTAGGGGTTAGGGTTAGGGATCAGGAGTCAGGGGTCAGGGGTCAGAGTCAGGGATCAGGGGTCAGGGGTCAGAGTCAGGGATCAGGAGTATGGGGTCAAGGGTCAGGGTCGTGGTTAGGGGTCAGGGGTCGGGGTCAGGGAATGGGGTCATGGTTAGGGGTCAGCGGTCAGGCTCAGGCTCAGGGGTCATGGTTAGGGGTCAGGGGTCAGGGGGTCAGGGGTCAGGGGGTATGGGGTCAGGGTCATGGTTAGGGGTCAGGGGTCAGGGTCTGGGGTCATGGTTAGGGGTCAGGGGTCAGGGGTCATGGTTAGGGGTCAGGGGTCTGGGGTCAAGGGTCAGGGGTCAGGGGATCAGGGGTCAGGAGGTCAGGAGTCAGGGGGTCAGGTTCATGGTCAGGGGTCAGGGTCAGGGGTCATGGTTAGGGGTCAGGGGTCAGGGTCAGGGGTCAGGGGTCAGGAGGTCAGGGGTCAAGTGTCAGGGGTCAGGGGTCAGGGGTCAGGGGTCAGGCTTAGGGATCAGGGGTCAGGGTCAGGGGTCAGGGGTCAGCGTCATGGTCAGGGGTCGGGGTCAGGGTCAGGGGTCAGGGTCAGGTGTCATGGTTAGGGGTCAGGGGTCCGGGGTCAGGGGGTCAGGGTCATGGTTAGGGGTCAGGGGTCAGGGTCTGGGGTCATGGTTAGGGGTCAGGGGTCAGGGTCAGGGGATCAGGGGTCATGGTTAGGGGTCAGGGGTCAGGGTCATGGTTAGGGGTCAGGGATCAGGGTCAGGGTCAGGGGTCTGGGGTGAGTGGTCAGAGGTCAGGGGTTAGGGGTCAGGGGTCAGAGTCAGGGGTCAGGGGTCAGTGGTCAGGGGTCAGGGTTAGGGATTAGGGGGCAGGGTCAGGGGTCAAAGGTCAGGGGTCAAAGGTCAGGGGTCAGGGGTCAGGGGTCATTGTTAGGGGTCAGGGGTCATGGTTAGGGGTCAGGGGTCAGGGATCAGGGGGTCAGGGGTCAGGGTTAGGGATCAGGGGTCAGGGGTCGGGGGTCAGGGTCAGGGTCAGGGGTCAAAGGTCAGGGGTCATGGTTAGGGGTCAGGGGTCAGGGGTCAAGGGTCAGGGGTCAAGGGTCATGGTCTGGGGTGAGTGGTCAGGGGTCAGGGTCATGGTTAGGCGTCAGGGAATGGGGTCATGGTTAGGGGTCAGGGGTCAGGGGTCAGGAGTCAGGGGTCATGGTTAGCGGTCAGGGATCAGAGTCACTGTCAGGGGTCATGGCCAGGGGTCATGGTTAGGGGTCAGGGGTCAGGGGTCAGGGGTCAAGGGTCAGGTGTCAGGGGTCAGGGGTGATGGTTAGGGGTCAGGGGTCAGGGGTCAGGGGTCAGGCATCAGGGGTTAGGGGTTAGGGTTAGGGATCAGGGGTCAGGGGTCAGGGGTCAGAGTCAGGGATCAGGGGTCAGGGGTCAGAGTCAGGGATCAGGAGTCTGGGGTCAAGGGTCAGGGGTCAGGGGTCAGGGGTCAGGGGTCAAAGGTCAGGGGTCATTGTCATAGGTCAGGGGTCATTAATAGGGGTCAGGGGTCAGGGGTCAAGGGTCAGGGTCGTGGTTAGGGGTCAGGGGTCGGGGTCAGGGAATGGGGTCATGGTTAGGGGTCAGCGGTCAGGCTCAGGCTCAGGGGTCATGGTTAGGGGTCAGGGGTCAGGGGGTCAGGGGTCAGGGGGTATGGGGTCAGGGTCATGGTTAGGGGTCAGGGGTCAGGGTCTGGGGTCATGGTTAGGGGTCAGGGGTTAGGGGTCATGGTTAGGGGTCAGGGGTCTGGGGTCAAGGGTCAGGGGTCAGGGGATCAGGGGTCAGGAGGTCAGGAGTCAGGGGGTCAGGTTCATGGTCAGGGGTCAGGGTCAGGAGTCATGGTTAGGGGTCAGGGGTCAGGGTCAGGGGTCAGGGGTCAGGAGGTCAGGGGTCAAGGGTCAGGGGGTCAGGGGTCAGGGGTCAGGGGTCAAACGTCAGGGGTCAGGGGTCGGGTCAGGGGTCAAAGATCAGGGGTCAGGGGTCAAAGGTCAGGTGTCAGGGGTCAGGCGTCAGGGTCAGGAGTCAGGGGTCAGGGGTCAAGGGAATGGGGCCATGGTTAGGGGTCAGGGGTCAGAGTCAGGGGTCGGTGGTCAGGGGTCAGGAGTCAGGGTTAGGGATCAGGGGGCAGGGTGAGGGGTCAAAGGTCAGGGGTCAGGGTTAGGGGTCAGGGGTCAGGTGTCGGGGGTCATTGTTAGGGGTCAGGGGTCAGGGGTCATGGTTAGGGGTTAGGGGTCAGGGGTCAGGAGTCAGGGGTCATGGTTAGCGGTCAGGGGTCAGAGTCACTGTCAGGGGTCATGGTCAGGGGTCATGGTTAGGGGTCAGGGTTCAGGGGTCAAGGGTCAGGTGTCAGGGGTCAGGGGTGATGGTTAGGGGTCAGGGGTCAGGGGTCAGGGGTCATTGTTAGGGGTCTGGGGTCATGGTTAGGGGTCAGGGGTCAGGGGTCAGGAGTCAGGGGTCATGGTTAGCGGTCAGGGGTCAGAGTCACTGTCAGGGGTCATGGTCAGGGGTCATGGTTAGGGGTCAGGGTTCA
Organism: Passer domesticus; assembly: GCF_036417665.1. Taxonomy (NCBI): domain Eukaryota; kingdom Metazoa; phylum Chordata; class Aves; order Passeriformes; family Passeridae; genus Passer; species Passer domesticus. The sequence goes on from NW_026990187.1 coordinate 248,482, forward strand.
GGGGTCAAGGGTCAGGTGTCAGGGGTCAGGGGTGATGGTTAGGGGTCAGGGGTCAGGGGTCAGGCATCAGGGGTTAGGGGTCAGGGTTAGGGATCAGGAGTCAGGGGTCAGGGGTCAGAGTCAGGGATCAGGAGTCAGGGTTAGGGGCAAGGGGTCAGGGGTCAGGGGTCAGGGGTCAGGGGTCAGGGGGTCAGGGTCATGGTTTGGGGTCAGGGGTCAGGGTCACGGAATGGGGTCATGGTTAGGGGTCAGCGGTCAGGCTCAGGGTCAGGGGTCATGGGGTTAGGGGTCAGGGGTCAGGGGGTCAAAGGTCAGGGGGTCAGGGGACAGGGGTCAGGCTTAGGGATCAGGGGTCAGGGTCAGGGGTCAGGGGTCAAAGGTCAGGGGTCATGGTCATGGGTCATGGTCAGGGGTCATTAGTAGGGGTCAGGGGTCAGTGGTCAAGGGTCAGCGTCATGGTCAGGGGTCGGGGTCAGGGTCAGGGGTCAGGGTCAGGTGTCATGGTTAGGGGTCAGGGGTCAGGGGTCAGGGGGTCAGGGTCATGGTTAGGGGTCAGGGGTCAGGGTCTGGGGTCACGGTTAGGGGTCAGGGGTCAGGGGTCAGGGGATCAGGGGTCATGGTTAGGGGTCAGGGGTCAGGGGTCAGGGTCATGGTTAGGGGTCAGGGATCAGGGTCAGGGTCAGGGGTCTGGGGTGAGTGGTCAGAGGTCAGGGGTTGGGGTCAGGGGTCAGAGTCAGGGGTCAGGGGTCAGTGGTCAGGGGTCAGGGTTAGGGATTAGGGGGCAGGGTCAGGGGTCAAAGGTCAGGGGTCAAAGGTCAGGGGTCAGGGGTCAGGGGTCATTGTTAGGGGTCAGGGGTCATGGTTAGGGGTCAGGGGTCAGGAGGTCAGGGGGTCAGGGGTCATGGCTAGGGGTCAGGGGTCAAGGGTCAGGGGTCAGGGATAGAGTCAGGGGTCTGGGGTCAGGGGTCAGGGATCAGGGGGTCAGGGGTCAGGGTTAGGGATCAGGGGTCAGGGGTCGGGGGTCAGGGTCAGGGTTAGGGGTCAAAAGTCAGGGGTCATGGTTAGGGGTCAGGGGTCAGGGGTCAAGGGTCAGGGGTCAGGGGATCAGGGGTCAGGAGGTCAGGAGTCAGGGGGTCAGGTTCATGGTTAGTGGTCAGGGAATTGGGTCATGGTTAGTGGTCAGGGGTCAGGGTCAGGGGTCAGGGGTCAGGGTCATGGTTAGGGGTCAGGGGTCAGGGTCAGGGAATGGGGTCATGGTTAGGGGTCAGCGGTCAGGCTCAGGGTCAGGGGTCATGGTTAGGGGTCAGGGGTCAGGGGTCAGAGTCAGGGGTCGGTGGTCAGGGGTCAGGAGTCAGGGTTAGGGATCAGGGGGCAGGGTGAGGGGTCAAAGGTCAGGGGTCAGGGTTAGGGGTCAGGGGTCAGGGGTCAGGGGTCATTGTTAGGGGTCAGGGGTCAGGGGTCATGGTTAGGGGTTAGGGGTCAGGGGTCAGGAGTCAGGGGTCATGGTTAGCGGTCAGGGGTCAGAGTCACTGTCAGGGGTCATGGTCAGGGGTCATGGTTAGGGGTCAGGGTTCAGGGGTCAGGGGTCAGGCATCAGGGGTTAGGGGTTAGGGTTAGGGATCAGGGGTCAGGGGTCAGGGGTCAGAGTCAGGGATCAGGGGTCAGGGGTCAGAGTCAGGGATCAGGAGTCTGGGGTCAAGGGTCAGGGGTCAGGGGTCAGGGGTCAGGGGTCAAAGGTCAGGGGTCATTGTCATAGGTCAGGGGTCATTAATAGGGGTCAGGGGTCAGGGGTCAAGGGTCAGGGTCGTGGTTAGGGGTCAGGGGTCGGGGTCAGGGAATGGGGTCATGGTTAGGGGTCAGCGGTCAGGCTCAGGCTCAGGGGTCATGGTTAGGGGTCAGGGGTCAGGGGGTCAGGGGTCAGGGGGTATGGGGTCAGGGTCATGGTTAGGGGTCAGGGGTCAGGGTCTGGGGTCATGGTTAGGGGTCAGGGGTTAGGGGTCATGGTTAGGGGTCAGGGGTCTGGGGTCAAGGGTCAGGGGTCAGGGGATCAGGGGTCAGGAGGTCAGGAGTCAGGGGGTCAGGTTCATGGTCAGGGGTCAGGGTCAGGAGTCATGGTTAGGGGTCAGGGGTCAGGGTCAGGGGTCAGGGGTCAGGAGGTCAGGGGTCAAGGGTCAGGGGGTCAGGGGTCAGGGGTCAGGCGTCAGGGGTCAGGGGTCAGGGGTCGGGTCAGGGGTCAAAGATCAGGGGTCAGGGTCAGGGGTCAAAGGTCAGGTGTCAGGGGTCAGGAGTCAGGGGTCAGGGGTCAAGGGAATGGGGCCATGGTTAGGGGTCAGGGGTCAGGGGTCAGAGTCAGGGGTCGGTGGTCAGGGGTCAGGAGTCAGGGTTAGGGATCAGGGGGCAGGGTGAGGGGTCAAAGGTCAGGGGTCAGGGTTAGGGGTCAGGGGTCAGGGGTCGGGGGTCATTGTTAGGGGTCAGGGGTCAGGGGTCATGGTTAGGGGTTAGGGGTCAGGGGTCAGGAGTCAGGGGTCATGGTTAGCGGTCAGGGGTCAGAGTCACTGTCAGGGGTCATGGTCAGGGGTCATGGTTAGGGGTCAGGGTTCAGGGGTCAAGGGTCAGGTGTCAGGGGTCAGGGGTGATGGTTAGGGGTCAGGGGTCAGGGGTCAGGGGTCATTGTTAGGGGTCTGGGGTGATGGTTAGGGGTCAGGGGTCAGGGGTCAGGAGTCAGGGGTCATGGTTAGCGGTCAGGGGTCAGAGTCACTGTCAGGGGTCATGGTCAGGGGTCTTGGTTAGGGGTCAGGGTTCAGGGGTCAAGGGTCAGGTGTCAGGGGTCAGGGGTGATGGTTAGGGGTCAGGGGTCAGGGGTCAGGCATCAGGCATCAGGGGTTAGGGGTCAGGGTTAGGGATCAGGAGTCAGAGGTCAGGGGTCAGAGTCAGGGATCAGGAGTCAGGGTCAGGGGCAAGGGGTCAGGGGTCAGGGGTCAGGGGGTCAAAGGTCAGGGGGTCAGGGGTCAGGGGTCAGGCTTAGGGATCATGGGTCAGGGTCAGGGGTCAGGGGTCAAAGGTCAGGGGTCATGGTCATGGGTCATGGTCAGGGGTCATTAGTAGGGGTCAGGGGTCAGTGGTCAAGGGTCAGCGTCATGGTCAGGGGTCGGGGTCAGGGTCAGGGGTCAGGGTCAGGTGTCATGGTTAGGGGTCAGGGGTCAGGGGTCAGGGGGTCAGGGTCATGGTTAGGGGTCAGGGGTCAGGGTCTGGGGTCATGGTTAGGGGTCAGGGGTCAGGGGTCAGGGGATCAGGGGTCATGGTTAGGGGTCAGGGGTCAGGGGTCAGGGTCATGGTTAGGGGTCAGGGATCAGGGTCAGGGGTCTGGGGTGAGTGGTCAGAGGTCAGGGGTTAGGGGTCAGGGGTCAGAGTCAGGGGTCAGGGGTCAGTGGTCAGGGGTCAGGGTTAGGGATTAGGGGGCAGGGTCAGGGGTCAAAGGTCAGGGGTCATGGTTAGGGGTCAGGGGTCAGGGGTCAAGGGTCCGGGGTCAAGGGTCATGGTCTGGGGTGAGTGGTCAGGGGTCAGGGTCATGGTTAGGCGTCAGGGAATGGGGTCATGGTTAGGGGTCAGGGGTCAGGGGTCAGGAGTCAGGGGTCATGGTTAGCGGTCAGGGATCAGAGTCACTGTCAGGGGTCATGGCCAGGGGTCATGGTTAGGGGTCAGGGGTCAGGGGTCAGGGGTCAGGGTCAGGTGTCAGGGGTCAGGGGTGATGGTTAGGGGTCAGGGGTCAGGGGTCAGGCATCAGGCATCAGGGGTTAGGGGTTAGGGTTAGGGATCAGGAGTCAGGGGTCAGGGGTCAGAGTCAGGGATCAGGGGTCAGGGGTCAGAGTCAGGGATCAGGAGTCTGGGGTCAAGGGTCAGGGGTCAAGGGTCAGGGGGTCAGGGGTCAGGCGTCAGGGGTCAGGGGTCAGGGGTCAGGGGTCAGGGTCAGGGGTCAAAGATCAGGGATCAGGGTCAGGGGTCAAAGGTCAGGTGTCAGGGGTCAGCTGTCAGGGTCAGGAGTCAGGGGTCAGGGGTCAAGGGAATGGGGCCATGGTTAGGGGTCAGGGGTCAGGGGTCAGAGTTAGGGGTCGGTGGTCAGGGGTCAGGAGTCAGGGTTAGGGATCAGGGGGCAGGGTGAGGGGTTAAAGGTCAGGGGTCATGGTTAGGGGTCAGGGGTCAGGGGTCAGGGGTCATTGTTAGGGGTCAGGGGTCAGGGGTCATGGTTAGGGGTTAGGGGTCAGGGGTCAGGAGTCAGGGGTCATGGTTAGCGGTCAGGGGTCAGAGTCACTGTCAGGGGTCATGGTCAGGGGTCATGGTTAGGGGTCAGGGTTCAGGGGTCAAGGGTCAGGTGTCAGGGGTCAGGGGTGATGGTTAGGGGTCAGGGGTCAGGGGTCAGGCATCAGGCATCAGGGGTTAGGGGTTAGGGTTAGGGATCAGGAGTCAGGGGTCAGGGGTCAGAGTCAGGGATCAGGAGTCAGGGATCAGGGGTCAGGGGTCAGGGGTCAGGGGTCAGGGGTCAGGGGTCAGGGGACAGGGGTCAGGGGTCAGGCTTAGGGATCAGGGGTCAGGGTCAGGGGTCAGGGGTCAAAGGTCAGGGGTCATGGTCATGGGTCATGGTCAGGGGTCATTAGTAGGGGTCAGGGGTCAGTGGTCAAGGGTCAGCGTCATGGTCAGGGGTCGGGGTCAGGGTCAGGGGTCAGGGTCAGGTGTCATGGTTAGGGGTCAGGGGTCAGGGGTCAGGGGGTCAGGGTCATGGTTAGGGGTCAGGGGTCAGGGTCTGGGGTCATGGTTAGGGGTCAGGGGTCAGGGGTCAGGGGATCAGGGGTCATGGTTAGGGGTCAGGGGTCAGGGTCATGGTTAGGGGTCAGGGATCAGGGTCAGGGTCAGGGGTCTGGGGTGAGTGGTCAGAGGTCAGGGGTTAGGGGTCAGGGGTCAGGGGTCAGTGGTCAGGGGCCAGGGGTCAGGGGTCAGGGTTAGGGATTAGGGGGCAGGGTCAGGGGTCAAAGGTCAGGGGTCAAAGGTCAGGGGTCCGGGGTCATGGTTAGGGATCAGGGGTCATGGTTAGGGGTCAGGGGTCAGGGGTCAGGGGTCAAGGGTCAGGTGTCAGGGGTCAGGGGTGATGGTTAGGGGTCAGGGGTCAGGGGTCAGGGGTCAGGCATCAGGGGTTAGGGGTTAGGGTTAGGGATCAGGAGTCAGGTGTCAGGGGTCAGAGTAGGGATCAGGGGTCAGGGGTCAGAGTCAGGGATCAGGAGTCTGGGGTCAAGGGTCAGGGGTCAGGCGTCAGGGGTCAGGGGTCAGGGGTCAAAGGTCAGGGGTCATTGTCATAGGTCAGGGGTCATTAATAGGGGTCAGGGGTCAGGGGTCAAAGGTCCGGGTCGTGGTTAGGGGTCAGGGGTCGGGGTCAGGGAATGGGGTCATGGTTAGGGGTCAGCGGTCAGGCTCAGGCTCAGGGGTCATGGTTAGGGGTCAGGGGTCAGGGGGTCAGGGGTCAGGGGGTATGGGGTCAGGGTCATGGTTAGGGGTCAGGGGTCAGGGTCTGGGGTCATGGTTAGGGGTCAGGGGTTAGGGGTCATGGTTAGGGGTCAGGGGTCTGGGGTCAAGGGTCAGGGGTCAGGGGATCAGGGGTCAGGAGGTCAGGAGTCAGGGGGTCAGGTTCATGGTCAGGGGTCAGGGTCAGGGGTCATGGTTAGGGGTCAGGGGTCAGGGTCAGGGGTCAGGGGTCAGGAGGTCAGGGGTCAAGGGTCAGGGGGTCAGGGGTCAAGGGTCAGGCGTCAGGGGTCAGGGGTCAGGGGTCGGGGTCAGGGGTCAAAGATCAGGGGTCAGGGTCAGGGGTCAAAGGTCAGGTGTCAGGGGTCAGGTGTCAGGGTCAGGAGTCATGGGTCAGGGGTCAAGGGAATGGGGCCATGGTTAGGGGTCAGGGGTCAGGGGTCAGAGTCAGGGGTCGGTGGTCAGGGGTCAGGAGTCAGGGTTAGGGATCAGGGGGCAGGGTGAGGGGTCAATGGTCAGGGGTCAGGGTTAGGGGTCAGGGGTCAGGGGTCAGGGGTCATTGTTAGGGGTCAGGGGTCAGGGGTCATGATTAGGGGTTAGGGGTCAAAGGTCAGGAGTCAGGGGTCATGGTTAGCGGTCAGGGGTCAGAGTCACTGTCAGGGGTCATGGTCAGGGGTCATGGTTAGGGGTCAGGGTTCAGGGGTCAAGGGTCAGGTGTCAGGGGTCAGGGGTGATGGTTAGGGGTCAGGGGTCAGGGGTCAGGGGTCATTGTTAGGGGTCAGGGGTCATGGTTAGGGGTCAGGGGTCAGGGGTCAGGAGTCAGGGGTCATGGTTAGCGGTCAGGGGTCAGAGTCACTGTCAGGGGTCATGGTCAGGGGTCATGGTTAGGGGTCAGGGTTCAGGGGTCAAGGGTCAGGTGTCAAGGGTCAGGGGTGATGGTTAGGGGTCAGGGGTCAGGGGTCAGGGGTCAGGCTTAGGGATCAGGGGTCTGGGTCAGGGGTCAGGGGTCAAAGGTCAGGGGTCATGGTCATGGGTCATGGTCAGGGGTCATTAGCAGGGGTCAGGGGTCAGTGGTCAAGGGTCAGCGTCATGGTCAGGGGTCGGGGTCAGGGTCAGGGGTCAGGGTCAGGTGTCATGGTTAGGGGTCAGGGGTCAGGGGTCAGGGGATCAGGGTCATGGTTAGGGGTCAGGGGTCAGGGTCTGGGGTCATGGTTAGGGGTCAGGGGTCAGGGGTCAGGGGATCAGGGGTCATGGTTAGGGGTCAGGCGTCAGGGTCATGGTTAGGGGTCAGGGATCAGGGTCAGGGTCAGGGGTCTGGGGTGAGTGGTCAGAGGTCAGGGGTTAGGGGTCAGGGGTCGGAGTCAGGGGTCAGGGGTCAGTGGTCAGGGGTCAGGGTTAGGGATTAGGGGGCAGAGTCAGGGGTCAAAGGTCAGGGGTCAAAGGTCAGGGGTCAGGGGTCAGGGGTCATTGTTAGGGGTCAGGGGTCATGGTTAGGGGTCAGGGGTCAGGGATCAGGGGGTCAGGGGTCAGGGTTAGGGATCAGAGGTCAGGGGTCGGGGGTCAGGGTCAGGGTCAGGGGTCAAAGGTCAGGGGTCATGGTTAGGGTTCAGGGGTCTGCAAGGGTCTGCAAGGGGTCAAGGGTCAGGGGTCAAGGGTCATGGTCTGGGGTGAGTGGTCAGGGGTCAGGGTCATGGTTAGGCGTCAGGGAATGGGGTCATGGTTAGGGGTCAGGGGTCAGGGGTCAGGAGTCAGGGGTCATGGTTAGCGGTCAGGGATCAGAGTCACTGTCAGGGGTCATGGCCAGGGGTCATGGTTAGGGGTCAGGGGTCAGGGGTCAGGGGTCAAGGGTCAGGTGTCAGGGGTCAGGGGTGATGGTTAGGGGTCAGGGGTCAGGGGTCAGGCATCAGGCATCAGGGGTTAGGGGTTAGGGTTAGGGATCAGGAGTCAGGGGTCAGGGGTCAGAGTCAGGGATCAGGGGTCAGGGGTCAGAGTCAGGGATCAGGAGTATGGGGTCAAGGGTCAGGGTCGTGGTTAGGGGTCAGGGGTCGGGGTCAGGGAATGGGGTCATGGTTAGGGGTCAGCGGTCAGGCTCAGGCTCAGGGGTCATGGTTAGGGGTCAGGGGTCAGGGGGTCAGGGGTCAGGGGGTATGGGGTCAGGGTCATGGTTAGGGGTCAGGGGTCAGGGTCTGGGGTCATGGTTAGGGGTCAGGGGTCAGGGGTCATGGTTAGGGGTCAGGGGTCTGGGGTCAAGGGTCAGGGGTCAGGGGATCAGGGGTCAGGAGGTCAGGAGTCAGGGGGTCAGGTTCATGGTCAGGGGTCAGGGTCAGGGGTCATGGTTAGGGGTCAGGGGTCAGGGTCAGGGGTCAGGGGTCAGGAGGTCAGGGGTCAAGTGTCAGGGGTCAGGGGTCAGGGGTCAGGGGTCAGGCTTAGGGATCAGGGGTCAGGGTCAGGGGTCAGGGGTCAGCGTCATGGTCAGGGGTCGGGGTCAGGGTCAGGGGTCAGGGTCAGGTGTCATGGTTAGGGGTCAGGGGTCCGGGGTCAGGGGGTCAGGGTCATGGTTAGGGGTCAGGGGTCAGGGTCTGGGGTCATGGTTAGGGGTCAGGGGTCAGGGTCAGGGGATCAGGGGTCATGGTTAGGGGTCAGGGGTCAGGGTCATGGTTAGGGGTCAGGGATCAGGGTCAGGGTCAGGGGTCTGGGGTGAGTGGTCAGAGGTCAGGGGTTAGGGGTCAGGGGTCAGAGTCAGGGGTCAGGGGTCAGTGGTCAGGGGTCAGGGTTAGGGATTAGGGGGCAGGGTCAGGGGTCAAAGGTCAGGGGTCAAAGGTCAGGGGTCAGGGGTCAGGGGTCATTGTTAGGGGTCAGGGGTCATGGTTAGGGGTCAGGGGTCAGGGATCAGGGGGTCAGGGGTCACGGTTAGGGATCAGGGGTCAGGGGTCGGGGGTCAGGGTCAGGGTCAGGGGTCAAAGGTCAGGGGTCATGGTTAGGGGTCAGGGGTCAGGGGTCAAGGGTCAGGGGTCAAGGGTCATGGTCTGGGGTGAGTGGTCAGGGGTCAGGGTCATGGTTAGGCGTCAGGGAATGGGGTCATGGTTAGGGGTCAGGGGTCAGGGGTCAGGAGTCAGGGGTCATGGTTAGCGGTCAGGGATCAGAGTCACTGTCAGGGGTCATGGCCAGGGGTCATGGTTAGGGGTCAGGGGTCAGGGGTCAGGGGTCAAGGGTCAGGTGTCAGGGATGATGGTTAGGGGTCAGGGGTCAGGGGTCAGGCATCAGGCATCAGGGGTTACGGGTTAGGGTTAGGGATCAGGAGTCAGGGGTCAGGGGTCAGAGTCAGGGATCAGAGTCAGGGATCAGGAGTCTGGGGTCAAGGGTCAGGGGTCAGGGGTCAAAGGTCAGGGGTCATTGTCATAGGTCAGGGGTCATTAATAGGGGTCAGGGGTCAGGGGTCAAGGGTCAGGGTCGTGGTTAGGGGTCAGGGGTCGGGGTCAGGGAATGGGGTCATGGTTAGGGGTCAGCGGTCAGGCTCAGGCTCAGGGGTCATGGTTAGGGGTCAGGGGTCAGGGGGTCAGGGGTCAGGGGGTATGGGGTCAGGGTCATGGTTAGGGGTCAGGGGTCAGGGGTCAGGGTCATGGTTAGGGGTCAGGGATCAGGGTCCGGGTCAGGGGTCTGGGGTGAGTGGTCAGAGGTCAGGGGTTAGGGGTCAGGGGTCAGAGTCAGGGGTCAGGGGTCAGTGGTCAGGGGTCAGGGTTAGGGATTAGGGGGCAGGGTCAGGGGTCAAGTGTCAGGGGTCAAAGGTCAGGTGTCAGGGGTCAGGGGTCATTGTTAGGGGTCAGGGGTCATGGTTAGGTGTCAGGGGTCAGGGGTCAGGAGGTCAGGGGATCAGGGGTCATGGCTAGGGGTCAGGGGTCAAGGGTCAGGGGTCAGGGATAGAGTCAGGGGTCTGGGGTCAGGGGTCAGGGATCAGGGGGTCAGGGGTCAGGGTTAGGGATCAGGGGTCAGGGGTCGGGGGTCAGGGTCAGGGTCAGGGGTCAAAGGTCAGGGGTCATGGTTAGGGGTCAGGGGTCAGGGGTCAAGGGTCAGGGGTCAAGGGTCATGGTCTGGGGTGAGTGGTCAGGGGTCAGGGTCATGGTTAGGCGTCAGGGAATGGGGTCATGGTTAGGGGTCAGGGGTCAGGGGTCAGGAGTCAGGGGTCATGGTTAGCGGTCAGGGATCAGAGTCACTGTCAGGGGTCATGGCAAGGGGTCATGGTTAGGGGTCAGGGGTCAGGGGTCAGGGGTCAAGGGTCAGGTGTCAGGGGTCAGGGGTGATGGTTAGGGGTCAGGGGTCAGGGGTCAGGGGTCAGGCATCAGGGGTTAGGGGTTAGGGTTAGGGATCAGGGGTCAGGGGTCAGGGGTCAGAGTCAGGGATCAGGGGTCAGGGGTCAGAGTCAGGGATCAGGAGTCTGGGGTCAAGGGTCAGGGGTCAGGGGTCAGGGGTCAGGGGTCAAAGGTCAGGGGTCATTGTCATAGGTCAGGGGTCATTAATAGGGGTCAGGGGTCAGGGGTCAAGGGTCAGGGTCGTGGTTAGGGGTCAGGGGTCGGGGTCAGGGAATGGGGTCATGGTTAGGGGTCAGCGGTCAGGCTCAGGCTCAGGGGTCATGGTTAGGGGTCAGGGGTCAGGGGGTCAGGGGTCAGGGGGTATGGGGTCAGGGTCATGGTTAGGGGTCAGGGGTCAGGGTCTGGGGTCATGGTTAGGGGTCAGGGGTTAGGGGTCATGGTTAGGGGTCAGGGGTCTGGGGTCAAGGGTCAGGGGTCAGGGGATCAGGGGTCAGGAGGTCAGGAGTCAGGGGGTCAGGTTCATGGTCAGGGGTCAGGGTCAGGAGTCATGGTTAGGGGTCAGGGGTCAGGGTCAGGGGTCAGGGGTCAGGAGGTCAGGGGTCAAGGGTCAGGGGGTCAGGGGTCAGGGGTCAGGGGTCAAACGTCAGGGGTCAGGGGTCGGGTCAGGGGTCAAAGATCAGGGGTCAGGGTCAGGGGTCAAAGGTCAGGTGTCAGGGGTCAGGTGTCAGGGTCAGGAGTCAGGGGTCAGGGGTCAAGGGAATGGGGCCATGGTTAGGGGTCAGGGGTCAGAGTCAGGGGTCGGTGGTCAGGGGTCAGGAGTCAGGGTTAGGGATCAGGGGGCAGGGTGAGGGGTCAAAGGTCAGGGGTCAGGGTTAGGGGTCAGGGGTCAGGGGTCGGGGGTCATTGTTAGGGGTCAGGGGTCAGGGGTCATGGTTAGGGGTTAGGGGTCAGGGGTCAGGAGTCAGGGGTCATGGTTAGCGGTCAGGGGTCAGAGTCACTGTCAGGGGTCATGGTCAGGGGTCATGGTTAGGGGTCAGGGTTCAGGGGTCAAGGGTCAGGTGTCAGGGGTCAGGGGTGATGGTTAGGGGTCAGGGGTCAGGGGTCAGGGGTCATTGTTAGGGGTCTGGGGTCATGGTTAGGGGTCAGGGGTCAGGGGTCAGGAGTCAGGGGTCATGGTTAGCGGTCAGGGGTCAGAGTCACTGTCAGGGGTCATGGTCAGGGGTCATGGTTAGGGGTCAGGGTTCAGGGGTCAAGGGTCAGGTGTCAGGGGTCAGGGGTGATGGTTAGGGGTCAGGGGTCAGGGGTCAGGCATCAGGGGTTAGGGGTCAGGGTTAGGGATCAGGAGTCAGGGGTCAGGGGTCAGAGTCAGGGATCAGGAGTCAGGGTTAGGGGCAAGGGGTCAGGGGTCAGGGGTCAGGGGTCAGGGGTCAGGGGGTCAGGGTCATGGTTTGGGGTCAGGGGTCAGGGTCAGGGAATGGGGTCATGGTTAGGGGTCAGCGGTCAGGCTCAGGGTCAGGGGTCATGGGGTTAGGGGTCAGGGGTCAGGGGGTCAAAGGTCAGGGGGTCAGGGGACAGGGGTCAGGCTTAGGGATCAGGGGTCAGGGTCAGGGGTCAGGGGTCAAAGGTCAGGGGTCATGGTCATGGGTCATGGTCAGGGGTCATTAGTAGGGGTCAGGGGTCAGTGGTCAAGGGTCAGCGTCATGGTCAGGGGTCGGGGTCAGGGTCAGGGGTCAGGGTCAGGTGTCATGGTTAGGGGTCAGGGGTCAGGGGTCAGGGGGTCAGGGTCATGGTTAGGGGTCAGGGGTCAGGGTCTGGGGTCACGGTTAGGGGTCAGGGGTCAGGGGTCAGGGGATCAGGGGTCATGGTTAGGGGTCAGGGGTCAGGGGTCAGGGTCATGGTTAGGGGTCAGGGATCAGGGTCAGGGTCAGGGGTCTGGGGTGAGTGGTCAGAGGTCAGGGGTTAGGGGTCAGGGGTCAGAGTCAGGGGTCAGGGGTCAGTGGTCAGGGGTCAGGGTTAGGGATTAGGGGGCAGGGTCAGGGGTCAAAGGTCAGGGGTCAAAGGTCAGGGGTCAGGGGTCAGGGGTCATTGTTAGGGGTCAGGGGTCATGGTTAGGGGTCAGGGGTCAGGAGGTCAGGGGGTCAGGGGTCATGGCTAGGGGTCAGGGGTCAAGGGTCAGGGGTCAGGGATAGAGTCAGGGGTCTGGGGTCAGGGGTCAGGGATCAGGGGGTCAGGGGTCAGGGTTAGGGATCAGGGGTCAGGGGTCGGGGGTCAGGGTCAGGGTTAGGGGTCAAAAGTCAGGGGTCATGGTTAGGGGTCAGGGGTCAGGGGTCAAGGGTCAGGGGTCAAGGGTCATGGTCTGGGGTGAGTGGTCAGGGGTCAGGGTCATGGTTAGGCGTCAGGGAATGGGGTCATGGTTAGGGGTCAGGGGTCAGGGGTCAGGAGTCAGGGGTCATGGTTAGCGGTCAGGGATCAGAGTCACTGTCAGGGGTCATGGTCAGGGGTCATGGTTAGGGGTCAGGGGTCAGGGGTCAGGGGTCAGGGTCAGGTGTCAGGGGTCAGGGGTGATGGTTAGGGGTCAGGGGTCAGGCATCAGGGGTCAGGCATCAGGGGTTAGGGGTTAGGGTTAGGGATCAGGAGTCAGGGGTCAGGGGTCAGAGTCAGGGATCAGGGGTCAGGGGTCAGAGTCAGGGATCAGGAGTCTGGGGTCAAGGGTCAGGGGTCAAGGGTCAGGGGGTCAGGGGTCAGGCGTCAGGGGTCAGGGGTCAGGGGTCGGGGTCAGGGGTCAAAGATCAGGGGTCAGGGTCAGGGGTCAAAGGTCAGGTGTCAGGGGTCTGCTGTCAGGGTCAGGAGTCAGGGGTCAGGGGTCAAGGGAATGGGGCCATGGTTAGGGGTCAGGGGTCAGGGGTCAGAGTCAGGGGTCGGTGGTCAGGGGTCAGGAGTCAGGGTTAGGGATCAGGGGGCAGGGTGAGGGGTTAAAGGTCAGGGGTCATGGTTAGGGGTCAGGGGTCAGGGGTCAGGGGTCATTGTTAGGGGTCAGGGGTCAGGGGTCATGGTTAGGGGTTAGGGGTCAGGGGTCAGGAGTCAGGGGTCATGGTTAGCGGTCAGGGGTCAGAGTCACTGTCAGGGGTCATGGTCAGGGGTCATGGTTAGGGGTCAGGGTTCAGGGGTCAAGGGTCAGGTGTCAGGGGTCAGGGGTGATGGTTAGGGGTCAGGGGTCAGGGGTCAGGAGTCAGAGTCAGGGATCAGGAGTCAGGGGTCAGGGGTCAGGGGTCAGGGGTCAGGGGTCAGGGGTCAGGGGACAGGGGTCAGGGGTCAGGCTTAGGGATCAGGGGTCAGGGTCAGGGGTCAGGGGTCAAAGGTCAGGGGTCATGGTCATGGGTCATGGTCAGGGGTCATTAGTAGGGGTCAGGGGTCAGTGGTCAAGGGTCAGCGTCATGGTCAGGGGTCGGGGTCAGGGTCAGGGGTCAGGGTCAGGTGTCATGGTTAGGGGTCAGGGGTCAGGGGTCAGGGGGTCAGGGTCATGGTTAGGGGTCAGGGGTCAGGGTCTGGGGTCATGGTTAGGGGTCAGGGGTCAGGGGTCAGGGGATCAGGGGTCATGGTTAGGGGTCAGGGATCAGGGTCAGGGTCAGGGGTCTGGGGTGAGTGGTCAGAGGTCAGGGGTTAGGGGTCAGGGGTCAGAGTCAGGGGTCAGGGGTCAGTGGTCAGGGGTCAGGGTTAGGGATTAGGGGGCAGGGTCAGGGGTCAAAGGTCAGGGGTCAAAGGTCAGGGGTCAGGGGTCAGGGGTCATTGTTAGGGGTCAGGGGTCATGGTTAGGGGTCAGGGGTCGGGGATCAGGGGGTCAGGGGTCAGGGTTAGGGATCAGGGTTCAGGGGTCGGGGGTCAGGGTCAGGGTCAGGGGTCAAAGGTCAGGGGTCATGGTTAGGGGTCAGGGGTCAGGGGTCAAGGGTCAGGGGTCAAGGGTCATGGTCTGGGGTGAGTGGTCAGGGGTCAGGGTCATGGTTAGGCGTCAGGGAATGGGGTCATGGTTAGGGGTCAGGGGTCAGGGGTCAGGAGTCAGGGGTCAGGTGTCAGGGGTCAGGGGTGATGGTTAGGGGTCAGGGGTCAGGGGTCAGGCATCAGGCATCAGGGGTTAGGGGTTAGGGTTAGGGATCAGGAGTCAGGGGTCAGGGGTCAGAGTCAGGGATCAGGGGTCAGGGGTCAGAGTCAGGGATCAGGAGTCTGGGGTCAAGGGTCAGGGGTCAGGGGTCAGGGGTCAAAGGTCAGGGGTCATTGTCATAGGTCAGGGGTCATTAATAGGGGTCAGGCGTCAGGGGTCAAGGGTCAGGGTCGTGGTTAGGGGTCAGGGGTCGGGGTCAGGGAATGGGGTCATGGTTAGGGGTCAGCGGTCAGGCTCAGGCTCAGGGGTCATGGTTAGGGGTCAGGGGTCAGGGGGTCAGGGGTCAGGGGGTATGGGGTCAGGGTCATGGTTAGGGGTCAGGGGTCAGGGTCTGGGGTCATGGTTAGGGGTCAGGGGTTAGGGGTCATGGTTAGGGGTCAGGGGTCTGGGGTCAAGGGTCAGGGGTCAGGGGATCAGGGGTCAGGAGGTCAGGAGTCAGGGGGTCAGGTTCATGGTCAGGGGTCAGGGTCAGGGGTCATGGTTAGGGGTCAGGGGTCAGAGTCAGGGGTCAGGGGTCAGGAGGTCAGGGGTCAAGGGTCAGGGGTCAGGGGTCAGGCGTCGGGGTCAGGGGTCAGGGGTCAAAGATCAGGGGTCAGGGTCAGGGGTCAAAGGTCAGGTGTCAGGGGTCAGGTGTCAAAGGTCAGGAGTCAGGGGTCAGGGGTCAAGGGAATGGGGCCATGGTTAGGGGTCAGGGGTCAGAGTCAGGGGTCGGTGGTCAGGGGTCAGGAGTCAGGGTTAGGGATCAGGGGGCAGGGTGAGGGGTCAAAGGTCAGGGGTCAGGGTTAGGGGTCAGGGGTCAGGGGTCATGGTTAGGGGTTAGGGGTCAGGGGTCAGGAGTCAGGGGTCATGGTTAGCGGTCAGGGGTCAGAGTCACTGTCAGGGGTCATGGTCAGGGGTCATGGTTAGGGGTCAGGGTTCAGGGGTCAAGGGTCAGGTGTCAGGGGTCAGGGGTGATGGTTAGGGGTCAGGGGTCAGGGGTCAGGGGTCATTGTTAGGGGTCAGGGGTCATGGTTAGGGGTCAGGGGTCAGGGGTCAGGAGTCAGGGGTCATGGTTAGCGGTCAGGGATCAGAGTCACTGTCAGGGGTCATGGTCAGGGGTCATGGTTAGGGGTCAGGGGTCAGGGGTCAGGGGTCAGGGGTCAGGGTCAGGTGTCAGGGGTCAGGGGTGATGGTTAGGGGTCAGGGGTCAGGGGTCAGGCATCAGGCATCAGGGGTTAGGGGTTAGGGTTAGGGATCAGGAGTCAGGGGTCAGGGGTCAGAGTCAGGGATCAGGGGTCAGGGGTCAGGAGTCAGGGTTAGGGATCAGGGGGCAGGGTGAGGGGTCAAAGGTCAGGGGTCAGGGTTAGGGGTCAGGGGTCAGGGGTCATGGTTAGGGGTTAGGGGTCAGGGGTCAGGAGTCAGGGGTCATGGTTAGCGGTCAGGGGTCAGAGTCACTGTCAGGGGTCATGGTCAGGGGTCATGGTTAGGGGTCAGGGTTCAGGGGTCAAGGGTCAGGTGTCAGGGGTCAGGGGTGATGGTTAGGGGTCAGGGGTCAGGGGTCAGGGGTCATTGTTAGGGGTCAGGGGTCATGGTTAGGGGTCAGGGGTCAGGGGTCAGGAGTCAGGGGTCATGGTTAGCGGTCAGGGATCAGAGTCACTGTCAGGGGTCATGGTCAGGGGTCATGGTTAGGGGTCAGGGGTCAGGGGTCAGGGGTCAGGGGTCAGGGTCAGGTGTCAGGGGTCAGGGGTGATGGTTAGGGGTCAGGGGTCAGGGGTCAGGCATCAGGCATCAGGGGTTAGGGGTTAGGGTTAGGGATCAGGAGTCAGGGGTCAGGGGTCAGAGTCAGGGATCAGGGGTCAGGGGTGAGAGTCAGGGATCAGGAGTCTGGGGTCAAGGGTCAGGTGTCAGGGGTCAGGGGTCAAAGGTCAGGGGTCATTGTCATAGGTCAGGGGTCATTAATAGGGGTCAGGGGTCAGGGGTCAAGGGTCAGGGTCGTGGTTAGGGGTCAGGGGTCGGGGTCAGGGAATGGGGTCATGGTTAGGGGTCAGCGGTCAGGCTCAGGCTCAGGGGTCATGGTTAGGGGTCAGGGGTCAGGGGGTCAGGGGTCAGGGGGTATGGGGTCAGGGTCATGGTTAGGGGTCAGGGTCTGGGGTCATGGTTAGGGGTCAGGGGTTAGGGGTCATGGTTAGGGGTCAGGGGTCTGGGGTCAAGGGTCAGGGGTCAGGGGATCAGGGGTCAGGAGGTCAGGTGTCAGCGGGTCAGGTTCATGGTTAGGGGTCAGGGTCAGGGGTCATGGTTAGGGGTCACGGGTCAGGGTCAGGGGTCAGGGGTCAGGGGTCAGGGAATGGTTAGGGGTCAGGGGTCACGGAATTGGGTCATGGTTAGTGGTCAGGGGTCAGGGGTCAGGGGTCATGGTTAGGGGTCAGGGGTCAGGGTCATGGTTTGGGGTCAGGGTCAGGGATCAGGGGTCAGCTGTCTGGGGTGAGTGGTCGGGGGTCAGAGTCAGGGATCAGGGGTCAGGGGTCAGGGGTCAGGGGTCAGGGGTCAGGGGTCAGGGGTCAGGGGTCAGGGGTCAGGTGTCATGGTTAGGGGTCAACCGTCAGGGGTCATTGTCATGGGTCAGGGGTCATTAATAGGGGTCAGGGGTCAGGGGTCAAGGGTCAGGGTCGTGGTTAGGGGTCAGGGGTCAGGGAATGGGGTCATGGTTAGGGGTCAGCGGTCAGGCTCAGGGTCAGGGGTCATGGTTAGGGGTCAGGGGTCAGGGGGTCAGGGGTCAGGGGGTCAGGGGTCAGGGGTCAGGGTTAGGGATCAGGGGTCATTGTCAGGGGTCAGGGGTCAAAGTTCAGGGGTCATGGTCATGGGTCATGGTCAGGGGTCATTAGTAGGGGTCAGGGGTCAGTGGTCAAGGGTCAGCGTCATGGTTAGGGGTCAGGTGTCAGGGTCAGGGAATGGGGTCATGGTTAGGGGTCAGCGGTCAGGGAATGGGGTCATGGTTAGGGTTAGGGTTAGGGTCATGGTTAGGGGTCAGGGTCAGGGGTCAGGGATAGAGTCAGGGGTCTGGGGTCAGGGGTCAGGGATCAGGGGGTCAGGGGTCAGGGTTAGGGATCAGGGGTCAGGGGTCAGGGGTCAGGGGTCAGAGTCAGGGGTCGGTGGTCATGGGTCAGGAGTCAGGGGTCATGGTTAGCGGTCAGGGGTCAGAGTCACTGTCAGGGGTCATGGTCAGGGGTCATGGTTAGGGGTCAGGGGTCAGGGGTCAGGGGTCAAGGGTCAGGTGTCAGGGGTCAGGGGTGATGGTTAGGGGTCAGGGGTCAGGGGTCAGGCATCAGGCATCAGGGGTTAGGGGTTAGGGTTAGGGATCAGGAGTCAGGGGTCAGGGGTCAGAGTCAGGGGTCAGGGGTCAGGGGTCAGAGTCAGGGATCAGGAGTCAGGGGTCAGGGGTCAGGGGTCAGGGGTCAGGGGTCAAAGGTCAGTGGTCATTGTCATGGGTCAGGGGTCATTAATAGGGGTCAGGCGTCAGGGGTCAAGGGTCAGGGTCGTGGTTAGGGGTCAGGGGTCGGGGTCAGGGAATGGGGTCATGGTTAGGGGTCAGCGGTCAGGCTCAGGCTCAGGGGTCATGGTTAGGGGTCAGGGGTCAGGGGGTCAGGGGTCAGGGGGTCAGGGGTCAGGGTCATGGTTAGGGGTCAGGGATCAGGGTCAGGGTCAGGGGTCTGGGGTGAGTGGTCAGAGGTCAGGGGTTAGGGGTCAGGGGTCAGAGTAATGGGTCAGGGGTCAGTGGTCAGGGGTCAGGGTTAGGGATTAGGGGACAGGGTCAGGGGTCAAAGGTCAGGGGTCAAAGTTCAGGGGTCAGGGGTCATTGTTAGGGGTCAGGGGTCATGGTTAGGGGTCAGGGGTCAGGGGTCAGGAGGTCAGGGGGTCAGGGGTCATGGCTAGGGGTCAGGGGTCAAGGGTCAGGGGTCAGGGATAGAGTCAGGGGTCTGGGGTCAGGGGTCAGGGATCAGGGGGTCAGGGGTCAGGGTTAGGGATCAGGGGTCAGGGGTCAGGGGTCAGAGTCAGGGGTCGGTGGTCAGGTGTCAGGAGTCAGGGGTCATGGTTAGCGGTCAGGGGTCAGAGTCACTGTCAGGGGTCATGGTCAGGGGTCATGGTTATGGGTCAGGGGTCAGGGGTCAGCGGTCAAGGGTCAGGTGTCAGGGGTCAGGGGTGATGGTTAGGGGTCAGGGGTCAGGGGTCAGGCATCAGGGGTTAGGGGTTAGGGTTAGGGATCAGGAGTCAGGGGTCAGGGGTCAGAGTCAGGGATCAGGGGTCAGGGGTCAGAGTCAGGGATCAGGAGTCAGGGGTCAGGGGTCAGGGGTCAGGGGTCAAAGGTCAGGGGTCATTGTCATGGGTCAGGGGTCATTAATAGGGGTCAGGCGTCAGGGGTCAAGGGTCAGGGTCGTGGTTAGTGGTCAGGGGTCGGGGTCAGGGAATGGGGTCATGGTTAGAGGTCAGCGGTCAGGCTCAGGCTCAGGGGTCATGGTTAGGGGTCAGGGGTCAGGGGGTCAGGGGTCAGGGGGTATGGGGTCAGGGTCATGGTTAGGGGTCAGGGGTCAGGGGTCAAGGGTCAGGGGTCAGGGGATCAGGGGTCAGGAGGTCAGGAGTCAGGGGGTCAGGTTCATGGTTAGGGGTCAGGGGTCAGGGGTCAAGGGTCAGGTGTCAGGGGTCAGGGGTGATGGTTAGGGGTCAGGGGTCAGGGGTCAGGGGTCATTGTTAGGGGTCAGGGGTCATGGTTAGGGGTCAGGGGTCAGGGGTCAGGAGTCAGGGGTCATGGTTAGCGGTCAGGGATCAGAGTCACTGTCAGGGGTCATGGTCAGGGGTCATGGTTAGGGGTCAGGGGTCAGGGGTCAGGGGTCAGGGGTCAGGGTCAGGTGTCAGGGGTCAGGGGTGATGGTTAGGGGTCAGGGGTCAGGGGTCAGGCATCAGGCATCAGGGGTTAGGGGTTAGGGTTAGGGATCAGGAGTCAGGGGTCAGGGGTCAGAGTCAGGGATCAGGGGTCAGGGGTCAGGAGTCAGGGTTAGGGATCAGGGGGCAGGGTGAGGGGTCAAAGGTCAGGGGTCAGGGTTAGGGGTCAGGGGTCAGGGGTCATGGTTAGGGGTTAGGGGTCAGGGGTCAGGAGTCAGGGGTCATGGTTAGCGGTCAGGGGTCAGAGTCACTGTCAGGGGTCATGGTCAGGGGTCATGGTTAGGGGTCAGGGTTCAGGGGTCAAGGGTCAGGTGTCAGGGGTCAGGGGTGATGGTTAGGGGTCAGGGGTCAGGGGTCAGGGGTCATTGTTAGGGGTCAGGGGTCATGGTTAGGGGTCAGGGGTCAGGGGTCAGGAGTCAGGGGTCATGGTTAGCGGTCAGGGATCAGAGTCACTGTCAGGGGTCATGGTCAGGGGTCATGGTTAGGGGTCAGGGGTCAGGGGTCAGGGGTCAGGGGTCAGGGTCAGGTGTCAGGGGTCAGGGGTGATGGTTAGGGGTCAGGGGTCAGGGGTCAGGCATCAGGCATCAGGGGTTAGGGGTTAGGGTTAGGGATCAGGAGTCAGGGGTCAGGGGTCAGAGTCAGGGATCAGGGGTCAGGGGTGAGAGTCAGGGATCAGGAGTCTGGGGTCAAGGGTCAGGTGTCAGGGGTCAGGGGTCAAAGGTCAGGGGTCATTGTCATAGGTCAGGGGTCATTAATAGGGGTCAGGGGTCAGGGGTCAAGGGTCAGGGTCGTGGTTAGGGGTCAGGGGTCGGGGTCAGGGAATGGGGTCATGGTTAGGGGTCAGCGGTCAGGCTCAGGCTCAGGGGTCATGGTTAGGGGTCAGGGGTCAGGGGGTCAGGGGTCAGGGGGTATGGGGTCAGGGTCATGGTTAGGGGTCAGGGTCTGGGGTCATGGTTAGGGGTCAGGGGTTAGGGGTCATGGTTAGGGGTCAGGGGTCTGGGGTCAAGGGTCAGGGGTCAGGGGATCAGGGGTCAGGAGGTCAGGTGTCAGCGGGTCAGGTTCATGGTTAGGGGTCAGGGTCAGGGGTCATGGTTAGGGGTCACGGGTCAGGGTCAGGGGTCAGGGGTCAGGGGTCAGGGAATGGTTAGGGGTCAGGGGTCACGGAATTGGGTCATGGTTAGTGGTCAGGGGTCAGGGGTCAGGGGTCATGGTTAGGGGTCAGGGGTCAGGGTCATGGTTTGGGGTCAGGGTCAGGGATCAGGGGTCAGCTGTCTGGGGTGAGTGGTCGGGGGTCAGAGTCAGGGATCAGGGGTCAGGGGTCAGGGGTCAGGGGTCAGGGGTCAGGGGTCAGGGGTCAGGGGTCAGGGGTCAGGTGTCATGGTTAGGGGTCAACCGTCAGGGGTCATTGTCATGGGTCAGGGGTCATTAATAGGGGTCAGGGGTCAGGGGTCAAGGGTCAGGGTCGTGGTTAGGGGTCAGGGGTCAGGGAATGGGGTCATGGTTAGGGGTCAGCGGTCAGGCTCAGGGTCAGGGGTCATGGTTAGGGGTCAGGGGTCAGGGGGTCAGGGGTCAGGGGGTCAGGGGTCAGGGGTCAGGGTTAGGGATCAGGGGTCATTGTCAGGGGTCAGGGGTCAAAGTTCAGGGGTCATGGTCATGGGTCATGGTCAGGGGTCATTAGTAGGGGTCAGGGGTCAGTGGTCAAGGGTCAGCGTCATGGTTAGGGGTCAGGTGTCAGGGTCAGGGAATGGGGTCATGGTTAGGGGTCAGCGGTCAGGGAATGGGGTCATGGTTAGGGTTAGGGTTAGGGTCATGGTTAGGGGTCAGGGTCAGGGGTCAGGGATAGAGTCAGGGGTCTGGGGTCAGGGGTCAGGGATCAGGGGGTCAGGGGTCAGGGTTAGGGATCAGGGGTCAGGGGTCAGGGGTCAGGGGTCAGAGTCAGGGGTCGGTGGTCATGGGTCAGGAGTCAGGGGTCATGGTTAGCGGTCAGGGGTCAGAGTCACTGTCAGGGGTCATGGTCAGGGGTCATGGTTAGGGGTCAGGGGTCAGGGGTCAGGGGTCAAGGGTCAGGTGTCAGGGGTCAGGGGTGATGGTTAGGGGTCAGGGGTCAGGGGTCAGGCATCAGGCATCAGGGGTTAGGGGTTAGGGTTAGGGATCAGGAGTCAGGGGTCAGGGGTCAGAGTCAGGGGTCAGGGGTCAGGGGTCAGAGTCAGGGATCAGGAGTCAGGGGTCAGGGGTCAGGGGTCAGGGGTCAGGGGTCAAAGGTCAGTGGTCATTGTCATGGGTCAGGGGTCATTAATAGGGGTCAGGCGTCAGGGGTCAAGGGTCAGGGTCGTGGTTAGGGGTCAGGGGTCGGGGTCAGGGAATGGGGTCATGGTTAGGGGTCAGCGGTCAGGCTCAGGCTCAGGGGTCATGGTTAGGGGTCAGGGGTCAGGGGGTCAGGGGTCAGGGGGTCAGGGGTCAGGGTCATGGTTAGGGGTCAGGGATCAGGGTCAGGGTCAGGGGTCTGGGGTGAGTGGTCAGAGGTCAGGGGTTAGGGGTCAGGGGTCAGAGTAATGGGTCAGGGGTCAGTGGTCAGGGGTCAGGGTTAGGGATTAGGGGACAGGGTCAGGGGTCAAAGGTCAGGGGTCAAAGTTCAGGGGTCAGGGGTCATTGTTAGGGGTCAGGGGTCATGGTTAGGGGTCAGGGGTCAGGGGTCAGGAGGTCAGGGGGTCAGGGGTCATGGCTAGGGGTCAGGGGTCAAGGGTCAGGGGTCAGGGATAGAGTCAGGGGTCTGGGGTCAGGGGTCAGGGATCAGGGGGTCAGGGGTCAGGGTTAGGGATCAGGGGTCAGGGGTCAGGGGTCAGAGTCAGGGGTCGGTGGTCAGGTGTCAGGAGTCAGGGGTCATGGTTAGCGGTCAGGGGTCAGAGTCACTGTCAGGGGTCATGGTCAGGGGTCATGGTTATGGGTCAGGGGTCAGGGGTCAGCGGTCAAGGGTCAGGTGTCAGGGGTCAGGGGTGATGGTTAGGGGTCAGGGGTCAGGGGTCAGGCATCAGGGGTTAGGGGTTAGGGTTAGGGATCAGGAGTCAGGGGTCAGGGGTCAGAGTCAGGGATCAGGGGTCAGGGGTCAGAGTCAGGGATCAGGAGTCAGGGGTCAGGGGTCAGGGGTCAGGGGTCAAAGGTCAGGGGTCATTGTCATGGGTCAGGGGTCATTAATAGGGGTCAGGCGTCAGGGGTCAAGGGTCAGGGTCGTGGTTAGTGGTCAGGGGTCGGGGTCAGGGAATGGGGTCATGGTTAGAGGTCAGCGGTCAGGCTCAGGCTCAGGGGTCATGGTTAGGGGTCAGGGGTCAGGGGGTCAGGGGTCAGGGGGTATGGGGTCAGGGTCATGGTTAGGGGTCAGGGGTCAGGGGTCAAGGGTCAGGGGTCAGGGGATCAGGGGTCAGGAGGTCAGGAGTCAGGGGGTCAGGTTCATGGTTAGGGGTCAGGGTCAGGGGTCATGGTTAGGGGTCAGGGGTCAGGGTCAGGGGTCAGGGGTCAGGGGTCAGGGAATGGTTAGGGGTCAGGGGTCAGGGAATTGGGTCATGGTTAGTGGTCAGGGGTCAGGGTCAGGGGTCAGGGGTCAGGGGTCATGGTTAGGGGTCAGGGGTCGGGGTCATGGTTTGGGGTCAGGGTCAGGGATCAGGGGTGAGCTGTCTGGGGCGAGTGGTCGGCGGTCAGAGTCAGGGGTCAGGGGTCAGGGGTCAGGGGTCAGGGGTCAGGGGGTCAAAGGTCAGGGGTCATTGTCATGGGTCAGGGGTCATTAATAGGGGTCAGGGGTCAGGGGTCAAGGGTCAGGGTCGTGGTTAGGGGTCAGGGGTCAGGGAATGGGGTCATGGTTAGGGGTCAGCGGTCAGGCTCAGGGTCAGGGGTCATGGTTAGGGGTCAGGGGTCAGGGGGTCAGGGGTCAGGGGTATGTGGTCAGGGTCATGGTTAGGGGTCAGGGGTCAGGGTCTGGGGTCATGGTTAGGGGTCAGGGGTCAGGGGTCATGGTTAGGGGTCTGGGGTCGAGGGTCAGGGGTCAGGGGATCAGGGGTCAGGAGGTCAGGAGTCAGGGGGTCAGGTTCATGGTTAGGGGTCAGGGTCAGGGGTCATGGTTAGGGGTCAGGGGTCAGGGTCAGGGGTCAGGGGTCAGGGGTCAGGGAATGGTTAGGGGTCAGGGGTCAGGGAATTGGGTCATGGTTAGTGGACAGGGGTCAGGGTCAGGGTCAGGGGTCAGGGGTCAGGGGTCATGGTTAGGGGTCAGGGGTCAGGGTCATGGTTTGGGGTCAGGGTCAGGGATCAGGGGTCAGCTGTCTGGGGTGAGTGGTCGGGGGTCAGAGTCAGGGCTCAGGGGTCGGGGGTCAGGGGTCAGGGTCAGGGGTCAGGGGTCAGGGTCAGGGGTCAGGGGTCAGGGTTTGGGATCAGGACTCAGGGGTCGGGGATCAGGGGTCAGGGGTCAGGGGTCAAAGGTAAGGGGTCATAGTTAGTTGTCAGGGGTCAGGGGTCTAGGGTCAAGGGTCACGGGGTCAGGGGTCAAGGGTCAGGGGGTCAGGGTTCAGGGGTCAGTGGTCGGGGTCAGGGGTCAAAGATCAGGGGTCAGGGTCAGGGGTCAAAGGTCAGGTGTCAGGGTCAGGGGTCAGGGGTCAGGGGTCAAGGGAATGGGGCCATGGTTAGGGGTCAGGGGTCAGGGGTCAGGAGTCAGGGGTCGGTGGTAAAGGGGTCAGGAGTCAGGGTTAGGGATCAGGGGGCAGGGTGAGGGGTCAAAGGTTAGGGGTCAGGGGTCAGGGGTCAGGGGTCATTGTTAGGGGTCACGGGTCATGGTTAGGGGTCAGGGGTCAGGAGTCAGGGGTCATGGTTAGCGGTCAGGGATCAGAGTCACTGTCAGGGGTCATGGTCAGGGGTCATGGTTAGGGGTCAGGGTTCAGGGGTCAAGGGTCAGGTGTCAGGGGTCAGGGGTGATGGTTAGGGGTCAGGGGTCAGGGGTCAGGCATCAGGCATCAGGGGTTAGGGGTCAGGGTTAGGGATCAGGAGTCAGGGGTCAGGGGTCAGAGTCAGGGATCAGGAGTCAGGGGTCAGGGGTCAGGGGTCAGGGGTCATGGTTAGGGGTCAGGGGTCAGGGGTCATGGTTAGGGGTCAGGGGTCTGGGGTCAAGGGTCAGGGGTCAGGGGATCAGGGGTCAGGAGGTCAGGAGTCAGGGGGTCATGTTCATGGTTAGGGGTCAGGGTCAGGGATCAGGGTCAGGGTCAGGGGTCAGGGGTCTGGGGTGAGTGGTCAGAGGTCAGGGCACAGGGGTCAGGGGTCAGGGGTCATTGTCAGGGCTCAGGGGTCATGGTCAGGGGTCAGGGGTCAAAGGTCAGGAGTCATGGTTAGGCGTCAGTGGTCAAGGGTCAGCGTCATGGTTAGGGGTCGGGGTCAGGGTCAGGGAATGGGGTCATGGTTAGGGGTCAGCGGTCAGGGTCAGGGGCCATGGTTAGGGGTCAGGGGTCAGGGGTCAGGGGGTCAGGGGGTCAGGGGTCAGAGTTAGGGATCAGGACTCTGGGGTCAGGGGTCAGGGGTCAGGGTCATGGTTAGGGGTCAGGGGTCAGGGTCAGGGTCAGTGGTCATGGTTAGGGGTCAGGGGTCAGGGGTCATGGTTAGCGGTCAGGGGTCTGGGGTCAAGGGTCAGGGGTCAGGGGATCAGGGGTCAGGAGGTCAGGAGTCAGGGGGTCAGGTTCATGGTTAGGGGTCAGGGTCAGGGGTCATGGTTAGGGGTCAGGGGTCAGGGTCATGGTTTGGGGTCAGGGTCAGGGATCAGAGGTCAGCTGTCTGGGGTGAGTGGTCGGGGGTCAGAGTCAGGGCTCAGGGGTCGGGGGTCAGGGGTCAGGGTTAGGGATCAGGGGTCAGGGGTCAAGGGTCAGGTGTCAGGGGTCAGGGGTGATGGTTAGGGATCAGGAGTCAGGGGTCAGGAGTCAGAGTCAGGGATCAGGGGTCAGGGGTCAGGGGTCAGGGGTCAGGGGTCAGGGGTCAGGGGTCAGGGGTCAGGCTTAGGGATCAGGGGTCAGGGTCAGGGGTCAGGGGTCAAAGGTCAGGGGTCATGGTCATGGGTCATGGTCAGGGGTCATTAGTAGGGGTCAGGGGTCAGTGGTCAAGGGTCAGCGTCATGGTCAGGGGTCGGGGTCAGGGTCAGGGGTCAGGGTCAGGTGTCATGGTTAGGGGTCAGGGGTCAGGGGTCAGGGGGTCAGGGTCATGGTTAGGGGTCAGGGGTCAGGGTCTGGGGTCATGGTTAGGGGTCAGGGGTCAGGGGATCAGGGGTCATGGTTAGGGGTCAGGGGTCAGGGTCATGGTTAGGGGTCAGGGATCAGGGTCAGGGTCAGGGGTCTGGGGTGAGTGGTCAGAGGTCAGGGGTTAGGGGTCAGGGGTCAGAGTCAGGGGTCAGGGGTCAGTGGTCAGGGGTCAGGGTTAGGGATTAGGGGGCAGGGTCAGGGGTCAAAGGTCAGGGGTCAAAGGTCAGGGGTCAGGGGTCAGGGGTCATTGTTAGGGGTCAGGGGTCATGGTTAGGGGTCAGGGGTCGGGGATCAGGGGGTCAGGGGTCAGGGTTAGGGATCAGGGTTCAGGGGTCGGGGGTCAGGGTCAGGGTCAGGGGTCAAAGGTCAGGGGTCATGGTTAGGGGTCAGGGGTCAGGGGTCAAGGGTCAGGGGTCAAGGGTCATGGTCTGGGGTGAGTGGTCAGGGGTCAGGGTCATGGTTAGGCGTCAGGGAATGGGGTCATGGTTAGGGGTCAGGGGTCAGGGGTCAGGAGTCAGGGGTCATGGTTAGCGGTCAGGGATCAGAGTCACTGTCAGGGGTCATGGCCAGGGGTCATGGTTAGGGGTCAGGGGTCAGGGGTCAGGGGTCAAGGGTCAGGTGTCAGGGGTCAGGGGTGATGGTTAGGGGTCAGGGGTCAGGGGTCAGGCATCAGGCATCAGGGGTTAGGGGTTAGGGTTAGGGATCAGGAGTCAGGGGTCAGGGGTCAGAGTCAGGGATCAGGGGTCAGGGGTCAGAGTCAGGGATCAGGAGTCTGGGGTCAAGGGTCAGGGGTCAGGGGTCAGGGGTCAGGGGTCAAAGGTCAGGGGTCATTGTCATAGGTCAGGGGTCATTAATAGGGGTCAGGGGTCAGGGGTCAAGGGTCAGGGTCGTGGTTAGGGGTCAGGGGTCGGGGTCAGGGAATGGGGTCATGGTTAGGGGTCAGCGGTCAGGCTCAGGCTCAGGGGTCATGGTTAGGGGTCAGGGGTCAGGGGGTCAGGGGTCAGGGGGTATGGGGTCAGGGTCATGGTTAGGGGTCAGGGGTCAGGGTCTGGGGTCATGGTTAGGGGTCAGGGGTTAGGGGTCATGGTTAGGGGTCAGGGGTCTGGGGTCAAGGGTCAGGGGTCAGGGGATCAGGGGTCAGGAGGTCAGGAGTCAGGGGGTCAGGTTCATGGTCAGGGGTCAGGGTCAGGGGTCATGGTTAGGGGTCAGGGGTCAGAGTCAGGGGTCAGGGGTCAGGAGGTCAGGGGTCAAGGGTCAGGGGTCAGGGGTCAGGCGTCAGGGGTCAGGGGTCAGGGGTCAAAGATCAGGGGTCAGGGTCAGGGGTCAAAGGTCAGGTGTCAGGGGTCAGGTGTCAGGGTCAGGAGTCAGGGGTCAGGGGTCAAGGGAATGGGGCCATGGTTAGGGGTCAGGGGTCAGGGGTCAGGAGTCAGGGTTAGGGATCAGGGGGCAGGGTGAGGGGTCAAAGGTCAGGGGTCAGGGTTAGGGGTCAGGGGTCAGGGGTCATGGTTAGGGGTTAGGGGTCAGGGGTCAGGAGTCAGGGGTCATGGTTAGCGGTCAGGGGTCAGAGTCACTGTCAGGGGTCATGGTCAGGGGTCATGGTTAGGGGTCAGGGTTCAGGGGTCAAGGGTCAGGTGTCAGGGGTCAGGGGTGATGGTTAGGGGTCAGGGGTCAGGGGTCAGGGGTCATTGTTAGGGGTCAGGGGTCATGGTTAGGGGTCAGGGGTCAGGGGTCAGGAGTCAGGGGTCATGGTTAGCGGTCAGGGATCAGAGTCACTGTCAGGGGTCATGGTCAGGGGTCATGGTTAGGGGTCAGGGGTCAGGGGTCAGGGGTCAGGGGTCAGGGTCAGGTGTCAGGGGTCAGGGGTGATGGTTAGGGGTCAGGGGTCAGGGGTCAGGCATCAGGGGTTAGGGGTTAGGGTTAGGGATCAGGAGTCAGGGGTCAGGGGTCAGAGTCAGGGATCAGGGGTCAGGGGTCAGGAGTCAGGGTTAGGGTTCAGGGGGCAGGGTGAGGGGTCAAAGGTCAGGGGTCAGGGTTAGGGGTCAGGGGTCAGGGGTCATGGTTAGGGGTTAGGGGTCAGGGGTCAGGAGTCAGGGGTCATGGTTAGCGGTCAGGGGTCAGAGTCACTGTCAGGGGTCATGGTCAGGGGTCATGGTTAGGGGTCAGGGTTCAGGGGTCAAGGGTCAGGTGTCAGGGGTCAGGGGTGATGGTTAGGGGTCAGGGGTCAGGGGTCAGGGGTCATTGTTAGGGGTCAGGGGTCATGGTTAGGGGTCAGGGGTCAGGGGTCAGGAGTCAGGGGTCATGGTTAGCGGTCAGGGATCAGAGTCACTGTCAGGGGTCATGGTCAGGGGTCATGGTTAGGGGTCAGGGGTCAGGGGTCAGGGGTCAGGGGTCAGGGTCAGGTGTCAGGGGTCAGGGGTGATGGTTAGGGGTCAGGGGTCAGGGGTCAGGCATCAGGCATCAGGGGTTAGGGGTTAGGGTTAGGGATCAGGAGTCAGGGGTCAGGGGTCAGAGTCAGGGATCAGGGGTCAGGGGTCAGAGTCAGGGATCAGGAGTCTGGGGTCAAGGGTCAGGGGTCAGGGGTCAGGGGTCAAAGGTCAGGGGTCATTGTCATAGGTCAGGGGTCATTAATAGGGGTCAGGGGTCAGGGGTCAAGGGTCAGGGTCGTGGTTAGGGGTCAGGGGTCGGGGTCAGGGAATGGGGTCATGGTTAGGGGTCAGCGGTCAGGCTCAGGCTCAGGGGTCATGGTTAGGGGTCAGGGGTCAGGGGGTCAGGGGTCAGGGGGTATGGGGTCAGGGTCATGGTTAGGGGTCAGGGTCTGGGGTCATGGTTAGGGGTCAGGGGTTAGGGGTCATGGTTAGGGGTCAGGGGTCTGGGGTCAAGGGTCAGGGGTCAGGGGATCAGGGGTCAGGAGGTCAGGAGTCAGCGGGTCAGGTTCATGGTTAGGGGTCAGGGTCAGGGGTCATGGTTAGGGGTCAGGGGTCAGGGTCAGGGGTCAGGGGTCAGGGGTCAGGGAATGGTTAGGGGTCAGGGGTCACGGAATTGGGTCATGGTTAGTGGTCAGGGGTCAGGGGTCAGGGGTCATGGTTAGGGGTCAGGGGTCAGGGTCATGGTTTGGGGTCAGGGTCAGGGATCAGGGGTCAGCTGTCTGGGGTGAGTGGTCGGGGGTCAGAGTCAGGGATCAGGGGTCAGGGGTCAGGGGTCAGGGGTCAGGGGTCAGGGGTCAGGGGTCAGGGGTCAGGTGTCATGGTTAGGGGTCAACGGTCAGGGGTCATTGTCATGGGTCAGGGGTCATTAATAGGGGTCAGGGGTCAGGGGTCAAGGGTCAGGGTCGTGGTTAGGGGTCAGGGGTCAGGGAATGGGGTCATGGTTAGGGGTCAGCGGTCAGGCTCAGGGTCAGGGGTCATGGTTAGGGGTCAGGGGTCAGGGGGTCAGGGGTCAGGGGGTCAGGGGTCAGGGGTCAGGGTTAGGGATCAGGGGTCATTGTCAGGGGTCAGGGGTCAAAGTTCAGGGGTCATGGTCATGGGTCATGGTCAGGGGTCATTAGTAGGGGTCAGGGGTCAGTGGTCAAGGGTCAGCGTCATGGTTAGGGGTCAGGTGTCAGGGTCAGGGAATGGGGTCATGGTTAGGGGTCAGCGGTCAGGGAATGGGGTCATGGTTAGGGTTAGGGTTAGGGTCATGGTTAGGGGTCAGGGTCAGGGGTCAGGGATAGAGTCAGGGGTCTGGGGTCAGGGGTCAGGGATCAGGGGGTCAGGGGTCAGGGTTAGGGATCAGGGGTCAGGGGTCAGGGGTCAGGGGTCAGAGTCAGGGGTCGGTGGTCATGGGTCAGGAGTCAGGGGTCATGGTTAGCGGTCAGGGGTCAGAGTCACTGTCAGGGGTCATGGTCAGGGGTCATGGTTAGGGGTCAGGGGTCAGGGGTCAGGGGTCAAGGGTCAGGTGTCAGGGGTCAGGGGTGATGGTTAGGGGTCAGGGGTCAGGGGTCAGGCATCAGGCATCAGGGGTTAGGGGTTAGGGTTAGGGATCAGGAGTCAGGGGTCAGGGGTCAGAGTCAGGGGTCAGGGGTCAGGGGTCAGAGTCAGGGATCAGGAGTCAGGGGTCAGGGGTCAGGGGTCAGGGGTCAGGGGTCAGGGGTCAAAGGTCAGTGGTCATTGTCATGGGTCAGGGGTCATTAATAGGGGTCAGGCGTCAGGGGTCAAGGGTCAGGGTCGTGGTTAGGGGTCAGGGGTCGGGGTCAGGGAATGGGGTCATGGTTAGGGGTCAGCGGTCAGGCTCAGGCTCAGGGGTCATGGTTAGGGGTCAGGGGTCAGGGGGTCAGGGGTTAGGGGGTCAGGGGTCAGGGTCATGGTTAGGGGTCAGGGATCAGGGTCAGGGTCAGGGGTCTGGGGTGAGTGGTCAGAGGTCAGGGGTTAGGGGTCAGGGGTCAGAGTAATGGGTCAGGGGTCAGTGGTCAGGGGTCAGGGTTAGGGATTAGGGGACAGGGTCAGGGGTCAAAGGTCAGGGGTCAATGTTCAGGGGTCAGGGGTCATTGTTAGGGGTTAGGGGTCAGGGGTCAGGGGTCAGGAGGTCAGGGGGTCAGGGGTCATGGCTAGGGGTCAGGGGTCAAGGGTCAGGGGTCAGGGATAGAGTCAGGGGTCTGGGGTCAGGGGTCAGGGATCAGGGGTTCAGGGGTCAGGGTTAGGGATCAGGGGTCAGGGGTCAGGGGTCAGGGGTCAGGGGTCAGAGTCAGGGGTCGGTGGTCAGGTGTCA
Organism: Passer domesticus; assembly: GCF_036417665.1. Lineage (NCBI taxonomy): Eukaryota > Metazoa > Chordata > Aves > Passeriformes > Passeridae > Passer > Passer domesticus. The sequence goes on from NW_026990187.1 coordinate 278,367, forward strand.
GGAGTCAGGGGTCATGGTTAGCGGTCAGGGGTCAGAGTCACTGTCAGGGGTCATGGTCAGGGGTCATGGTTAGGGGTCAGGGGTCAGGGGTCAGCGGTCAAGGGTCAGGTGTCAGGGGTCAGGGGTGATGGTTAGGGGTCAGGGGTCAGGGGTCAGGCATCAGGGGTTAGGGGTTAGGGTTAGGGATCAGGAGTCAGGGGTCAGGGGTCAGAGTCAGGGATCAGGGGTCAGGGGTCAGAGTCAGGGATCAGGAGTCAGGGGTCAGGGGTCAGGGGTCAGGGGTCAAAGGTCAGGGGTCATTGTCATGGGTCAGGGGTCATTAATAGGGGTCAGGCGTCAGGGGTCAAGGGTCAGGGTCGTGGTTAGGGGTCAGGGGTCGGGGTCAGGGAATGGGGTCATGGTTAGAGGTCAGCGGTCAGGCTCAGGCTCAGGGGTCATGGTTAGGGGTCAGGGGTCAGGGGGTCAGGGGTCAGGGGGTATGGGGTCAGGGTCATGGTTAGGGGTCAGGGGTCAAGGGTCAGGGGTCAGGGGATCAGGGGTCAGGAGGTCAGGAGTCAGGGGGTCAGGTTCATGGTTAGGGGTCAGGGTCAGGGGTCATGGTTAGGGGTCAGGGGTCAGGGTCAGGGGTCAGGGGTCAGGGGTCAGGGAATGGTTAGGGGTCAGGGGTCAGGGAATTGGGTCATGGTTAGTGGTCAGGGGTCAGGGTCAGGGGTCAGGGGTCAGGGGTCATGGTTAGGGGTCAGGGGTCGGGGTCATGGTTTGGGGTCAGGGTCAGGGATCAGGGGTCAGCTGTCTGGGGTGAGTAGTCGGCGGTCAGAGTCAGGGGTCAGGGGTCAGGGGTCAGGGGTCAGGGGGTCAAAGGTCAGGGGTCATTGTCATGGGTCAGGGGTCATTAATAGGGGTCAGGGGTCAGGGGTCAAGGGTCAGGGTCGTGGTTAGGGGTCAGGGGTCAGGGAATGGGGTCATGGTTAGGGGTCAGCGGTCAGGGGTCAGGGGGTATGGGGTCAGGGGTCTGGGGTCGAGGGTCAGGGGTCAGGGGATCAGGGGTCAGGAGGTCAGGAGTCAGGGGGTCAGGTTCATGGTTAGGGGTCAAGGGTCAGGGGTCATGGTTAGGGGTCAGGGGTCAGGGTCAGGGGTCAGGGGTCAGGGGTCAGGGAATGGTTAGGGGTCAGGGGTCAGGGAATTGGGTCATGGTTAGTGGACAGGGGTCAGGGTCAGGGTCAGGGGTCAGGGGTCATGGTTAGGGGTCAGGGGTCAGGGTCATGGTTTGGGGTCAGGGTCAGGGATCAGGGGTCAGCTGTCTGGGGTGAGTGGTCGGGGGTCAGAGTCAGGGCTCAGGGGTCGGGGGTCAGGGGTCAGGGTCAGGGGTCAGGGGTCAGGGTCAGGGGTCAGGGGTCAGGGTTTGGGATCAGGACTCAGGGGTCGGGGATCAGGGGTCAGGGGTCAGGGGTCAAAGGTAAGGGGTCATAGTTAGTTGTCAGGGGTCAGGGGTCTAGGGTCAGGGGTCACGGGGTCAGGGGTCAAGGGTCAGGGGGTCAGGGTTCAGGGGTCAGTGGTCGGGGTCAGGGGTCAAAGATCAGGGGTCAGGGTCAGGGGTCAAAGGTCAGGTGTCAGGGTCAGGGGTCAGGGGTCAGGGGTCAAGGGAATGGGGCCATGGTTAGGGGTCAGGGGTCAGGGGTCAGGAGTCAGGGGTCGGTGGTAAAGGGGTCAGGAGTCAGGGTTAGGGATCAGGGGGCAGGGTGAGGGGTCAAAGGTTAGGGGTCAGGGGTCAGGGGTCAGGGGTCATTGTTAGGGGTCACGGGTCATGGTTAGGGGTCAGGGGTCAGGAGTCAGTGTCAGGGGTCATGGTCAGGGGTCATGGTTAGGGGTCAGGGGTCAGGGGTCAGGCATCAGGCATCAGGGGTTAGGGGTCAGGGTTAGGGATCAGGAGTCAGGGGTCAGGGGTCAGAGTCAGGGATCAGGAGTCAGGGGTCAGGGGTCAGGGGTCAGGGGTCAGGGGTCAGGGGTCAGGGGTCAGGGGTCAGGGGTCAAAGGTCAAAGGTCAGGGGTCATTGTCATGGGTCAGGGGTCATTAGTAGGGGTCAGGGGTCAGGGGTCAAGGGTCAGGGTCATGGTTAGGGGTCAGGGGTCAGGGTCAGGGAATGGGGTCATGGTTAGGGTTCAGCGGTCAGGCTCAGGGTCAGGGGTCATGGTTAGGGGTCAGGGTTCAGGGCGTCAGGGGTCAGGGGGTCAGGGGTCAGGGGTCAGGGTTAGGGATCAGGGGTCAGGGTCAGGGGTCAGGCGTCAGGGGTCAGGGGTCATTAGTAGGGGTCAGGGGTCAAGGGTCAGGGTCATGGTTAGGGGTCAGGGTCAGGGTCAGGGAATGGGGTCATGGTTAGGGGTCAGCGGTCAGGGAATGGGGTCATGGTTAGGGGTCAGGGGTCAGGGGGTCAGGGGGTCAGGGGTCAGAGTTAGGGATCAGGACTCAGGGGTCAGGGGTCAGGGGTCAGGGTCATGGTTAGGGGTCAGGTATCAGGGTCAGGGTCAGGGGTCATGGTTAGGGGTCAGGGGTCAGGGGTCATGGTTAGGGGTCAGGGGTCTGGGGTCAAGGGTCAGGGGTCAGGGGATCAGGGGTCAGGAGGTCAGGAGTCAGGGGGTCAGGTTCATGGTTAGGGGTCAGGGTCAGGGATCAGGGTCAGGGTCAGGGGTCAGGGGTCTGGGGTGAGTGGTCAGAGGTCAGGGCACAGGGGTCAGGGGTCAGGGGTCATTGTCAGGGCTCAGGGGTCATGGTCAGGGGTCAGGGGTCAAAGGTCAGGAGTCATGGTTAGGCGTCAGTGGTCAAGGGTCAGCGTCATGGTTAGGGGTCGGGGTCAGGGTCAGGGAATGGGGTCATGGTTAGGGGTCAGCGGTCAGGGTCAGGGGCCATGGTTAGGGGTCAGGGGTCAGGGGTCAGGGGGTCAGGGGGTCAGGGGTCAGAGTTAGGGATCAGGACTCTGGGGTCAGGGGTCAGGGGTCAGGGTCATGGTTAGGGGTCAGGGGTCAGGGTCAGGGTCAGGGGTCATGGTTAGGGGTCAGGGGTCAGGGGTCATGGTTAGCGGTCAGGGGTCTGGGGTCAAGGGTCAGGGGTCAGGGGATCAGGGGTCAGGAGGTCAGGAGTCAGGGGGTCAGGTTCATGGTTAGGGGTCAGGGTCAGGGGTCATGGTTAGCGGTCAGGGCTCAGGGGTCGGGGGTCAGGGGTCAGGGTTAGGGATCAGGGGTCAGGGGTCAAAGGTAAGGGGTCATGGTAAGGGGTCATGGGTCAGGCGTCAAGGGTCAGGTGTCAGGGGGTCAGGGGGTCAGAGGGTCAGGGGGTCAGGGGTCAGGGGTCAGGCGTAGGGGTCAGGGGTCAGGGTCATGGTTAGGGGTCAGGGGTCAGGGTCAGGGGTCAGGGTCAGGTGTCATGGTTAGGGGTCAGGGGTCAGGGGTCAGGGTGTCAGGGTCATGGTTAGGGGTCAGGGGTCAGGGTCTGGGGTCATGGTTAGGGGTCAGGGGTCAGGGTCTGGGTCAGGGGTCATGGTTAGGGGTCAGGGGTCAGGGTCATGGTTAGGGGTCAGGGATCAGGGTCAGGGTCAGGGGTCTGGGGTGAGTGGTCAGAGGTCAGGGGTTAGGGGTCAGGGGTCAGAGTCAGGGGTCAGGGGTCAGTGGTCAGGGGTCAGGGTTAGGGATTAGGGGGCAGGGTCAGGGGTCAAAGGTCAGGGGTCAAAGGTCAGGGGTCAAAGGTCAGGGGTCAGGGGTCATTGTTAGGGGTCAGGGGTCATGGTTAGGGGTCAGGGGTCAGGGGTCAGGAGGTCAGGGGGTCAGGGGTCATGGCTAGGGGTCAGGGGTCAAGGGTCAGGGGTCAGGGATAGAGTCAGGGGTCCGGGGTCAGGGGTCAGGGATCAGGGGGTCAGGGGTCAGGGTTAGGGATCAGGGGTCAGGGGTCGGGGGTCAGGGTCAGGGTCAGGGGTCAAAGGTCAGGGGTCATGGTTAGGGGTCAGGGGTCAGGGGTCAAGGGTCAGGGGTCAAGGGTCATGGTCTGGGGTGAGTGGTCAGGGGTCAGGGTCATGGTTAGGCGTCAGGGAATGGGGTCATGTTTAGGGGTCAGGGGTCAGGGGTCAGAGTCAGGGGTCATGGTTAGCGGTCAGGGATCAGAGTCACTGTCAGGTGTCATGGTTAGGGGTCAGGGGTCAGGGGTCAAGGGTCAGGTGTCAGGGGTCAGGGGTGATGGTTAGGGGTCAGGGGTCAGGGGTCAGGCATCAGGCATAAGGGGTTAGGGGTTAGGGTTAGGGATCATGAGTCAGGGGTCAGGGGTCAGAGTCAGGGATCAGGGGTCAGGGGTCAGAGTCAGGGATCAGGAGTCTGGGGTCAAGGGTCAGGGGTCAGGGGTCAGGGGTCAGGGGTCAAAGGTCAGGGGTCATTGTCATGGGTCAGGGGTCATTAATAGGGGTCAGGGGTCAGGGGTCAAGGGTCAGGGTCGTGGTTAGGGGTCAGGGGTCGGGGTCAGGGGGTCAGGGGGTCAGGGGTCAGAGTTAGGGATCAGGACTCTGGGGTCAGGGGTCAGGGGTCAGGGTCATGGTTAGGGGTCAGGGGTCAGGGTCAGGGTCAGGGGTCGTGGTTAGGGGTCAGGGGTCAGGGGTCATGGTTAGCGGTCAGGGGTCTGGGGTCAAGGGTCAGGGGTCAGGGGATCAGGGGTCAGGAGGTCAGGAGTCAGGGGGTCAGGTTCATGGTTAGGGGTCAGGGTCAGGGGTCATGGTTAGGGGTCAGGGGTCAGGGTCATGGTTTGGGGTCAGGGTCAGGGATCAGAGGTCAGCTGTCTGGGGTGAGTGGTCGGGGGTCAGAGTCAGGGCTCAGGGGTCGGGGGTCAGGGGTCAGGGTTAGGGATCAGGGGTCAGGGGTCAAAGGTAAGGGGTCATGGTAAGGGGTCATGGGTCAGGCGTCAAGGGTCAGGTGTCAGGGGGTCAGGGGGTCAGAGGGTCAGGGGGTCAGGGGTCAGGGGTCAGGCGTAGGGGTCAGGGGTCAGGGTCATGGTTAGGGGTCAGGGGTCAGGGTCAGGGGTCAGGGTCAGGTGTCAGGGGGTCAGGGGGTCAGAGGGTCAGGGGGTCAGGGGTCAGGGGTCAGGCGTAGGGGTCAGGGGTCAGGGTCATGGTTAGGGGTCGGGGGTCAGGGTCAGGGGTCAGGGTCAGGTGTCATGGTTAGGGGTCAGGGGTCAGGGGTCAGGGGGTCAGGGTCATGGTTAGGGGTCAGGGGTCAGGGTCTGGGGTCATGGTTAGGGGTCAGGGGTCAGGGTCTGGGTCAGGGGTCATGGTTAGGGGTCAGAGGTCAGGGTCATGGTTAGGGGTCAGGGATCAGGGTCAGGGTCAGGGGTCTGGGGTGAGTGGTCAGAGGTCAGGGGTTAGGGGTCAGGGGTCAGAGTCAGGGGTCAGGGGTCAGTGGTCAGGGGTCAGGGTTAGGGATTAGGGGGCAGGGTCAGGGGTCAAAGGTCAGGGGTCAAAGTTCAGGGGTCAGGGGTCATTGTTAGGGGTCAGGGGTCATGGTTAGGGGTCAGGGGTCAGGGGTCAGGAGGTCAGGGGGTCAGGGGTCATGGCTAGGGGTCAGGGGTCAAGGGTCAGGGGTCAGGGATAGAGTCAGGGGTCTGGGGTCAGGGGTCAGGGATCAGGGGGTCAGGGGTCAGGGTTACGGATCAGGGGTCAGGGGTCGGGGGTCAGGGTCAGGGTCAGGGTCAGGGGTCAAAGGTCAGGGGTCATGGTTAGGGGTCAGGGGTCAGGGGTCAAGGGTCAGGGGTCAAGGGTCATGGTCTAGGGTGAGTTGTCAGGGGTCAGGGTCATGGTTAGGCGTCAGGGAATGGGGTCATGGTTAGGGGTCAGGGGTCAGGGGTCAGAGTCAGGGGTCATGGTTAGCGGTCAGGGATCAGAGTCACTGTCAGGTGTCATGGTTAGGGGTCAGGGGTCAGGGGTCAAGGGTCAGGTGTCAGGGGTCAGGGGTGATGGTTAGGGGTCAGGGGTCAGGGGTCAGGCATCAGGCATAAGGGGTTAGGGGTTAGGGTTAGGGATCATGGGTCAGGGGTCAGAGTCAGGGATCAGGGGTCAGGGGTCAGAGTCAGGGATCAGGCGTCTGGGGTCAAGGGTCAGGGGTCAGGGGTCAGGGGTCAGGGGTCAGGGGTCAAAGGTCAGGGGTCATTGTCATGGGTCAGGGGTCATTAATAGGGGTCAGGGGTCAGGGGTCAAGGGTCAGGGTCGTGGTTAGGGGTCAGGGGTCTTTCACGTCAGGTTTTTCACGTAGCTACAGAGTGTTTGCAAATGGCTCCGTCTGTTTTGTGTGTTTGTAGGCTGTTCGAAGAGCGTATAAGGCGTGTATCTAGTCCTGTTCAGTATCATGAATTTGACGGTGTTTTCAGGTGGTTGTACAGTGTTTTCAAAAGCTTCGGGCTGTTTTGTGCGTATACAGGCTGCTAGAGGTGAGTCTTAGGCGATTTTCTGGTCCTATAGTATAGCATGACTTGGAAGGTGTTTTGGCTTAGTTACAGAGTGTTTTCAAATGCCTCGGAATGTTTTGTGTATTTTTAGACTGCTGGAAAAGCGTCTTCGCTGTGTTTCTGGTCCTTGTCTTTTAGCATGGCTTTGCAGGTGTTTTCGCGCAGTTTACAAATGTCTCGGACTGTTTGCTGTGATTCTAAGCTATTGGAGGACCGTCTTCAGCACGATTCTGGTCCTGTTGAATTGCATGATATTGCAGGTGTTTTCGCATAGTTTTCCAGTGTTTTCAGATGTGGTTAGAGGTTTGGTGTGATTTTAGATTGCTGGAGGACCGTCTTCGGCCTGTTTCTGGACCTGAGGAATAGCATGATATTGCAGATGTTTTCGCGTAGTTACAGAGTGTCTTCAAACACCTCGGGCTGTTTTGTATGTTTGTAGGCTCTTGGAAGAGCGTATAAGGCGGGTACCTGGTCCTGTTCTGTATCATGACTTTTCAGGTGTTTTCAGGTGGTTGTACAGCGTTTTCAAAAGCCACAGGCTGCTTTCTGCCTATACAGGCTGCTAGAGGTGAGTCTTGGGCGTTATTCTGCTCCTTTTCTATTGCATGATATTGCAAGTGTTTTCGCGCATTTACAGCGTGTTTTCAAATGTCGTGAGATCTTTGGTGTGATTTTAGGCTGTTGGAGGAGCGTATAAGGCGTGTTTCTGGTCCTTTTGTATTGCAGGACATTGCAGGTGTTTTGGCGTAGTTCTCCAGTGTTTTCAAATGTCCTGAGATGTTTGGTGTGATTTTAGGCTGCTGGAGGAGCGTCTTCTGCCGATTCTGGTCCTATAGTATAGCATGATATTGCAGGTGTTTTGGCGTAGTTTTCCAGGGTTTTCAAATGTCGTGAGATGTTTGGTGTGATTTTAGGCTGCTGGAGGAGCGTCTTCGGCCTGTTTCTGGTCCTTTTGAAAAGCACGATATTGCAGGTGTTTTCACGTAGTTACAGAGTGTTTTCAAAAGGCTCGGGCTGTTTTGTGTGTTTGGAGGCTGTTGGAATAGCGTATAAGGCGTGTTTCTGGTCCTTTTGTATTGCATGACATTGCAGGTGTTTTGGCGTAGTTTTCCAGAGTTTTCAAATGTCGTGAGATGTTTGGTGTGATTTTAGGCTGCTGGAGGAGCGTCTTCGGCCTGTTTCTGGTCCTGTTGAAAAGCACGATATTGCAGGGGTTTTCACGTAGCTACAGAGGGTTTTCAAAAGCCTCGGGCTGTTTTGTGTGTTTGTCGGCTGTTCGAAGAGCGTATAAGGCGTGTATCTAGTCCTGTTCAGTATCATGAATTTGACGGTGTTTTCAGGTGGTTGTACAGTGTTTTCAAAAGCTTCGGGCTGTTTTGTGCGTATACAGGCTGCTAGAGGTGAGTCTTAGGCGTATTTCTGGTCCTATAGTATAGCATGATATTGCAGGTGTTTTCGATTAGTTACAGAGTGTTTTCAAAAGGCTCCATCTGTTTTGTGTGTTTGTAGGCTGTTGGAAGAGCGTATAAGGCGAGTATCTAGTTCTGTTCTGTATCATGAATTTGCAGCTGTTTTCAAGTGGTTGTACCGTGTTTTCAAAAGCCTCGGTCGGTTTTGTGCGTATACAGGCAGCTAGAGGTGAGTCTCAGGCCTCTTTCTGGTCCTTTTGAAAAGCACGATATTGCAGGTGTTTTCACGTAGTTACAGAGTGTTTTCAAAAGGCTCGGGCTGTTTTGTGTGTTTGGAGGCTGTTGGAGGAGCGTATAAGGCGTGTTTCTGGTCCTTTTGTATTGCATGACATTGCAGGTGTTTTGGCGTAGTTTTCCAGAGTTTTCAAATGTCGTGAGATGTTTGGTGTGATTTTAGGCTGCTGGAGGAGCGTCTTCGGCCTGTTTCTGGTCCTGTTGAAAAGCACGATATTGCAGGGGTTTTCACGTAGCTACAGAGGGTTTTCAAAAGCCTCGGGCTGTTTTGTGTGTTTGTAGGCTGTTGGAAGAGCGTATAAGGCGTGTATCTAGTCCTGTTCAGTATCATGAATTTGACGGTGTTTTCAGGTGGTTGTACAGTGTTTTCAAAAGCTTCGGGCTGTTTTGTGCGTATACAGGCTGCTAGAGGTGAGTCTTAGGCGATTTTCTGGTCCTATAGTATAGCATGACTTGGAAGGTGTTTTGGCTTAGTTACAGAGTGTTTTCAAATGCCTCGGAATGTTTTGTGTATTTTTAGACTGCTGGAAAAGCGTCTTCGCTGTGTTTCTGGTCCTTGTCTTTTAGCATGGCTTTGCAGGTGTTTTCGCGCAGTTTACAAATGTCTCGGACTGTTTGCTGTGATTCTAAGCTATTGGAGGACCGTCTTCAGCACGATTCTGGTCCTGTTGAATTGCATGATATTGCAGGTGTTTTCGCATAGTTTTCCAGTGTTTTCAGATGTGGTTAGAGGTTTGGTGTGATTTTAGATTGCTGGAGGACCGTCTTCGGCCTGTTTCTGGACCTGAGGAATAGCATGATATTGCAGATGTTTTCGCGTAGTTACAGAGTGTCTTCAAACACCTCGGGCTGTTTTGTATGTTTGTAGGCTGTTGGAAGAGCGTATAAGGCGGGTACCCTGTCCTGTTCTGTATCATGACTTTTCAGGTGTTTTCAGGTGGTTGTACAGCGTTTTCAAAAGCCACAGGCTGCTTTCTGCCTATACAGGCTGCTAGAGGTGAGTCTTGGGCGTTATTCTGCTCCTTTTCTATTGCATGATATTGCAAGTGTTTTCGCGCATTTACAGCGTGTTTTCAAATGTCGTGAGATCTTTGGTGTGATTTTAGGCTGTTGGAGGAGCGTATAAGGCGTGTTTCTGGTCCTTTTGTATTGCATGACATTGCAGGTGTTTTGGCGTAGTTCTCCAGTGTTTTCAAATGTCCTGAGATGTTTGGTGTGATTTTAGGCTGCTGGAGGAGCGTCTTCGGCCTGTTTCTGGTCCTATTGTAAAGCAAGATATTGCAGGTGTTTTCGCGTATTTACAGCGTGTTTTCAAGTGTCGTGAGATGTTTGTTGTGATTTTAGGCTGCTGGAGGAGCGTCTTCGGCCTGTTTCTGGTCCTTTTGAAAAGCACGATATTGCAGGTGTTTTCACGTAGTTACAGAGTGTTTTCAAAAGGCTCGGGCTGTTTTGTGTGTTTGGAGGCTGTTGGAGGAGCGTATAAGGCGTGTTTCTGGTCCTTTTGTATTGCATGACATTGCAGGTGTTTTGGCGTAGTTTTCCCGAGTTTTCAAATGTCGTGAGATGTTTGGTGTGATTTTAGGCTGCTGGAGGAGCGTCTTCGGCCTGTTTCTGGTCCTGTTGAAAAGCACGATATTGCAGGGGTTTTCACGTAGCTACAGAGGGTTTTCAAAAGCCTCGGGCTGTTTTGTGTGTTTGTAGGCTGTTGGAAGAGCGTATAAGGCGTGTATCTAGTCCTGTTCAGTATCATGAATTTGACGGTGTTTTCAGGTGGTTGTACAGTGTTTTCAAAAGCTTCGGGCTGTTTTGTGCGTATACAGGCTGCTAGAGGTGAGTCTTAGGCGATTTTCTGGTCCTATAGTATAGCATGACTTGGAAGGTGTTTTGGCTTAGTTACAGAGTGTTTTCAAATGCCTCGGAATGTTTTGTGTATTTTTAGACTGCTGGAAAAGCGTCTTCGCTGTGTTTCTGGTCCTTGTCTTTTAGCATGGCTTTGCAGGTGTTTTCGCGCAGTTTACAAATGTCTCGGACTGTTTGCTGTGATTCTAAGCTATTGGAGGACCGTCTTCAGCACGATTCTGGTCCTGTTGAATTGCATGATATTGCAGGTGTTTTCGCATAGTTTTCCAGTGTTTTCAGATGTGGTTAGAGGTTTGGTGTGATTTTAGATTGCTGGAGGACCGTCTTCGGCCTGTTTCTGGACCTGAGGAATAGCATGATATTGCAGATGTTTTCGCGTAGTTACAGAGTGTCTTCAAACACCTCGGGCTGTTTTGTATGTTTGTAGGCTGTTGGAAGAGCGTATAAGGCGGGTACGCTGTCCTGTCCTGTATCATGACTTTTCAGGTGTTTTCAGGTGGTTGTACAGTGTTTTCAAAAGCCTCGGGCTGTTTTGTGCGTATACAGGCTGCTAGAGGTGAGTCTTAGGCGTATTTCTGGTCCTATAGTATAGCATGATATTGCAGGTGTTTTCGATTAGTTACAGAGTGTTTTCAAAAGGCTCCATCTGTTTTGTGGGTTTGTAGGCTGTTGGAAGAGCGTATAAGGCGAGTATCTAGTTCTGTTCTGTATCATGAATTTGCAGCTGTTTTCAAGTGGTTGTACCGTGTTTTCAAAAGCCTCGGTCGGTTTTGTGCGTATACAGGCAGCTAGAGGTGAGTCTCAGGCCTCTTTCTGGTCCTTTTGAAAAGCACGATATTGCAGGTGTTTTCACGTAGTTACAGAGTGTTTTCAAAAGGCTCGGGCTGTTTTGTGTGTTTGGAGGCTGTTGGAGGAGCGTATAAGGCGTGTTTCTGGTCCTTTTGTATTGCATGACATTGCAGGTGTTTTGGCGTAGTTTTCCAGAGTTTTCAAATGTCGTGAGATGTTTGGTGTGATTTTAGGCTGCTGGAGGAGCGTCTTCGGCCTGTTTCTGGTCCTGTTGAAAAGCACGATATTGCAGGGGTTTTCACGTAGCTACAGCGTGTTTTCAAGTGTCGTGAGATGTTTGGTGTGATTTTAGGCTGTTGGAGGAGCGTCTTCTGCCGATTCTGGTCCTATAGTATAGCAAGATATTGCAGGTGTTTTGGCGTAGTTTTCCAGTGTTTTCAAATGTCGTGAGATGTTTGGTGTGATTTTAGGCTGCTGGAGGAGCGTCTTCGGCCTGTTTCTGGTCCTTTTGAAAAGCACGCTATTGCAGGTTTTCTCACGTAGCTCCAGAGTGTTTGCAAAAGGCTCCGTCTGTTTTGTGTGTTTGTAGGCTGTTGGAAGAGCGTATAAGGCGTGTATCTAGTCCTGTTCAGTATCATGAATTTGACGGTGTTTTCAGGTGGTTGTACAGTGTTTTCAGAAGCCTCGGGCTGTTTTGTGCGTATACAGGCTGCTAGAGGTGAGTCTTAGGCGATTTTCTGGTCCTATAGTATAGCATGATATGGAAGGTGTTTTCGCTTAGTTACAGAGTGTTTTCAAATTCCTCGGAATGTTTTGTGTATTTTAGGCTACTGGAAAAGCATCTTCGCTGTGTTTCTGGTCCTTGTCTTTTAGCATGACTTTGCAGGTGTTTTCGCGCAGTTTTCAAATGTCTCGGACTGTTTGGTGTGATTTTAAGCTATTGGAGGAGCGTCTTCGGCCTGTTTCAGGTCCTGTGGAATAGCATGATATGGCAGGTGTTTTCGCTTAGTTACAGAGTGTTTTCAAATGCCTCGGGCTGTTTTGTGTGTTTGGAGGCTGTTGGAGGAGCGCATAAGGCGTGTTTCTGGTCCTTTTGTATTGCATGACATTGCAGGTGTTTTGGCGTAGTTTTCCAGTGTTTTCAAGTGTCCTGAGATGTTTGGTGTGATTTTAGGCTGCTGGAGGAGCGTCTTCGGCCTGTTTCTGGTCCTATTGTAAAGCAAGATATTGCAGGTGTTTTCGCGTATTTACAGCGTGTTTTCAAGTGTCGTGAGATGTTTGGTGTGATTTTAGGCTGCTGGAGGAGCGTCTTCGGCCTGTTTCTGGTCCTTTTGAAAAGCACGATATTGCAGGTGTTTTCACGTAGTTACAGAGTGTTTTCAAAAGGCTCGGGCTGTTTTGTGTGTTTGGAGGCTGTTGGAGGAGCGTATAAGGCGTGTTTCTGGTCCTTTTGTATTGCATGACATTGCAGGTGTTTTGGCGTAGTTTTCCAGAGTTTTCAAATGTCGTGAGATGTTTGGTGTGATTTTAGGCTGCTGGAGGAGCGTCTTCGGCCTGTTTCTGGTCCTGTTGAAAAGCACGATATTGCAGGGGTTTTCACGTAGCTACAGAGGGTTTTCAAAAGCCTCGGGCTGTTTTGTGTGTTTGTCGGCTGTTCGAAGAGCGTATAAGGCGTGTATCTAGTCCTGTTCAGTATCATGAATTTGACGGTGTTTTCAGGTGGTTGTACAGTGTTTTCAAAAGCCTCGGGCTGTTTTGTGCGTATACAGGCTGCTAGAGGTGAGTCTTAGGCGTATTTCTGGTCCTATAGTATAGCATGATATTGCAGGTGTTTTCGATTAGTTACAGAGTGTTTTCAAAAGGCTCCATCTGTTTTGTGTGTTTGTAGGCTGTTGGAAGAGCGTATAAGGCGAGTATCTAGTTCTGTTCTGTATCATGAATTTGCAGCTGTTTTCAAGTGGTTGTACCGTGTTTTCAAAAGCCTCGGTCGGTTTTGTGCGTATACAGGCAGCTAGAGGTGAGTCTCAGGCCTCTTTCTGGTCCTTTTGAAAAGCACGATATTGCAGGTGTTTTCACGTAGTTACAGAGTGTTTTCAAAAGGCTCGGGCTGTTTTGTGTGTTTGGAGGCTGTTGGAGGAGCGTATAAGGCGTGTTTCTGGTCCTTTTGTATTGCATGACATTGCAGGTGTTTTGGCGTAGTTTTCCAGAGTTTTCAAATGTCGTGAGATGTTTGGTGTGATTTTAGGCTGCTGGAGGAGCGTCTTCGGCCTGTTTCTGGTCCTGTTGAAAAGCACGATATTGCAGGGGTTTTCACGTAGCTACAGAGGGTTTTCAAAAGCCTCGGGCTGTTTTGTGTGTTTGTAGGCTGTTGGAAGAGCGTATAAGGCGTGTATCTAGTCCTGTTCAGTATCATGAATTTGACGGTGTTTTCAGGTGGTTGTACAGTGTTTTCAAAAGCTTCGGGCTGTTTTGTGCGTATACAGGCTGCTAGAGGTGAGTCTTAGGCGATTTTCTGGTCCTATAGTATAGCATGACTTGGAAGGTGTTTTCGCTTAGTTACAGAGTGTTTTCAAATGCCTCGGAATGTTTTGTGTATTTTTAGACTGCTGGAAAAGCGTCTTCGCTGTGTTTCTGGTCCTTGTCTTTTAGCATGGCTTTGCAGGTGTTTTCGCGCAGTTTACAAATGTCTCGGACTGTTTGCTGTGATTCTAAGCTATTGGAGGACCGTCTTCAGCACGATTCTGGTCCTGTTGAATTGCATGATATTGCAGGTGTTTTCGCATAGTTTTCCAGTGTTTTCAGATGTGGTTAGAGGTTTGGTGTGATTTTAGATTGCTGGAGGACCGTCTTCGGCCTGTTTCTGGACCTGAGGAATAGCATGATATTGCAGATGTTTTCGCGTAGTTACAGAGTGTCTTCAAACACCTCGGGCTGTTTTGTATGTTTGTAGGCTGTTGGAAGAGTGTATAAGGCGGGTACCCTGTCCTGTTCTGTATCATGACTTTTCAGGTGTTTTCAGGTGGTTGTACAGCGTTTTCAAAAGCCACAGGCTGCTTTCTGCCTATACAGGCTGCTAGAGGTGAGTCTTGGGCGTTATTCTGCTCCTTTTCTATTGCATGATATTGCAAGTGTTTTCGCGCATTTACAGCGTGTTTTCAAATGTCGTGAGATCTTTGGTGTGATTTTAGGCTGTTGGAGGAGCGTATAAGGCGTGTTTCTGGTCCTTTTGTATTGCATGACATTGCAGGTGTTTTGGCGTAGTTCTCCAGTGTTTTCAAATGTCCTGAGATGTTTGGTGTGATTTTAGGCTGCTGGAGGAGCGTCTTCGGCCTGTTTCTGGTCCTATTGTAAAGCAAGATATTGCAGGTGTTTTCGCGTATTTACAGCGTGTTTTCAAGTGTCGTGAGATGTTTGTTGTGATTTTAGGCTGCTGGAGGAGCGTCTTCGGCCTGTTTCTGGTCCTTTTGAAAAGCACGATATTGCAGGTGTTTTCACGTAGTTACAGAGTGTTTTCAAAAGGCTCGGGCTGTTTTGTGTGTTTGGAGGCTGTTGGAGGAGCGTATAAGGCGTGTTTCTGGTCCTTTTGTATTGCATGACATTGCAGGTGTTTTGGCGTAGTTTTCCCGAGTTTTCAAATGTCGTGAGATGTTTGGTGTGATTTTAGGCTGCTGGAGGAGCGTCTTCGGCCTGTTTCTGGTCCTGTTGAAAAGCACGATATTGCAGGGGTTTTCACGTAGCTACAGAGGGTTTTCAAAAGCCTCGGGCTGTTTTGTGTGTTTGTAGGCTGTTGGAAGAGCGTATAAGGCGTGTATCTAGTCCTGTTCAGTATCATGAATTTGACGGTGTTTTCAGGTGGTTGTACAGTGTTTTCAAAAGCTTCGGGCTGTTTTGTGCGTATACAGGCTGCTAGAGGTGAGTCTTAGGCGATTTTCTGGTCCTATAGTATAGCATGACTTGGAAGGTGTTTTGGCTTAGTTACAGAGTGTTTTCAAATGCCTCGGAATGTTTTGTGTATTTTTAGACTGCTGGAAAAGCGTCTTCGCTGTGTTTCTGGTCCTTGTCTTTTAGCATGGCTTTGCAGGTGTTTTCGCGCAGTTTACAAATGTCTCGGACTGTTTGCTGTGATTCTAAGCTATTGGAGGACCGTCTTCAGCACGATTCTGGTCCTGTTGAATTGCATGATATTGCAGGTGTTTTCGCATAGTTTTCCAGTGTTTTCAGATGTGGTTAGAGGTTTGGTGTGATTTTAGATTGCTGGAGGACCGTCTTCGGCCTGTTTCTGGACCTGAGGAATAGCATGATATTGCAGATGTTTTCGCGTAGTTACAGAGTGTCTTCAAACACCTCGGGCTGTTTTGTATGTTTGTAGGCTGTTGGAAGAGCGTATAAGGCGGGTACGCTGTCCTGTCCTGTATCATGACTTTTCAGGTGTTTTCAGGTGGTTGTACAGTGTTTTCAAAAGCCTCGGGCTGTTTTGTGCGTATACAGGCTGCTAGAGGTGAGTCTTAGGCGTATTTCTGGTCCTATAGTATAGCATGATATTGCAGGTGTTTTCGATTAGTTACAGAGTGTTTTCAAAAGGCTCCATCTGTTTTGTGTGTTTGTAGGCTGTTGGAAGAGCGTATAAGGCGAGTATCTAGTTCTGTTCTGTATCATGAATTTGCAGCTGTTTTCAAGTGGTTGTACCGTGTTTTCAAAAGCCTCGGTCGGTTTTGTGCGTATACAGGCAGCTAGAGGTGAGTCTCAGGCCTCTTTCTGGTCCTTTTGAAAAGCACGATATTGCAGGTGTTTTCACGTAGTTACAGAGTGTTTTCAAAAGGCTCGGGCTGTTTTGTGTGTTTGGAGGCTGTTGGAGGAGCGTATAAGGCGTGTTTCTGGTCCTTTTGTATTGCATGACATTGCAGGTGTTTTGGCGTAGTTTTCCAGAGTTTTCAAATGTCGTGAGATGTTTGGTGTGATTTTAGGCTGCTGGAGGAGCGTCTTCGGCCTGTTTCTGGTCCTGTTGAAAAGCACGATATTGCAGGGGTTTTCACGTAGCTACAGCGTGTTTTCAAGTGTCGTGAGATGTTTGGTGTGATTTTAGGCTGTTGGAGGAGCGTCTTCTGCCGATTCTGGTCCTATAGTATAGCATGATATTGCAGGTGTTTTGGCGTAGTTTTCCAGTGTTTTCAAATGTCGTGAGATGTTTGGTGTGATTTTAGGCTGTTGGAGGAGCGTCTTCGGCCTGTTTCTGGTCCTTTTGAAAAGCACGCTATTGCAGGTTTTCTCACGTAGCTCCAGAGTGTTTGCAAAAGGCTCCGTCTGTTTTGTGTGTTTGTAGGCTGTTGGAAGAGCGTATAAGGCGTGTATCTAGTCCTGTTCAGTATCATGAATTTGACGGTGTTTTCAGGTGGTTGTACAGTGTTTTCAAAAGCCTCGGGCTGTTTTGTGCGTATACAGGCTGCTAGAGGTGAGTCTTAGGCGTATTTCTGGTCCTATAGTATAGCATGATATTGCAGGTGTTTTCGATTAGTTACAGAGTGTTTTCAAAAGGCTCCATCTGTTTTGTGTGTTTGTAGGCTGTTGGAAGAGCGTATAAGGCGAGTATCTAGTTCTGTTCTGTATCATGAATTTGCAGCTGTTTTCAAGTGGTTGTACCGTGTTTTCAAAAGCCTCGGTCGGTTTTGTGCGTATACAGGCAGCTAGAGGTGAGTCTCAGGCCTCTTTCTGGTCCTTTTGAAAAGCACGATATTGCAGGTGTTTTCACGTAGTTACAGAGTGTTTTCAAAAGGCTCGGGCTGTTTTGTGTGTTTGGAGGCTGTTGGAGGAGCGTATAAGGCGTGTTTCTGGTCCTTTTGTATTGCATGACATTGCAGGTGTTTTGGCGTAGTTTTCCAGAGTTTTCAAATGTCGTGAGATGTTTGGTGTGATTTTAGGCTGCTGGAGGAGCGTCTTCGGCCTGTTTCTGGTCCTGTTGAAAAGCACGATATTGCAGGGGTTTTCACGTAGCTACAGAGGGTTTTCAAAAGCCTCGGGCTGTTTTGTGTGTTTGTAGGCTGTTGGAAGAGCGTATAAGGCGTGTATCTAGTCCTGTTCAGTATCATGAATTTGACGGTGTTTTCAGGTGGTTGTACAGTGTTTTCAGAAGCCTCGGGCTGTTTTGTGCGTATACAGGCTGCTAGAGGTGAGTCTTAGGCGATTTTCTGGTCCTATAGTATAGCATGATATGGAAGGTGTTTTCGCTTAGTTACAGAGTGTTTTCAAATTCCTCGGAATGTTTTGTGTATTTTAGGCTACTGGAAAAGCATCTTCGCTGTGTTTCTGGTCCTTGTCTTTTAGCATGACTTTGCAGGTGTTTTCGCGCAGTTTTCAAATGTCTCGGACTGTTTGGTGTGATTTTAAGCTATTGGAGGAGCGTCTTCGGCCTGTTTCAGGTCCTGTGGAATAGCATGATATGGCAGGTGTTTTCGCTTAGTTACAGAGTGTTTTCAAATGCCTCGGGCTGTTTTGTGTGTTTGGAGGCTGTTGGAGGAGCGCATAAGGCGTGTTTCTGGTCCTTTTGTATTGCATGACATTGCAGGTGTTTTGGCGTAGTTTTCCAGTGTTTTCAAGTGTCCTGAGATGTTTGGTGTGATTTTAGGCTGCTGGAGGAGCGTCTTCGGCCTGTTTCTGGTCCTATTGTAAAGCAAGATATTGCAGGTGTTTTCGCGTATTTACAGCGTGTTTTCAAGTGTCGTGAGATGTTTGGTGTGATTTTAGGCTGCTGGAGGAGCGTCTTCGGCCTGTTTCTGGTCCTTTTGAAAAGCACGATATTGCAGGTGTTTTCACGTAGTTACAGAGTGTTTTCAAAAGGCTCGGGCTGTTTTGTGTGTTTGGAGGCTGTTGGAGGAGCGTATAAGGCGTGTTTCTGGTCCTTTTGTATTGCATGACATTGCAGGTGTTTTGGCGTAGTTTTCCAGAGTTTTCAAATGTCGTGAGATGTTTGGTGTGATTTTAGGCTGCTGGAGGAGCGTCTTCGGCCTGTTTCTGGTCCTGTTGAAAAGCACGATATTGCAGGGGTTTTCACGTAGCTACAGAGGGTTTTCAAAAGCCTCGGGCTGTTTTGTGTGTTTGTCGGCTGTTCGAAGAGCGTATAAGGCGTGTATCTAGTCCTGTTCAGTATCATGAATTTGACGGTGTTTTCAGGTGGTTGTACAGTGTTTTCAAAAGCCTCGGGCTGTTTTGTGCGTATACAGGCTGCTAGAGGTGAGTCTTAGGCGTATTTCTGGTCCTATAGTATAGCATGATATTGCAGGTGTTTTCGATTAGTTACAGAGTGTTTTCAAAAGGCTCCATCTGTTTTGTGTGTTTGTAGGCTGTTGGAAGAGCGTATAAGGCGAGTATCTAGTTCTGTTCTGTATCATGAATTTGCAGCTGTTTTCAAGTGGTTGTACCGTGTTTTCAAAAGCCTCGGTCGGTTTTGTGCGTATACAGGCAGCTAGAGGTGAGTCTCAGGCCTCTTTCTGGTCCTTTTGAAAAGCACGATATTGCAGGTGTTTTCACGTAGTTACAGAGTGTTTTCAAAAGGCTCGGGCTGTTTTGTGTGTTTGGAGGCTGTTGGAGGAGCGTATAAGGCGTGTTTCTGGTCCTTTTGTATTGCATGACATTGCAGGTGTTTTGGCGTAGTTTTCCAGAGTTTTCAAATGTCGTGAGATGTTTGGTGTGATTTTAGGCTGCTGGAGGAGCGTCTTCGGCCTGTTTCTGGTCCTGTTGAAAAGCACGATATTGCAGGGGTTTTCACGTAGCTACAGAGGGTTTTCAAAAGCCTCGGGCTGTTTTGTGTGTTTGTAGGCTGTTGGAAGAGCGTATAAGGCGTGTATCTAGTCCTGTTCAGTATCATGAATTTGACGGTGTTTTCAGGTGGTTGTACAGTGTTTTCAGAAGCCTCGGGCTGTTTTGTGCGTATACAGGCTGCTAGAGGTGAGTCTTAGGCGATTTTCGGGTCCTATAGTATAGCATGATATGGAAGGTGTTTTCGCTTAGTTACAGAGTGTTTTCAAATTCCTCGGAATGTTTTGTGTATTTTAGGCTACTGGAAAAGCATCTTCGCTGTGTTTCTGGTCCTTGTCTTTTAGCATGACTTTGCAGGTGTTTTCGCGCAGTTTTCAAATGTCTCGGACTGTTTGGTGTGATTTTAAGCTATTGGAGGAGCGTCTTCGGCCTGTTTCAGGTCCTGTGGAATAGCATGATATGGCAGGTGTTTTCGCTTAGTTACAGAGTGTTTTCAAATGCCTCGGGCTGTTTTGTGTGTTTGGAGGCTGTTGGAGGAGCGCATAAGGCGTGTTTCTGGTCCTTTTGTATTGCATGACATTGCAGGTGTTTTGGCGTAGTTTTCCAGTGTTTTCAAGTGTCCTGAGATGTTTGGTGTGATTTTAGGCTGCTGGAGGAGCGTCTTCGGCCTGTTTCTGGTCCTATTGTAAAGCAAGATATTGCAGGTGTTTTCGCGTATTTACAGCGTGTTTTCAAGTGTCGTGAGATGTTTGGTGTGATTTTAGGCTGCTGGAGGAGCGTCTTCGGCCTGTTTCTGGTCCTTTTGAAAAGCACGATATTGCAGGTGTTTTCACGTAGTTACAGAGTGTTTTCAAAAGGCTCGGGCTGTTTTGTGTGTTTGGAGGCTGTTGGAGGAGCGTATAAGGCGTGTTTCTGGTCCTTTTGTATTGCATGACATTGCAGGTGTTTTGGCGTAGTTTTCCAGAGTTTTCAAATGTCGTGAGATGTTTGGTGTGATTTTAGGCTGCTGGAGGAGCGTCTTCGGCCTGTTTCTGGTCCTGTTGAAAAGCACGATATTGCAGGAGTTTTCACGTAGCTACAGCGTGTTTTCAAGTGTCGTGAGATGTTTGGTGTGATTTTAGGCTGTTGGAGGAGCGTCTTCTGCCGATTCTGGTCCTATAGTATAGCATGATATTGCAGGTGTTTTGGCGTAGTTTTCCAGTGTTTTCAAATGTCGTGAGATGTTTGGTGTGATTTTAGGCTGCTGGAGGAGCGTCTTCGGCCTGTTTCTGGTCCTTTTGAAAAGCACGCTATTGCAGGTTTTCTCACGTAGCTCCAGAGTGTTTGCAAAAGGCTCCGTCTGTTTTGTGTGTTTGTAGGCTGTTGGAAGAGCGTATAAGGCGTGTATCTAGTCCTGTTCAGTATCATGAATTTGACGGTGTTTTCAGGTGGTTGTACAGTGTTTTCAAAAGCCTCGGGCTGTTTTGTGCGTATACAGGCTGCTAGAGGTGAGTCTTAGGCGATTTTCTGGTCCTATAGTATAGCATGATATGGAAGGTGTTTTCGATTAGTTACAGAGTGTTTTCAAAAGGCTCCATCTGTTTTGTGTGTTTGTAGGCTGTTGGAAGAGCGTATAAGGCGAGTATCTAGTTCTGTTCTGTATCATGAATTTGCAGCTGTTTTCAAGTGGTTGTACCGTGTTTTCAAAAGCCTCGGTCGGTTTTGTGCGTATACAGGCAGCTAGAGGTGAGTCTCAGGCCTCTTTCTGGTCCTTTTGAAAAGCACGATATTGCAGGTGTTTTCACGTAGTTACAGAGTGTTTTCAAAAGGCTCGGGCTGTTTTGTGTGTTTGGAGGCTGTTGGAGGAGCGTATAAGGCGTGTTTCTGGTCCTTTTGTATTGCATGACATTGCAGGTGTTTTGGCGTAGTTTTCCAGAGTTTTCAAATGTCGTGAGATGTTTTGTGTGATTTTAGGCTGCTGGAGGAGCGTCTTCGGCCTGTTTCTGGTCCTGTTGAAAAGCACGATATTGCAGGGGTTTTCACGTAGCTACAGAGGGTTTTCAAAAGCCTCGGGCTGTTTTGTGTGTTTGTAGGCTGTTGGAAGAGCGTATAAGGCGTGTATCTAGTCCTGTTCAGTATCATGAATTTGACGGTGTTTTCAGGTGGTTGTACAGTGTTTTCAGAAGCCTCGGGCTGTTTTGTGCGTATACAGGCTGCTAGAGGTGAGTCTTAGGCGATTTTCTGGTCCTATAGTATAGCATGATATGGAAGGTGTTTTCGCTTAGTTACAGAGTGTTTTCAAATGCCTCGGAATATTTTGTGTATTTTAGGCTACTGGAAAAGCATCTTCGCTGTGTTTCTGGTCCTTGTCTTTTAGCATGACTTTGCAGGTGTTTTCGCGCAGTTTTCAAATGTCTCGGACTGTTTGGTGTGATTTTAAGCTATTGGAGGAGCGTCTTCGGCCTGTTTCAGGTCCTGTGGAATAGCATGATATGGCAGGTGTTTTCGCTTAGTTACAGAGTGTTTTCAAATGCCTCGGGCTGTTTTGTGTGTTTGGAGGCTGTTGGAGGAGCGCATAAGGCGTGTTTCTGGTCCTTTTGTATTGCATGACATTGCAGGTGTTTTGGCGTAGTTTTCCAGTGTTTTCAAGTGTCCTGAGATGTTTGGTGTGATTTTAGGCTGCTGGAGGAGCGTCTTCGGCCTGTTTCTGGTCCTGTTGAAAAGCACGATATTGCAGGGGTTTTCACGTAGCTACAGAGTGTTTTTAAAAGCCTCGGGCTGTTTTGTGTGTTTGTAGGCTGTTGGAAGAGCGTATAAGGGGAGTATCTAGTTCTGTTCTGTATCATGACTTTTCAGGTGTTTTCAGGTGGTTATACAGTGTTTTCAAAAGCCTCGGGCTGTTTTGTGCATATACAGGCTGCTAGAGGTGAGTCTTAGGCGTATTTCTGGTCCTATAGTATAGCATGATATTGCAGGTGTTTTCGATTAGTTACAGAGTGTTTTCAAAGGTTCCATCTGTTTTGTGTGTTTGTAGGCTGTTGGATGAGCGTATAAGGCGGGTACCTGGTCCTGTTCTGTATCATGGCTTTTCAGGTGTTTTCAGGTGGTTGTACAGTGTTTTCAAAAGCCACAGGCTGCTTTCTGCCTATACAGGCTGCTAGAGGTGAGTCTTGGGCGTTATTCTGCTCCTTTTGTATTGCATGATATTGCAAGTGTTTTCGCGCATTTACAGCGTGTTTTCAAATGTCGTGAGATGTTTGGTGTGATTTTAGGCTGCTGGAGGAGCGTCTTCGGCCTGTTTCTGGCCCTTTTGAAAAGCATGATATTGCAGGTGTTTTCGCGTATTTACGGCGTGTTTTCAAATGTCGTGAGATGTTTGGTGTGATTTTAGGCTGTTGGAGGAGCGTCTTCGGCCTATTTCTGTTCCTTTTGAATAGCATGATATTGCAGCTGTTTTCGCGTAGTTACAGAGTGTTTTCAAAAGCCTTGGGCTCTTTTGTGTTTTTGTAGGGTGTTGGAGGAGCGTATAAGGCGTTTTCCTGGTCCTTATGTATTATTGCATGAGTTTACAGGTGTTTTTACATTTTTTTCAAATGTCTCATGCTTTTTTGTGTGTTAGTAGGCTGCTGGAGGGGCGTTTGAGGCGTGTTTCTGGTCCTATTGTATAGCATGACTTGCAAGGTGTTTTAGCTTGGTTAGTCTTTTCAAATGTCTTGGACTGTTTTGTGCTTTTGCAAACTATTGAAGTCAGGCGAGTTTCTGGTCCTTTCGTATAGCATGACTTTACAGGGGTTTTTTGCGTGATTAGGGAGGATTATCAAATGTCTTAGGCTGTTTTGTGCCTTTCTAGGCTGTTTGACATGCGTCTTAGGCATGTTTCTCCTCCAGTTCTACACCATGAGTTTGCATGTGGTTTTGGGTGGTTTTAAAGTGTTTTCAAATCGCTCTGGATGTTTCGTGTGTTTCTAGGTTGTTGGAGGTGTGTTTTAGGGTTAGGTTAGGGTGAGGTGTTAGGTGTCAGATTTAGGGTCAGGGGTCAGGGGTCAGCAGTCAGGGTTAGGGATCAGGACTCAGGGGTCGGGGTAAGAGTCAGGGCTCAGGGGTCGGGGGTCAGGGGTCAGGGTTAGGGATCAGGGGTCAGGGTCAGGGGTCGGGGGTCATTATTAGGGGTCAGAGGTCAGGGGTCAAGGGTCAGGGGTCAGGGGTCAGGGTCATGGTTAGGGGTCAGGGTCAGGGTCAGGGGTCATGGTTAGGGGTCAGGGGTCAGGGGTCAGGGTTAGGGATCAGGACCCAGGGGTCAGGGGTCAGGGGTCATTGTTAGGGGTCAGAGTTCAGGGGTCAGGGGTCAGGGGTCATGGTTAGGGGTCAGAGTCAGGGCTCAGGGGTCGGGGGTCATGGGTCAGGGTCAGGGGTCATGGTTAGGGGTCAGGGGTCAAAGGTCAGGGTTCATGGTCATGGGTCATGGGTCATGGTTCAGGGTTCAGGGGTCAGGGGTCAGGGGGTCAGGGGTCATGGGTCATGGGTCATGGGTCATGGGTCAAGGTCAGGGGTCATGGGTCAAGGGTCAGGGGTCAGGGGGTCAGGGGTCAGGGTTTGGGATCAGGACTCAGGGGTCAGGGATCAGGGGTCAGGGTTCAGGGTCATGGTTAGGGGTCAGGGTCAAGGTCTGGGGTCATGGTTAGGGGTCAGGGGTCAGGGTCTGGGTCTGGGGTCATGGTTAGGGGTCAAGGGTCAAGTTCATGATTAGTGATCAGGGATCAGGGTCAGGGGTCAGGGGTCAGGGGTCGGGACTCAGGGGACAGGGGTCAGGGTCAGGGATCAGGGGTCAGGGGGTCAGGGGTCAGGGGTTAGGGTCAAGGATCAGGGTCAGGGTCAGTGTTCAGGGGTCAGGGGTCTGGGGTGAGTGGTCAGAGGTCAGGGGTCAGAGTCAGGGGTCGGGGGTCAGGGGTCATGGTTAGGGGTCAGGGGTCAGCTGTCTGGGGTGAGAGGTCAGGGGTCAGGGTCATGGTTAGGGGTCAGGGAATGGGGTCATGGTTAGGGGTCAGGGGTCAGAGTCAGAGGTCAGGGGTCGGGGTCAGGGGTCAAAGATCAGGGGTCAGGCTAAGGGGTCAAGGGTCAGGGGTCAGGGGTCAGGTGTCAGGGGTCAGGAGTCAGGGGTCAGGGGGTCATGGTTAGGGGTCAGGGGTCTGAGTCAGGGGTCGGGGTCAGGGGTCAAAGTCAGGGGTCAGGGGTCAGGGGTCAGGGGTCAGGAGCCAGGGGTCATGGTTAGTGGTCAGGGGTCAGAGTCACTGTCAGGGGTCATGGTCAGGGGTCATGGTCAGGGGTCAGGGGTCAGGGGTCAGGGGTCAGGGGTCAGGGGTCAGGGGTCAGGGGTCAGGGGTCAGGGCTCAGGGGTCGGGGGTCAGGGGTCAGGGTTAGGGATCAGGGGTCAGGGTCAGGGTCAGGCGTCAGGGGTCAGGGGTCATTAGTAGGGGTCAGGAGTCAAGGGTCAGGGTCATGGTTAGGGGTCAGGGTCAGGGTCAGGGAATGGGGTCATGGTTAGGGGTCAGCGGTCAGGGAATGGGGTCATGGTTAGGGGTCAGGGG